>NW_028139075.1:0-413385 GCF_964270905.1 Leucopleurus acutus | reverse complement strand
CCCTTAAACCTGGAGAGTTGAGACCCATGGAATGGGTACCATGCAATAGGACTTCAAAGAGTCTGCATTTGCTCACCGAACCTCACCAATCCTATCACTGCTGCGTTTATGACACTGTACACACGCTTGATTCTCTTTCGGAGACATATAAATCCATAGGTTTTAAGATTCTTACTAGTCAGGTATATTCTTAGGCGTTTAATATGGGGTGTTGAGTCCACTTCGTTGAGCAAGGAGTAGCTCTTGTCTATTACATATTTGGCTTATGGAACGGTATCTGTGCTAATTTCAATCTCTGGTTTTATGCCACACCCCAACTCACCTTTCCCCTTAAGCAAGCATAAGTTGGTTTTCTTCATTTGAGACCCTCTTCTGTTTTGTAATTTAGTTCCTGTGTAGCCAAGTTTACATTCCGTGTAGTAGTGATATCTTATGATGTTTCTTTTTCTGTGTGACTTATTTCAATTAAAATCATCGTACCTGAATCCACTCATTATGCTGCTACGGGCCTGATGACATAGATTTCATTGCTGAGTGATATTGCATTGTGCGTAAGTACCACAACTTCTTTATCCATTTTTCGCTTTCTGTGATATTGAACTTGTACCGTAAACGAGGTTCTTGTAAACAGAGCCGGCCCAAACTTTGGGGTGTCTGTGTCTTTTTGATTTTCATTTCCCTAAGCTATAGGACCATAAGTGGAAGTGCCCTAGGCTCTGTTGCTTTGTTTTTTGGATGTTTCAGGAAACACCATACACTTCTCCAGAGTGGCTGCTGGCAATTTACATGCCGCCCATCAGCATAACAAGGCTCCCAGTTCTCCATGGCCTGTCCTGCCTTTCTGGATTTTACACTTTTTTCAGATGTCACTTTTGACCGGGGGGCAGTGAGACTTCATTGTAGTGCAGATTTCCTTTGCAAGCTTGCTTGGTTGACCAAAAAGGGCGTATGCGTTTTTTCCTGAATATATTCAGGAAAAAACGCATACGCCCTTTTTGGCCAAGTGCATCATTGTGGACGTTCTGCCTCTTTTCCTATGCTTTACATGCAATTCCAGTCTACCTCCTGAAATCGGTTTCCTGCAATTCTGCCCCACTTTCAAGTCCTCTTGGCAGGCTTCCTTCAATATATTTTTGGACGATAGCTGTCATTTATAACTCTGCAGGTTTGTGAATTACAGTGCCCCTGAGCTCCTTTCTTCAACTCGCTTTCTTGTGAGCTGGCCGCAACACCGCAGGATTGCTTCAGGCCCTAGTTTGGTTCCGGCATCGCATGCTGAGCCTTTGGTTAATTCCTCTTCCTGGTGGGAAATGAGAGTTAAATTTGCCCGTCCAGACACCTCCAGCTAGTCTCTCATTGGTTCTCCCTATTCCTGTTCATTTTCCACAGAAATTGCAAACTGGGCCAAACAGGAGGTTAAAGGCACTGACTCTCCAAGTGGGGAGAGTGTTAGTAAAGCGTCTGGAATGTTGCACCCGAGTAGCAGGGGACGAAAACTGAGACACATTTGAACACGTTTCCCGATCACACGGTGGATCATACTCTGGGTTCCACATGCATGTTTTACCTGAAGGAAGAATCCCTTAAACATGGAGAGTTGAGACCCATGGAATGGGTACCATGCAATATGACTTCAAAGGGTCTGCATTTGCTCACCGAACCTCACCAATCCTATCACTGCTGCGTTTATGCTGCTGTACACACGCTTGATTCCCTTTCAGAGACATATAAATCCATAGGTTTTAAGATTCTTACTACTCAGGTATATTCTTAGGCCTTTAATATGGGTTGTTGAGTCCACTTCGTTGAGCAAGGAGTAGCTCTTGTCTATTACATATTTGGCTTATGGAACGGTATCTGTGCTAATTTCAATCTCTGGTTTTATGCAGCACCCCAACTCACCTTTCCCCTTAAGCAAGCATAAGTTGGTTTTCTACATTTGACACCCTGTTCTGTTTTGTAATTCAGTTCTTGTGTAGCCAAGTTTACATTCCGTGTAGTAGTGATATCTTATGATGTTTCTTTTTCTGTGTGACTTATTTCACTTAGAATCATCGTACCGGAATCCACTCATTATGCTGCTACGGGCCTGATGACATAGATTTCATTGCTGAGTGATATTGCATTGTACGTAACTACCACAACATCTTTATCCATTTTTTGCTTTCTCTGATATTGAACTTGTACGGTAAACGAGGTTCTTGTAAACAGAGCCGTCCCAAACTTTGGGGTGGCTGTGTCTTTTTGATTTTAATTTCCCTAAGCTATAGGACCATAAGTGGAAGTGCCCTAGGCTCTGTTGCTGTGTTTTTTGGATGTTTCAGGAAACACCATACACTTCTCCAGAGTGGCTGCTGGCAATTTACACCCCGCTCATCAGCATAACAAGGCTCCCAGTTCTCCATGGCCTGTCCTGCCTTTCTGGATTTTACACTTTTTTCAGATGTCCCTTTTGACCGGGGGGCAGTGAGACTTCATTGTAGTGCAGATTTCCTTTGCAAGCTTGCTTGGTTGGCCAAAAAGGGCGTATGCGTTTTTTCCTGAATATATTTAGGAAAAAATGCATACGCCCTTTTTGGCCAAGTGCATCATTGTGGACGTTCTGCCTCTTTTCCTATGCTTTACATGCAATTCCAGTCTACCTCCTGAAATCGGTTTCCTGCAATTCCGCCCCGCTTTCAACTCCTCTTGGCAGCCTTACTTCAATATATTTTTGGAAGATAGCTGTCATTTATAACTCTGCAGGTTTGTGAATTACAGTGCCCCTGAGCTCCTTTCTTCAACTCGCTTTCTTGTGAGCTGGCCGCAACACCGCAGGATTGCTTCTGGCCCTAGTGTGGTTCCGGCATGACAGGCTGAGCCTTTGGTTAATTCCTCTTCCTGGTGGGAAATGAGAGTTAAATTTGCCCGTCCAGACACCTCCACCTAGTCTCTCATTGGTTCTCCCTATTCCTGTTCATTTTCCACAGAAATTGCAAACTGGGCCAAACAGGAGGTTAAAGGCACTGACTCTCCAAGTGGGGAGAGTGTTAGAAAAGCGTCTGGAATGTTGCACCCGAGTACCAGGGGACGAAAACTGAGACACATTTGAACACGTTTCCCGATCACACGGTGGATCATACTCTGGGTTCCACATGCATGTTTTACCTGAAGGAAGAATCCCTTAAACATGGAGAGTTGAGACCCATGGAATGGGTACCATGCAATATGACTTCAAAGGGTCTGCATTTGCTCACCGAACCTCACTAATCCTATCACTGCTGCGCTTATGCCGCTGTACACACGCTTGATTCTCTTTCGGAGACATATAAATCCATAGGTTTTAAGATTCTTACTAGTCAGGTATATTCTTAGGCGTTTAATATGGGTTGTTGAGTCCACTTCGTTGAGCAAGGAGTAGCTCTTGTCTATTACATATTTGGCTTATGGAACGGTATCTGTGCTAATTTCAATCTCTGGTTTTATGCCGCACCCCAACTCACCTTTCCCCTTAAGCAAGCATAAGTTGGTTTTCTACATTTGAGACCCTCTTCTGTTTTGTAATTTTGTTCCTGTGTAGCCAAGTTTACATTCCGTGTAGTAGTGATATCTTATGATGTTTCTTTTTCTGTGTGACTTATTTCACTTAAAATCATCGTACCTGAATCCACTCATTATGCTGCTACGGGCCTGATGACATAGATTTCATTGCTGAGTGATATTGCATTGTACGTAAGTACCACAACTTCTTTATCCATTTTTCGCTTTCTGTGATATTGAACTTGTACCGTAAACGAGATTCTTGTAAACAGAGCCGGCCCAAACTTTGGGGTGTCTGTGTCTTTTTGATTTTAATTTCCCTAAGCTATAGGACCATAAGTGGAAGTGCCCTAGGCTCTGTTGCTTTGTTTTTTGGATGTTTCAAGAAACACCATACACTTCTCCAGAGTGGCTGTTGGCAATTTACATGCCACCCATCAGCATAACAAGGCTCCCAGTTCTCCATGGCCTGTCCTGCCTTTCTGGATTTTACACTTTTTTCAGATGGCCCTTGTGACCGGGGGGCAGTGAGACTTCATTGTAGTGCAGATTTCCTTTGCAAGCTTGCTTGGTTGAACAAAAAGGGCGTATGCGTTTTTTCCTGAATATATTTAGGAAAAAACGCATACGCCCTTTTTGGCCAAGTGCATCATTGTGGACGTTCTGCCTCTTTTCCTATGCTTTACATGCAATTCCAGTCTACCTCCTGAAATCGGTTTCCTGCAATTCTGCCCCGCTTTCAAGTCCTCTTGGCTGGCTTCCTTCAATATATTTTTGGACGATAGCTGTCATTTATAACTCTGCAGGTTTGTGAATTACAGTGCCAGTGAGCTCCTTTCTTCAACTCGCTTTCTTGTGAGCTGGCCGCAACACCGCAGGATTGCTTCAGGCCCTAGTTTGGTTCTGGCATCGCATGCTCAGCCTTTGGTTAATTCCTCTTCCTGGTGGGAAATGAGAGTTAAATTTGCCCGTCCAGACACCTCCAGCTAGTCTCTCATTTGTTCTCCCTATTCCTGTTCATTTTCCACAGAAATTGCAAACTGGGCCAAACAGGAGGTTAATGGCACTGACTCTCCAAGTGGGGAGAGTGTTAGTAAAGCGTCTGGAATGTTGCACCCGAGTACCAGGGGACGAAAACTGAGACACATTTGAACACGTTTCCCGATCACACGGTGGATCATACTCTGGGTTCCACATGCATGTTTTAGCTGAAGGAAGAATCCCTTAAACCTGGAGAGTTGAGACCCATGGAATGGGTACCATGCAATAGGACTTCAAAGAGTCTGCATTTGCTCACCGAACCTCACCAATCCTATCACTGCTGCGTTTATGACACTGTACACACGCTTGATTCTCTTTCGGAGACATATAAATCCATAGGTTTTAAGATTCTTACTAGTCAGGTATATTCTTAGGCGTTTAATATGGGGTGTTGAGTCCACTTCGTTGAGCAAGGAGTAGCTCTTGTCTATTACATATTTGGCTTATGGAACGGTATCTGTGCTAATTTCAATCTCTGGTTTTATGCCGCACCCCAACTCACCTTTCCCCTTAAGCAAGCATAAGTTGGTTTTCTTCATTTGAGACCCTCTTCTGTTTTGTAATTTAGTTCCTGTGTAGCCAAGTTTACATTCCGTGTAGTAGTGATATCTTATGATGTTTCTTTTTCTGTGTGACTTATTTCAATTAAAATCATCGTACCTGAATCCACTCATTATGCTGCTACGGGCCTGATGACATAGATTTCATTGCTGAGTGATATTGCATTGTGCGTAAGTACCACAACTTCTTTATCCATTTTTCGCTTTCTGTGATATTGAACTTGTACCGTAAACGAGGTTCTTGTAAACAGAGCCGGCCCAAACTTTGGGGTGTCTGTGTCTTTTTGATTTTCATTTCCCTAAGCTATAGGACCATAAGTGGAAGTGCCCTAGGCTCTGTTGCTTTGTTTTTTGGATGTTTCAGGAAACACCATACACTTCTCCAGAGTGGCTGTTGGCAATTTACATGCCGCCCATCAGCATAACAAGGCTCCCAGTTCTCCATGGCCTGTCCTGCCTTTCTGGATTTTACACTTTTTTCAGATGTCACTTTTGACCGGGGGGCAGTGAGACTTCATTGTAGTGCAGATTTCCTTTGCAAGCTTGCTTGGTTGACCAAAAAGGGCGTATGCGTTTTTTCCTGAATATATTCAGGAAAAAACGCATACGCCCTTTTTGGCCAAGTGCATCATTGTGGACGTTCTGCCTCTTTTCCTATGCTTTACATGCAATTCCAGTCTACCTCCTGAAATCGGTTTCCTGCAATTCTGCCCCACTTTCAAGTCCTCTTGGCAGGCTTCCTTCAATATATTTTTGGACGATAGCTGTCATTTATAACTCTGCAGGTTTGTGAATTACAGTGCCCCTGAGCTCCTTTCTTCAACTCGCTTTCTTGTGAGCTGGCCGCAACACCACAGGATTGCTTCAGGCCCTAGTTTGGTTCCGGCATCGCATGCTGAGCCTTTGGTTAATTCCTCTTCCTGGTGGGAAATGAGAGTTAAATTTGCCCGTCCAGACACCTCCAGCTAGTCTCTCATTGGTTCTCCCTATTCCTGTTCATTTTCCACAGAAATTGCAAACTGGGCCAAACAGGAGGTTAAAGGCACTGACTCTCCAAGTGGGGAGAGTGTTAGTAAAGCGTCTGGAATGTTGCACCCGAGTAGCAGGGGACGAAAACTGAGACACATTTGAACACGTTTCCCGATCACACGGTGGATCATACTCTGGGTTCCACATGCATGTTTTACCTGAAGGAAGAATCCCTTAAACATGGAGAGTTGAGACCCATGGAATGGGTACCATGCAATATGACTTCAAAGGGTCTGCATTTGCTCACCGAACCTCACCAATCCTATCACTGCTGCGTTTATGCTGCTGTACACACGCTTGATTCCCTTTCAGAGACATATAAATCCATAGGTTTTAAGATTCTTACTACTCAGGTATATTCTTAGGCCTTTAATATGGGTTGTTGAGTCCACTTCGTTGAGCAAGGAGTAGCTCTTGTCTATTACATATTTGGCTTATGGAACGGTATCTGTGCTAATTTCAATCTCTGGTTTTATGCAGCACCCCAACTCACCTTTCCCCTTAAGCAAGCATAAGTTGGTTTTCTACATTTGACACCCTGTTCTGTTTTGTAATTCAGTTCTTGTGTAGCCAAGTTTACATTCCGTGTAGTAGTGATATCTTATGATGTTTCTTTTTCTGTGTGACTTATTTCACTTAGAATCATCGTACCGGAATCCACTCATTATGCTGCTACGGGCCTGATGACATAGATTTCATTGCTGAGTGATATTGCATTGTACGTAACTACCACAACATCTTTATCCATTTTTTGCTTTCTCTGATATTGAACTTGTACGGTAAACGAGGTTCTTGTAAACAGAGCCGTCCCAAACTTTGGGGTGGCTGTGTCTTTTTGATTTTAATTTCCCTAAGCTATAGGACCATAAGTGGAAGTGCCCTAGGCTCTGTTGCTGTGTTTTTTGGATGTTTCAGGAAACACCATACACTTCTCCAGAGTGGCTGCTGGCAATTTACACCCCGCTCATCAGCATAACAAGGCTCCCAGTTCTCCATGGCCTGTCCTGCCTTTCTGGATTTTACACTTTTTTCAGATGTCCCTTTTGACCGGGGGGCAGTGAGACTTCATTGTAGTGCAGATTTCCTTTGCAAGCTTGCTTGGTTGGCCAAAAAGGGCGTATGCGTTTTTTCCTGAATATATTTAGGAAAAAATGCATACGCCCTTTTTGGCCAAGTGCATCATTGTGGACGTTCTGCCTCTTTTCCTATGCTTTACATGCAATTCCAGTCTACCTCCTGAAATCGGTTTCCTGCAATTCCGCCCCGCTTTCAACTCCTCTTGGCAGCCTTACTTCAATATATTTTTGGAAGATAGCTGTCATTTATAACTCTGCAGGTTTGTGAATTACAGTGCCCCTGAGCTCCTTTCTTCAACTCGCTTTCTTGTGAGCTGGCCGCAACACCGCAGGATTGCTTCTGGCCCTATTGTGGTTCCGGCATGACAGGCTGAGCCTTTGGTTAATTCCTCTTCCTGGTGGGAAATGAGAGTTAAATTTGCCCGTCCAGACACCTCCACCTAGTCTCTCATTGTTTCTCCCTATTCCTGTTCATTTTCCACAGAAATTGCAAACTGGGCCAAACAGGAGGTTAAAGGCACTGACTCTCCAAGTGGGGAGAGTGTTAGTAAAGCGTCTGGAATGTTGCACCCGAGTACCAGGGGACGAAAACTGAGACACATTTGAACACGTTTTCCGATCACATGGTGGATCATACTCTGGGTTCCACATGCATGTTTTAGCTGAAGGAAGAATCCTTTAAACATGGAGAGTTGAGACCCATGGAATGGGTACCATGCAATATGACTTCAAAGGGTCTGCATTTGCTCACCGAACCTCACTAATCCTATCACTGCTGCGCTTATGCCGCTGTACACACGCTTGATTCTCTTTCGGAGACATATAAATCCATAGGTTTTAAGATTCTTACTAGTCAGGTATATTCTTAGGCGTTTAATATGGGGTGTTGAGTCCACTTCGTTGAGCAAGGAGTAGCTCTTGTCTATTACATATTTGGCTTATGGAACGGTATCTGTGCTAATTTCAATCTCTGGTTTTATGCCGCACCCCAACTCACCTTTCCCCTTAAGCAAGCATAAGTTGGTTTTCTACATTTGAGACCCTCTTCTGTTTTGTAATTTTGTTCCTGTGTAGCCAAGTTTACATTCCGTGTAGTAGTGATATCTTATGATGTTTCTTTTTCTGTGTGACTTATTTCACTTAAAATCATCGTACCTGAATCCACTCATTATGCTGCTACGGGCCTGATGACATAGATTTCATTGCTGAGTGATATTGCATTGTACGTAAGTACCACAACTTCTTTATCCATTTTTCGCTTTCTGTGATATTGAACTTGTACCGTAAACGAGATTCTTGTAAACAGAGCCGGCCCAAACTTTGGGGTGTCTGTGTCTTTTTGATTTTAATTTCCCTAAGCTATAGGACCATAAGTGGAAGTGCCCTAGGCTCTGTTGCTTTGTTTTTTGGATGTTTCAAGAAACACCATACACTTCTCCAGAGTGGCTGTTGGCAATTTACATGCCACCCATCAGCATAACAAGGCTCCCAGTTCTCCATGGCCTGTCCTGCCTTTCTGGATTTTACACTTTTTTCAGATGGCCCTTGTGACCGGGGGGCAGTGAGACTTCATTGTAGTGCAGATTTCCTTTGCAAGCTTGCTTGGTTGAACAAAAAGGGCGTATCCGTTTTTTCCTGAATATATTCAGGAAAAAACGCATACGCCCTTTTTGGCCAAGTGCATCATTGTGGACGTTCTGCCTCTTTTCCTATGCTTTACATGCAATTCCAGTCTACCTCCTGAAATCGGTTTCCTGCAATTCTGCCCCGCTTTCAAGTCCTCTTGGCTGGCTTCCTTCAATATATTTTTGGACGATAGCTGTCATTTATAACTCTGCAGGTTTGTGAATTACAGTGCCAGTGAGCTCCTTTCTTCAACTCGCTTTCTTGTGAGCTGGCCGCAACACCGCAGGATTGCTTCAGGCCCTAGTTTGGTTCTGGCATTGCATGCTCAGCCTTTGGTTAATTCCTCTTCCTGGTGGGAAATGAGAGTTAAATTTGCCCGTCCAGACACCTCCAGCTAGTCTCTCATTGGTTCTCCCTATTCCTGTTCATTTTCCACAGAAATTGCAAACTGGGCCAAACAGGAGGTTAATGGCACTGACTCTCCAAGTGGGGAGAGTGTTAGTAAAGCGTCTGGAATGTTGCACCCGAGTACCAGGGGACGAAAACTGAGACACATTTGAACACGTTTCCCGATCACACGGTGGATCATACTCTGGGTTCCACATGCATGTTTTAGCTGAAGGAAGAATCCCTTAAACCTGGAGAGTTGAGACCCATGGAATGGGTACCATGCAATAGGACTTCAAAGAGTCTGCATTTGCTCACCGAACCTCACCAATCCTATCACTGCTGCGTTTATGACACTGTACACACGCTTGATTCTCTTTCGGAGACATATAAATCCATAGGTTTTAAGATTCTTACTAGTCAGGTATATTCTTAGGCGTTTAATATGGGGTGTTGAGTCCACTTCGTTGAGCAAGGAGTAGCTCTTGTCTATTACATATTTGGCTTATGGAACGGTATCTGTGCTAATTTCAATCTCTGGTTTTATGCCGCACCCCAACTCACCTTTCCCCTTAAGCAAGCATAAGTTGGTTTTCTTCATTTGAGACCCTCTTCTGTTTTGTAATTTAGTTCCTGTGTAGCCAAGTTTACATTCCGTGTAGTAGTGATATCTTATGATGTTTCTTTTTCTGTGTGACTTATTTCAATTAAAATCATCGTACCTGAATCCACTCATTATGCTGCTACGGGCCTGATGACATAGATTTCATTGCTGAGTGATATTGCATTGTGCGTAAGTACCACAACTTCTTTATCCATTTTTCGCTTTCTGTGATATTGAACTTGTACCGTAAACGAGGTTCTTGTAAACAGAGCCGGCCCAAACTTTGGGGTGTCTGTGTCTTTTTGATTTTCATTTCCCTAAGCTATAGGACCATAAGTGGAAGTGCCCTAGGCTCTGTTGCTTTGTTTTTTGGATGTTTCAGGAAACACCATACACTTCTCCAGAGTGGCTGTTGGCAATTTACATGCCGCCCATCAGCATAACAAGGCTCCCAGTTCTCCATGGCCTGTCCTGCCTTTCTGGATTTTACACTTTTTTCAGATGTCACTTTTGACCGGGGGGCAGTGAGACTTCATTGTAGTGCAGATTTCCTTTGCAAGCTTGCTTGGTTGACCAAAAAGGGCGTATGCGTTTTTTCCTGAATATATTCAGGAAAAAACGCATACGCCCTTTTTGGCCAAGTGCATCATTGTGGACGTTCTGCCTCTTTTCCTATGCTTTACATGCAATTCCAGTCTACCTCCTGAAATCGGTTTCCTGCAATTCTGCCCCACTTTCAAGTCCTCTTGGCAGGCTTCCTTCAATATATTTTTGGACGATAGCTGTCATTTATAACTCTGCAGGTTTGTGAATTACAGTGCCCCTGAGCTCCTTTCTTCAACTCGCTTTCTTGTGAGCTGGCCGCAACACCGCAGGATTGCTTCAGGCCCTAGTTTGGTTCCGGCATCGCATGCTGAGCCTTTGGTTAATTCCTCTTCCTGGTGGGAAATGAGAGTTAAATTTGCCCGTCCAGACACCTCCAGCTAGTCTCTCATTGGTTCTCCCTATTCCTGTTCATTTTCCACAGAAATTGCAAACTGGGCCAAACAGGAGGTTAAAGGCACTGACTCTCCAAGTGGGGAGAGTGTTAGTAAAGCGTCTGGAATGTTGCACCCGAGTAGCAGGGGACGAAAACTGAGACACATTTGAACACGTTTCCCGATCACACGGTGGATCATACTCTGGGTTCCACATGCATGTTTTAGCTGAAGGAAGAATCCCTTAAACATGGAGAGTTGAGACCCATGGAATGGGTACCATGCAATATGACTTCAAAGGGTCTGCATTTGCTCACCGAACCTCACCAATCCTATCACTGCTGCGTTTATGCTGCTGTACACACGCTTGATTCCCTTTCAGAGACATATAAATCCATAGGTTTTAAGATTCTTACTACTCAGGTATATTCTTAGGCCTTTAATATGGGTTGTTGAGTCCACTTCGTTGAGCAAGGAGTAGCTCTTGTCTATTACATATTTGGCTTATGGAACGGTATCTGTGCTAATTTCAATCTCTGGTTTTATGCAGCACCCCAACTCACCTTTCCCCTTAAGCAAGCATAAGTTGGTTTTCTACATTTGACACCCTGTTCTGTTTTGTAATTCAGTTCTTGTGTAGCCAAGTTTACATTCCGTGTAGTAGTGATATCTTATGATGTTTCTTTTTCTGTGTGACTTATTTCACTTAGAATCATCGTACCGGAATCCACTCATTATGCTGCTACGGGCCTGATGACATAGATTTCATTGCTGAGTGATATTGCATTGTACGTAACTACCACAACATCTTTATCCATTTTTTGCTTTCTCTGATATTGAACTTGTACGGTAAACGAGGTTCTTGTAAACAGAGCCGTCCCAAACTTTGGGGTGGCTGTGTCTTTTTGATTTTAATTTCCCTAAGCTATAGGACCATAAGTGGAAGTGCCCTAGGCTCTGTTGCTGTGTTTTTTGGATGTTTCAGGAAACACCATACACTTCTCCAGAGTGGCTGCTGGCAATTTACACCCCGCTCATCAGCATAACAAGGCTCCCAGTTCTCCATGGCCTGTCCTGCCTTTCTGGATTTTACACTTTTTTCAGATGTCCCTTTTGACCGGGGGGCAGTGAGACTTCATTGTAGTGCAGATTTCCTTTGCAAGCTTGCTTGGTTGGCCAAAAAGGGCGTATGCGTTTTTTCCTGAATATATTTAGGAAAAAATGCATACGCCCTTTTTGGCCAAGTGCATCATTGTGGACGTTCTGCCTCTTTTCCTATGCTTTACATGCAATTCCAGTCTACCTCCTGAAATCGGTTTCCTGCAATTCCGCCCCGCTTTCAACTCCTCTTGGCAGCCTTACTTCAATATATTTTTGGAAGATAGCTGTCATTTATAACTCTGCAGGTTTGTGAATTACAGTGCCCCTGAGCTCCTTTCTTCAACTCGCTTTCTTGTGAGCTGGCCGCAACACCGCAGGATTGCTTCTGGCCCTATTGTGGTTCTGGCATCGCATGCTCAGCCTTTGGTTAATTCCTCTTCCTGGTGGGAAATGAGAGTTAAATTTGCCCGTCCAGACACCTCCAGCTAGTCTCTCATTTGTTCTCCCTATTCCTGTTCATTTTCCACAGAAATTGCAAACTGGGCCAAACAGGAGGTTAATGGCACTGACTCTCCAAGTGGGGAGAGTGTTAGTAAAGCGTCTGGAATGTTGCACCCGAGTAGCAGGGGACGAAAACTGAGACACATTTGAACACGTTTCCCGATCACACGGTGGATCATACTCTGGGTTCCACATGCATGTTTTAGCTGAAGGAAGAATCCCTTAAACCTGGAGAGTTGAGACCCATGGAATGGGTACCATGCAATAGGACTTCAAAGAGTCTGCATTTGCTCACCGAACCTCACCAATCCTATCACTGCTGCGTTTATGACACTGTACACACGCTTGATTCTCTTTCGGAGACATATAAATCCATAGGTTTTAAGATTCTTACTAGTCAGGTATATTCTTAGGCGTTTAATATGGGGTGTTGAGTCCACTTCGTTGAGCAAGGAGTAGCTCTTGTCTATTACATATTTGGCTTATGGAACGGTATCTGTGCTAATTTCAATCTCTGGTTTTATGCCGCACCCCAACTCACCTTTCCCCTTAAGCAAGCATAAGTTGGTTTTCTTCATTTGAGACCCTCTTCTGTTTTGTAATTTAGTTCCTGTGTAGCCAAGTTTACATTCCGTGTAGTAGTGATATCTTATGATGTTTCT
This sequence comes from Leucopleurus acutus, assembly GCF_964270905.1. Classification (NCBI taxonomy): domain Eukaryota; kingdom Metazoa; phylum Chordata; class Mammalia; order Artiodactyla; family Delphinidae; genus Leucopleurus; species Leucopleurus acutus. Next base: position 400,302 of record NW_028139075.1, on the reverse strand, counting down.
TTTTCTGTGTGACTTATTTCAATTAAAATCATCGTACCTGAATCCACTCATTATGCTGCTACGGGCCTGATGACATAGATTTCATTGCTGAGTGATATTGCATTGTGCGTAAGTACCACAACTTCTTTATCCATTTTTCGCTTTCTGTGATATTGAACTTGTACCGTAAACGAGGTTCTTGTAAACAGAGCCGGCCCAAACTTTGGGGTGTCTGTGTCTTTTTGATTTTCATTTCCCTAAGCTATAGGACCATAAGTGGAAGTGCCCTAGGCTCTGTTGCTTTGTTTTTTGGATGTTTCAGGAAACACCATACACTTCTCCAGAGTGGCTGTTGGCAATTTACATGCCGCCCATCAGCATAACAAGGCTCCCAGTTCTCCATGGCCTGTCCTGCCTTTCTGGATTTTACACTTTTTTCAGATGTCACTTTTGACCGGGGGGCAGTGAGACTTCATTGTAGTGCAGATTTCCTTTGCAAGCTTGCTTGGTTGACCAAAAAGGGCGTATGCGTTTTTTCCTGAATATATTCAGGAAAAAACGCATACGCCCTTTTTGGCCAAGTGCATCATTGTGGACGTTCTGCCTCTTTTCCTATGCTTTACATGCAATTCCAGTCTACCTCCTGAAATCGGTTTCCTGCAATTCTGCCCCACTTTCAAGTCCTCTTGGCAGGCTTCCTTCAATATATTTTTGGACGATAGCTGTCATTTATAACTCTGCAGGTTTGTGAATTACAGTGCCCCTGAGCTCCTTTCTTCAACTCGCTTTCTTGTGAGCTGGCCGCAACCCCGCAGGATTGCTTCTGGCCCTAGTGTGGTTCTGGCATGACACGCTGAGCCTTTGGTTAATTCCTCTTCCTGGTGGGAAATGAGAGTTAAATTTGCCCGTCCAGACACCTCCAGCTAGTCTCTCATTGGTTCTCCCTATTCCTGTTCATTTTCCACAGAAATTGCAAACTGGGCCAAACAGGAGGTTAAAGGCACTGACTCTCCAAGTGGGGAGAGTGTTAGTAAAGCGTCTGGAATGTTGCACCCGAGTAGCAGGGGACGAAAACTGAGACACATTTGAACACGTTTCCCGATCACACGGTGGATCATACTCTGGGTTCCACATGCATGTTTTACCTGAAGGAAGAATCCCTTAAACATGGAGAGTTGAGACCCATGGAATGGGTACCATGCAATATGACTTCAAAGGGTCTGCATTTGCTCACCGAACCTCACCAATCCTATCACTGCTGCGTTTATGCTGCTGTACACACGCTTGATTCCCTTTCAGAGACATATAAATCCATAGGTTTTAAGATTCTTACTACTCAGGTATATTCTTAGGCCTTTAATATGGGTTGTTGAGTCCACTTCGTTGAGCAAGGAGTAGCTCTTGTCTATTACATATTTGGCTTATGGAACGGTATCTGTGCTAATTTCAATCTCTGGTTTTATGCAGCACCCCAACTCACCTTTCCCCTTAAGCAAGCATAAGTTGGTTTTCTACATTTGACACCCTGTTCTGTTTTGTAATTCAGTTCTTGTGTAGCCAAGTTTACATTCCGTGTAGTAGTGATATCTTATGATGTTTCTTTTTCTGTGTGACTTATTTCACTTAGAATCATCGTACCGGAATCCACTCATTATGCTGCTACGGGCCTGATGACATAGATTTCATTGCTGAGTGATATTGCATTGTACGTAACTACCACAACATCTTTATCCATTTTTTGCTTTCTCTGATATTGAACTTGTACGGTAAACGAGGTTCTTGTAAACAGAGCCGTCCCAAACTTTGGGGTGGCTGTGTCTTTTTGATTTTAATTTCCCTAAGCTATAGGACCATAAGTGGAAGTGCCCTAGGCTCTGTTGCTGTGTTTTTTGGATGTTTCAGGAAACACCATACACTTCTCCAGAGTGGCTGCTGGCAATTTACACCCCGCTCATCAGCATAACAAGGCTCCCAGTTCTCCATGGCCTGTCCTGCCTTTCTGGATTTTACACTTTTTTCAGATGTCCCTTTTGACCGGGGGGCAGTGAGACTTCATTGTAGTGCAGATTTCCTTTGCAAGCTTGCTTGGTTGGCCAAAAAGGGCGTATGCGTTTTTTCCTGAATATATTTAGGAAAAAATGCATACGCCCTTTTTGGCCAAGTGCATCATTGTGGACGTTCTGCCTCTTTTCCTATGCTTTACATGCAATTCCAGTCTACCTCCTGAAATCGGTTTCCTGCAATTCCGCCCCGCTTTCAACTCCTCTTGGCAGCCTTACTTCAATATATTTTTGGAAGATAGCTGTCATTTATAACTCTGCAGGTTTGTGAATTACAGTGCCCCTGAGCTCCTTTCTTCAACTCGCTTTCTTGTGAGCTGGCCGCAACACCGCAGGATTGCTTCTGGCCCTATTGTGGTTCCGGCATGACAGGCTGAGCCTTTGGTTAATTCCTCTTCCTGGTGGGAAATGAGAGTTAAATTTGCCCGTCCAGACACCTCCACCTAGTCTCTCATTGTTTCTCCCTATTCCTGTTCATTTTCCACAGAAATTGCAAACTGGGCCAAACAGGAGGTTAAAGGCACTGACTCTCCAAGTGGGGAGAGTGTTAGTAAAGCGTCTGGAATGTTGCACCCGAGTACCAGGGGACGAAAACTGAGACACATTTGAACACGTTTCCCGATCACATGGTGGATCATACTCTGGGTTCCACATGCATGTTTTAGCTGAAGGAAGAATCCCTTAAACATGGAGAGTTGAGACCCATGGAATGGGTACCATGCAATATGACTTCAAAGGGTCTGCATTTGCTCACCGAACCTCACTAATCCTATCACTGCTGCGCTTATGCCGCTGTACACACGCTTGATTCTCTTTCGGAGACATATAAATCCATAAGTTTTAAGATTCTTACTAGTCAGGTATATTCTTAGGCGTTTAATATGGGGTGTTGAGTCCACTTCGTTGAGCAAGGAGTAGCTCTTGTCTATTACATATTTGGCTTATGGAACGGTATCTGTGCTAATTTCAATCTCTGGTTTTATGCCGCACCCCAACTCACCTTTCCCCTTAAGCAAGCATAAGTTGGTTTTCTACATTTGAGACCCTCTTCTGTTTTGTAATTTTGTTCCTGTGTAGCCAAGTTTACATTCCGTGTAGTAGTGATATCTTATGATGTTTCTTTTTCTGTGTGACTTATTTCACTTAAAATCATCGTACCTGAATCCACTCATTATGCTGCTACGGGCCTGATGACATAGATTTCATTGCTGAGTGATATTGCATTGTGCGTAAGTACCACAACTTCTTTATCCATTTTTCGCTTTCTGTGATATTGAACTTGTACCGTAAACGAGATTCTTGTAAACAGAGCCGGCCCAAACTTTGGGGTGTCTGTGTCTTTTTGATTTTAATTTCCCTAAGCTATAGGACCATAAGTGGAAGTGCCCTAGGCTCTGTTGCTTTGTTTTTTGGATGTTTCAAGAAACACCATACACTTCTCCAGAGTGGCTGTTGGCAATTTACATGCCACCCATCAGCATAACAAGGCTCCCAGTTCTCCATGGCCTGTCCTGCCTTTCTGGATTTTACACTTTTTTCAGATGGCCCTTGTGACCGGGGGGCAGTGAGACTTCATTGTAGTGCAGATTTCCTTTGCAAGCTTGCTTGGTTGAACAAAAAGGGCGTATGCGTTTTTTCCTGAATATATTCAGGAAAAAAGGCATACGCCCTTTTTGGCCAAGTGCATCATTGTGGACGTTCTGCCTCTTTTCCTATGCTTTACATGCAATTCCAGTCTACCTCCTGAAATCGGTTTCCTGCAATTCTGCCCCGCTTTCAAGTCCTCTTGGCTGGCTTCCTTCAATATATTTTTGGACGATAGCTGTCATTTATAACTCTGCAGGTTTGTGAATTACAGTGCCCCTGAGCTCCTTTCTTCAACTCGCTTTCTTGTGAGCTGGCCGCAACACCGCAGGATTGCTTCAGGCCCTAGTTTGGTTCCGGCATCGCATGCTGAGCCTTTGGTTAATTCCTCTTCCTGGTGGGAAATGAGAGTTAAATTTGCCCGTCCAGACACCTCCAGCTAGTCTCTCATTGGTTCTCCCTATTCCTGTTCATTTTCCACAGAAATTGCAAACTGGGCCAAACAGGAGGTTAAAGGCACTGACTCTCCAAGTGGGGAGAGTGTTAGTAAAGCGTCTGGAATGTTGCACCCGAGTACCAGGGGACGAAAACTGAGACACATTTGAACACGTTTCCCGATCACATGGTGGATCATACTCTGGGTTCCACATGCATGTTTTAGCTGAAGGAAGAATCCCTTAAACATGGAGAGTTGAGACCCATGGAATGGGTACCATGCAATAGGACTTCAAAGGGTCTGCATTTGCTCACCGAACCTCACCAATCCTATCACTGCTGCGTTTATGCCACCCTACACACGCTTGATTCTCTTTCGGAGACATATAAATCCATAGGTTTTAAGATTTTTACTAGTCAGGTATATTCTTAGGCGTTTAATATGGGGTGTTGAGTCCACTTCGTTGAGCAAGGAGTAGCTCTTGTCTATTACATATTTGGCTTATGGAACGGTATCTGTGCTAATTTCAATCTCTGGTTTTATGCCGCACCCCAACTCACCTTTCCCCTTAAGCAAGCATAAGTTGGTTTTCTACATTTGAGACCCTGTTCTGTTTTGTAATTCAGTTCCTGTGTAGCCAAGTTTACATTCCGTGTAGTAGTGATATCTTATGATGTTTCTTTTTCTGTGTGACTTATTTCACTTAGAATCATCGTATCTGAATCCACTCATTATGCTGCTACGGGCCTGATGACATAGATTTCATTGCTGAGTGATATTGCATTGTACGTAAGTACCACAACTTCTTTATGCATTTTTCGCTTTCTGTGAAATTGAACTTGTACCGTAAACGAGGTTCTTGTAAACAGAGCCGGCCGAAACTTTGGGGTGGCTGTGTCTTTTTGATTTTAATTTCCCTAAGCTATAGGACCATAAGTGGAAGTGCCCTAGGCTCTGTTGCTTTGTATTTTAGATGTTTCAGGAAACACCATACACTTCTCCAGAGTGGCTGTTGGCAATTTACATCCCGCCCATCAGCATAACAAGGCTCCCAGTTCTCCATGGCCTGTCCTGCCTTTCTGGATTTTACACTTTTATCAGATGTCCCTTTTGACCGGGGGGCAGTGAGACTTCATTGTAGTGCAGATTTCCTTTGGAAGCTTGCTTGGTTGACCAAAAAGGGCGTATGCGTTTTTTCCTGAATATATTCAGGAAAAAACGCATACGCCCTTTTTGGCCAAGTGCATCATTGTGGACGTTCTGCCTCTTTTCCTATGCTTTACATGCAATTCCAGTCTACCTCCTGAAATCGGTTTCCTGCAATTCTGCCCCACTTTCAAGTCCTCTTGGCAGGCTTCCTTCAATATATTTTTGGACGATAGCTGTCATTTATAACTCTGCAGGTTTGTGAATTACAGTGCCCCTGAGCTCCTTTCTTCAACTCGCTTTCTTGTGAGCTGGCCGCAACACCGCAGGATTGCTTCAGGCCCTAGTTTGGTTCCGGATCGCATGCTGAGCCTTTGGTTAATTCCTCTTCCTGGTGGGAAATGAGAGTTAAATTTGCCCGTCCAGACACCTCCAGCTAGTCTCTCATTGGTTCTCCCTATTCCTGTTCATTTTCCACAGAAATTGCAAACTGGGCCAAACAGGAGGTTAAAGGCACTGACTCTCCAAGTGGGGAGAGTGTTAGTAAAGCGTCTGGAATGTTGCACCCGAGTAGCAGGGGACGAAAACTGAGACACATTTGAACACGTTTCCCGATCACACGGTGGATCATACTCTGGCTTCCACATGCATGTTTTACCTGAAGGAAGAATCCCTTAAACATGGAGAGTTGAGACCCATGGAATGGGTACCATGCAATATGACTTCAAAGGGTCTGCATTTGCTCACCGAACCTCACCAATCCTATCACTGCTGCGTTTATGCTGCTGTACACACGCTTGATTCCCTTTCAGAGACATATAAATCCATAGGTTTTAAGATTCTTACTACTCAGGTATATTCTTAGGCCTTTAATATGGGTTGTTGAGTCCACTTCGTTGAGCAAGGAGTAGCTCTTGTCTATTACATATTTGGCTTATGGAACGGTATCTGTGCTAATTTCAATCTCTGGTTTTATGCAGCACCCCAACTCACCTTTCCCCTTAAGCAAGCATAAGTTGGTTTTCTACATTTGACACCCTGTTCTGTTTTGTAATTCAGTTCTTGTGTAGCCAAGTTTACATTCCGTGTAGTAGTGATATCTTATGATGTTTCTTTTTCTGTGTGACTTATTTCACTTAGAATCATCGTACCGGAATCCACTCATTATGCTGCTACGGGCCTGATGACATAGATTTCATTGCTGAGTGATATTGCATTGTACGTAACTACCACAACATCTTTATCCATTTTTTGCTTTCTCTGATATTGAACTTGTACGGTAAACGAGGTTCTTGTAAACAGAGCCGTCCCAAACTTTGGGGTGGCTGTGTCTTTTTGATTTTAATTTCCCTAAGCTATAGGACCATAAGTGGAAGTGCCCTAGGCTCTGTTGCTGTGTTTTTTGGATGTTTCAGGAAACACCATACACTTCTCCAGAGTGGCTGCTGGCAATTTACACCCCGCTCATCAGCATAACAAGGCTCCCAGTTCTCCATGGCCTGTCCTGCCTTTCTGGATTTTACACTTTTTTCAGATGTCCCTTTTGACCGGGGGGCAGTGAGACTTCATTGTAGTGCAGATTTCCTTTGCAAGCTTGCTTGGTTGGCCAAAAAGGGCGTATGCGTTTTTTCCTGAATATATTTAGGAAAAAATGCATACGCCCTTTTTGGCCAAGTGCATCATTGTGGACGTTCTGCCTCTTTTCCTATGCTTTACATGCAATTCCAGTCTACCTCCTGAAATCGGTTTCCTGCAATTCCGCCCCGCTTTCAACTCCTCTTGGCAGCCTTACTTCAATATATTTTTGGAAGATAGCTGTCATTTATAACTCTGCAGGTTTGTGAATTACAGTGCCCCTGAGCTCCTTTCTTCAACTCGCTTTCTTGTGAGCTGGCCGCAACACCGCAGGATTGCTTCTGGCCCTAGTGTGGTTCCGGCATGACAGGCTGAGCCTTTGGTTAATTCCTCTTCCTGGTGGGAAATGAGAGTTAAATTTGCCCGTCCAGACACCTCCACCTAGTCTCTCATTGGTTCTCCCTATTCCTGTTCATTTTCCACAGAAATTGCAAACTGGGCCAAACAGGAGGTTAAAGGCACTGACTCTCCAAGTGGGGAGAGTGTTAGTAAAGCGTCTGGAATGTTGCACCCGAGTACCAGGGGACGAAAACTGAGACACATTTGAACACGTTTCCCGATCACACGGTGGATCATACTCTGGGTTCCACATGCATGTTTTAGCTGAAGGAAGAATCCTTTAAACATGGAGAGTTGAGACCCATGGAATGGGTACCATGCAATATGACTTCAAAGGGTCTGCATTTGCTCACCGAACCTCACTAATCCTATCACTGCTGCGCTTATGCCGCTGTACACACGCTTGATTCTCTTTCGGAGACATATAAATCCATAGGTTTTAAGATTCTTACTAGTCAGGTATATTCTTAGGCGTTTAATATGGGGTGTTGAGTCCACTTCGTTGAGCAAGGAGTAGCTCTTGTCTATTACATATTTGGCTTATGGAACGGTATCTGTGCTAATTTCAATCTCTGGTTTTATGCCGCACCCCAACTCACCTTTCCCCTTAAGCAAGCATAAGTTGGTTTTCTACATTTGAGACCCTCTTCTGTTTTGTAATTTTGTTCCTGTGTAGCCAAGTTTACATTCCGTGTAGTAGTGATATCTTATGATGTTTCTTTTTCTGTGTGACTTATTTCACTTAAAATCATCGTACCTGAATCCACTCATTATGCTGCTACGGGCCTGATGACATAGATTTCATTGCTGAGTGATATTGCATTGTACGTAAGTACCACAACTTCTTTATCCATTTTTCGCTTTCTGTGATATTGAACTTGTACCGTAAACGAGATTCTTGTAAACAGAGCCGGCCCAAACTTTGGGGTGTCTGTGTCTTTTTGATTTTCATTTCCCTAAGCTATAGGACCATAAGTGGAAGTGCCCTAGGCTCTGTTGCTTTGTTTTTTGGATGTTTCAAGAAACACCATACACTTCTCCAGAGTGGCTGTTGGCAATTTACATGCCACCCATCAGCATAACAAGGCTCCCAGTTCTCCATGGCCTGTCCTGCCTTTCTGGATTTTACACTTTTTTCAGATGGCCCTTGTGACCGGGGGGCAGTGAGACTTCATTGTAGTGCAGATTTCCTTTGCAAGCTTGCTTGGTTGAACAAAAAGGGCGTATGCGTTTTTTCCTGAATATATTCAGGAAAAAACGCATACGCCCTTTTTGGCCAAGTGCATCATTGTGGACGTTCTGCCTCTTTTCCTATGCTTTACATGCAATTCCAGTCTACCTCCTGAAATCGGTTTCCTGCAATTCTGCCCCGCTTTCAAGTCCTCTTGGCTGGCTTCCTTCAATATATTTTTGGACGATAGCTGTCATTTATAACTCTGCAGGTTTGTGAATTACAGTGCCAGTGAGCTCCTTTCTTCAACTCGCTTTCTTGTGAGCTGGCCGCAACACCGCAGGATTGCTTCAGGCCCTAGTTTGGTTCTGGCATCGCATGCTCAGCCTTTGGTTAATTCCTCTTCCTGGTGGGAAATGAGAGTTAAATTTGCCCGTCCAGACACCTCCAGCTAGTCTCTCATTTGTTCTCCCTATTCCTGTTCATTTTCCACAGAAATTGCAAACTGGGCCAAACAGGAGGTTAAAGGCACTGACTCTCCAAGTGGGGAGAGTGTTAGTAAAGCGTCTGGAATGTTGCACCCGAGTACCAGGGGACGAAAACTGAGACACATTTGAACACGTTTCCCGATCACACGGTGGATCATACTCTGGGTTCCACATGCATGTTTTAGCTGAAGGAAGAATCCCTTAAACCTGGAGAGTTGAGACCCATGGAATGGGTACCATGCAATAGGACTTCAAAGAGTCTGCATTTGCTCACCGAACCTCACCAATCCTATCACTGCTGCGTTTATGACACTGTACACACGCTTGATTCTCTTTCGGAGACATATAAATCCATAGGTTTTAAGATTCTTACTAGTCAGGTATATTCTTAGGCGTTTAATATGGGGTGTTGAGTCCACTTCGTTGAGCAAGGAGTAGCTCTTGTCTATTACATATTTGGCTTATGGAACGGTATCTGTGCTAATTTCAATCTCTGGTTTTATGCCGCACCCCAACTCACCTTTCCCCTTAAGCAAGCATAAGTTGGTTTTCTTCATTTGAGACCCTCTTCTGTTTTGTAATTTAGTTCCTGTGTAGCCAAGTTTACATTCCGTGTAGTAGTGATATCTTATGATGTTTCTTTTTCTGTGTGACTTATTTCAATTAAAATCATCGTACCTGAATCCACTCATTATGCTGCTACGGGCCTGATGACATAGATTTCATTGCTGAGTGATATTGCATTGTGCGTAAGTACCACAACTTCTTTATCCATTTTTCGCTTTCTGTGATATTGAACTTGTACCGTAAACGAGGTTCTTGTAAACAGAGCCGGCCCAAACTTTGGGGTGTCTGTGTCTTTTTGATTTTCATTTCCCTAAGCTATAGGACCATAAGTGGAAGTGCCCTAGGCTCTGTTGCTTTGTTTTTTGGATGTTTCAGGAAACACCATACACTTCTCCAGAGTGGCTGTTGGCAATTTACATGCCGCCCATCAGCATAACAAGGCTCCCAGTTCTCCATGGCCTGTCCTGCCTTTCTGGATTTTACACTTTTTTCAGATGTCACTTTTGACCGGGGGGCAGTGAGACTTCATTGTAGTGCAGATTTCCTTTGCAAGCTTGCTTGGTTGACCAAAAAGGGCGTATGCGTTTTTTCCTGAATATATTCAGGAAAAAACGCATACGCCCTTTTTGGCCAAGTGCATCATTGTGGACGTTCTGCCTCTTTTCCTATGCTTTACATGCAATTCCAGTCTACCTCCTGAAATCGGTTTCCTGCAATTCTGCCCCACTTTCAAGTCCTCTTGGCAGGCTTCCTTCAATATATTTTTGGACGATAGCTGTCATTTATAACTCTGCAGGTTTGTGAATTACAGTGCCCCTGAGCTCCTTTCTTCAACTCGCTTTCTTGTGAGCTGGCCGCAACACCGCAGGATTGCTTCAGGCCCTAGTTTGGTTCCGGCATCGCATGCTGAGCCTTTGGTTAATTCCTCTTCCTGGTGGGAAATGAGAGTTAAATTTGCCCGTCCAGACACCTCCAGCTAGTCTCTCATTGGTTCTCCCTATTCCTGTTCATTTTCCACAGAAATTGCAAACTGGGCCAAACAGGAGGTTAAAGGCACTGACTCTCCAAGTGGGGAGAGTGTTAGTAAAGCGTCTGGAATGTTGCACCCGAGTAGCAGGGGACGAAAACTGAGACACATTTGAACACGTTTCCCGATCACACGGTGGATCATACTCTGGGTTCCACATGCATGTTTTACCTGAAGGAAGAATCCCTTAAACATGGAGAGTTGAGACCCATGGAATGGGTACCATGCAATATGACTTCAAAGGGTCTGCATTTGCTCACCGAACCTCACCAATCCTATCACTGCTGCGTTTATGCTGCTGTACACACGCTTGATTCCCTTTCAGAGACATATAAATCCATAGGTTTTAAGATTCTTACTACTCAGGTATATTCTTAGGCGTTTAATATGGGTTGTTGAGTCCACTTCGTTGAGCAAGGAGTAGCTCTTGTCTATTACATATTTGGCTTATGGAACGGTATCTGTGCTAATTTCAATCTCTGGTTTTATGCAGCACCCCAACTCACCTTTCCCCTTAAGCAAGCATAAGTTGGTTTTCTACATTTGACACCCTGTTCTGTTTTGTAATTCAGTTCTTGTGTAGCCAAGTTTACATTCCGTGTAGTAGTGATATCTTATGATGTTTCTTTTTCTGTGTGACTTATTTCACTTAGAATCATCGTACCGGAATCCACTCATTATGCTGCTACGGGCCTGATGACATAGATTTCATTGCTGAGTGATATTGCATTGTACGTAACTACCACAACATCTTTATCCATTTTTTGCTTTCTCTGATATTGAACTTGTACGGTAAACGAGGTTCTTGTAAACAGAGCCGTCCCAAACTTTGGGGTGGCTGTGTCTTTTTGATTTTAATTTCCCTAAGCTATAGGACCATAAGTGGAAGTGCCCTAGGCTCTGTTGCTGTGTTTTTTGGATGTTTCAGGAAACACCATACACTTCTCCAGAGTGGCTGCTGGCAATTTACACCCCGCTCATCAGCATAACAAGGCTCCCAGTTCTCCATGGCCTGTCCTGCCTTTCTGGATTTTACACTTTTTTCAGATGTCCCTTTTGACCGGGGGGCAGTGAGACTTCATTGTAGTGCAGATTTCCTTTGCAAGCTTGCTTGGTTGGCCAAAAAGGGCGTATGCGTTTTTTCCTGAATATATTTAGGAAAAAATGCATACGCCCTTTTTGGCCAAGTGCATCATTGTGGACGTTCTGCCTCTTTTCCTATGCTTTACATGCAATTCCAGTCTACCTCCTGAAATCGGTTTCCTGCAATTCCGCCCCGCTTTCAACTCCTCTTGGCAGCCTTACTTCAATATATTTTTGGAAGATAGCTGTCATTTATAACTCTGCAGGTTTGTGAATTACAGTGCCCCTGAGCTCCTTTCTTCAACTCGCTTTCTTGTGAGCTGGCCGCAACACCGCAGGATTGCTTCTGGCCCTAGTGTGGTTCCGGCATGACAGGCTGAGCCTTTGGTTAATTCCTCTTCCTGGTGGGAAATGAGAGTTAAATTTGCCCGTCCAGACACCTCCACCTAGTCTCTCATTGTTTCTCCCTATTCCTGTTCATTTTCCACAGAAATTGCAAACTGGGCCAAACAGGAGGTTAAAGGCACTGACTCTCCAAGTGGGGAGAGTGTTAGTAAAGCGTCTGGAATGTTGCACCCGAGTACCAGGGGACGAAAACTGAGACACATTTGAACACGTTTCCCGATCACATGGTGGATCATACTCTGGGTTCCACATGCATGTTTTAGCTGAAGGAAGAATCCCTTAAACATGGAGAGTTGAGACCCATGGAATGGGTACCATGCAATATGACTTCAAAGGGTCTGCATTTGCTCACCGAACCTCACTAATCCTATCACTGCTGCGCTTATGCCGCTGTACACACGCTTGATTCTCTTTCGGAGACATATAAATCCATAGGTTTTAAGATTCTTACTAGTCAGGTATATTCTTAGGCGTTTAATATGGGGTGTTGAGTCCACTTCGTTGAGCAAGGAGTAGCTCTTGTCTATTACATATTTGGCTTATGGAACGGTATCTGTGCTAATTTCAATCTCTGGTTTTATGCCGCACCCCAACTCACCTTTCCCCTTAAGCAAGCATAAGTTGGTTTTCTACATTTGAGACCCTCTTCTGTTTTGTAATTTTGTTCCTGTGTAGCCAAGTTTACATTCCGTGTAGTAGTGATATCTTATGATGTTTCTTTTTCTGTGTGACTTATTTCACTTAAAATCATCGTACCTGAATCCACTCATTATGCTGCTACGGGCCTGATGACATAGATTTCATTGCTGAGTGATATTGCATTGTACGTAAGTACCACAACTTCTTTATCCATTTTTCGCTTTCTGTGATATTGAACTTGTACCGTAAACGAGATTCTTGTAAACAGAGCCGGCCCAAACTTTGGGGTGTCTGTGTCTTTTTGATTTTCATTTCCCTAAGCTATAGGACCATAAGTGGAAGTGCCCTAGGCTCTGTTGCTTTGTTTTTTGGATGTTTCAAGAAACACCATACACTTCTCCAGAGTGGCTGTTGGCAATTTACATGCCACCCATCAGCATAACAAGGCTCCCAGTTCTCCATGGCCTGTCCTGCCTTTCTGGATTTTACACTTTTTTCAGATGGCCCTTGTGACCGGGGGGCAGTGAGACTTCATTGTAGTGCAGATTTCCTTTGCAAGCTTGCTTGGTTGAACAAAAAGTGCGTATGCGTTTTTTCCTGAATATATTCAGGAAAAAACGCATACGCCCTTTTTGGCCAAGTGCATCATTGTGGACGTTCTGCCTCTTTTCCTATGCTTTACATGCAATTCCAGTCTACCTCCTGAAATCGGTTTCCTGCAATTCTGCCCCGCTTTCAAGTCCTCTTGGCTGGCTTCCTTCAATATATTTTTGGACGATAGCTGTCATTTATAACTCTGCAGGTTTGTGAATTACAGTGCCCCTGAGCTCCTTTCTTCAACTCGCTTTCTTGTGAGCTGGCCGCAACACCGCAGGATTGCTTCAGGCCCTAGTTTGGTTCCGGCATCGCATGCTGAGCCTTTGGTTAATTCCTCTTCCTGGTGGGAAATGAGAGTTAAATTTGCCCGTCCAGACACCTCCAGCTAGTCTCTCATTGGTTCTCCCTATTCCTGTTCATTTTCCACAGAAATTGCAAACTGGGCCAAACAGGAGGTTAAAGGCACTGACTCTCCAAGTGGGGAGAGTGTTAGTAAAGCGTCTGGAATGTTGCACCCGAGTACCAGGGGACGAAAACTGAGACACATTTGAACACGTTTCCCGATCACATGGTGGATCATACTCTGGGTTCCACATGCATGTTTTAGCTGAAGGAAGAATCCCTTAAACATGGAGAGTTGAGACCCATGGAATGGGTACCATGCAATAGGACTTCAAAGGGTCTGCATTTGCTCACCGAACCTCACCAATCCTATCACTGCTGCGTTTATGCCACCCTACACACGCTTGATTCTCTTTCGGAGACATATAAATCCATAGGTTTTAAGATTCTTACTAGTCAGGTATATTCTTAGGCGTTTAATATGGGGTGTTGAGTCCACTTCGTTGAGCAAGGAGTAGCTCTTGTCTATTACATATTTGGCTTATGGAACGGTATCTGTGCTAATTTCAATCTCTGGTTTTATGCAGCACCCCAACTCACCTTTCCCCTTAAGCAAGCATAAGTTGGTTTTCTACATTTGAGACCCTGTTCTGTTTTGTAATTCAGTTCCTGTGTAGCCAAGTTTACATTCCGTGTAGTAGTGATATCTTATGATGTTTCTTTTTCTGTGTGACTTATTTCACTTAGAATCATCGTATCTGAATCCACTCATTATGCTGCTACGGGCCTGATGACATAGATTTCATTGCTGAGTGATATTGCATTGTACGTAAGTACCACAACTTCTTTATCCATTTTTCGCTTTCTGTGATATTGAACTTGTACCGTAAACGAGGTTCTTGTAAACAGAGCCGGCCGAAACTTTGGGGTGGCTGTGTCTTTTTGATTTTAATTTCCCTAAGCTATAGGACCATAAGTGGAAGTGCCCTAGGCTCTGTTGCTTTGTATTTTAGATGTTTCAGGAAACACCATACACTTCTCCAGAGTGGCTGTTGGCAATTTACATCCCGCCCATCAGCATAACAAGGCTCCCAGTTCTCCATGGCCTGTCCTGCCTTTCTGGATTTTACACTTTTATCAGATGTCCCTTTTGACCGGGGGGCAGTGAGACTTCTTTGTAGTGCAGATTTCCTTTGCAAGCTTGCTTGGTTGGCCAAAAAGGGCGTATGCGTTTTTTCCTGAATATATACAGGAAAAAACGCATACGCCCTTTTTGGCCAAGTGCATCATTGTCGACGTTCTGCCTTTTTTCCTATGCTTTACATGCAATTCCAGTCTACCTCCTGAAATCGGTTTCCTGCAATTCTGCCCCGCTTTCAACTCCTCTTGGCAGCCTTCCTTCAATATATTTTTGGACGATAGCTGTCATTTATAACTCTGCAGGTTTGTGAATTACAGTGCCCCTGAGCTCCTTTCTTCAACTCGCTTTCTTGTGAGCTGGCCGCAACACCGCAGGATTGCTTCAGGCCCTAGTTTGGTTCCGGCATCGCATGCTGAGCCTTTGGTTAATTCCTCTTCCTGGTGGGAAATGAGAGTTAAATTTGTCCATCCAGACACCTCCAGCTAGTCTCTCATTGGTTCTCCCTCTTCCTGTTCATCTTACGCAGAAATTGCAAACGGGGCCAAAAAGGAGGTTAAAGGCACTGACTCTCCAAGTGGGGAGAGTGTTAGTAAAGCGTCTGGAATGTTGCACCCGAGTACCAGGGGACGAAAACTGAGACACATTTGAACACGTTTCCCGATAACACGATGGATCATACTCTGGGTCCACATGAATGTTTTAGCTGAAGGAAGAATTCCTTAAACATGGAGAGTTGAGACCCATGGAATGGGTACCATGCAATATGACTTCAAAGGGTCTGCATTTGCTCACTGAACCTCACCAATCCTATCACTGCTGCGTTTATGCTGCTGTACACACGCTTGATTCCCTTTCAGAGACATATAAATCCATAGGTTTTAAGATTCTTACTACTCAGGTATATTCTTAGGCGTTTAATATGGGTTGTTGAGTCCACTTCGTTGAGCAAGGAGTAGCTCTTGTCTATTACATATTTGGCTTATGGAACGGTATCTGTGCTAATTTCAATCTCTGGTTTTATGCAGCACCCCAACTCACCTTTCCCCTTAAGCAAGCATAAGTTGGTTTTCTACATTTGACACCCTGTTCTGTTTTGTAATTCAGTTCTTGTGTAGCCAAGTTTACATTCCGTGTAGTAGTGATATCTTATGATGTTTCTTTTTCTGTGTGACTTATTTCACTTAGAATCATCGTACCGGAATCCACTCATTATGCTGCTACGGGCCTGATGACATAGATTTCATTGCTGAGTGATATTGCATTGTACGTAACTACCACAACATCTTTATCCATTTTTTGCTTTCTCTGATATTGAACTTGTACGGTAAACGAGGTTCTTGTAAACAGAGCCGTCCCAAACTTTGGGGTGGCTGTGTCTTTTTGATTTTAATTTCCCTAAGCTATAGGACCATAAGTGGAAGTGCCCTAGGCTCTGTTGCTGTGTTTTTTGGATGTTTCAGGAAACACCATACACTTCTCCAGAGTGGCTGCTGGCAATTTACACCCCGCCCATCAGCATAACAAGGCTCCCAGTTCTCCATGGCCTGTCCTGCCTTTCTGGATTTTACACTTTTTTCAGATGTCCCTTTTGACCGGGGGGCAGTGAGACTTCATTGTAGTGCAGATTTCCTTTGCAAGCTTGCTTGGTTGGCCAAAAAGGGCGTATGCGTTTTTTCCTGAATATATTTAGGAAAAAATGCATACGCCCTTTTTGGTCAAGTGCATCATTGTGGACGTTCTGCCTCTTTTCCTATGCTTTACATGCAATTCCAGTCTACCTCCTGAAATCGGTTTCCTGCAATTCTGCCCCGCTTTCAACTCCTCTTGGCAGCCTTCCTTCAATATATTTTTGGACGATAGCTGTCATTTATAACTCTGCAGGTTTGTGAATTACAGTGCCCCTGAGCTCCTTTCTTCAACTCGCTTTCTTGTGAGCTGGCCGCAACACCGCAGGATTGCTTCAGGCCCTAGTTTGGTTCCGGCATCGCATGCTGAGCCTTTGGTTAATTCCTCTTCCTGGTGGGAAATGAGAGTTAAATTTGTCCATCCAGACACCTCCAGCTAGTCTCTCATTGGTTCTCCCTCTTCCTGTTCATCTTACGCAGAAATTGCAAACTGGGCCAAACAGGAGGTTAAAGGCACTGACTCTCCAAGTGGGGAGAGTGTTAGTAAAGCGTCTGGAATGTTGCACCCGAGTACCAGGGGACGAAAACTGAGACACATTTGAACACGTTTCCCGATAACATGGTGGATCATACTCTGGGTCCACATGAATGTTTTAGCTGAAGGAAGAATTCCTTAAACATGGAGAGTTGAGACCCATGGAATGGGTACCATGTCATATGACTTCAAAGGGTCTGCATTTGCTCACTGAACCTCACCAGTCCTATCACTGCTGCGTTTATGCTGCTGTACACACGCTTGATTCCCTTTCAGAGACATATAAATCCATAGGTTTTAAGATTCTTACTACTCAGGTATATTCTTAGGCCTTTAATATGGGTTGTTGAGTCCACTTCGTTGAGCAAGGAGTAGCTCTTGTCTATTACATATTTGGCTTATGGAACGGTATCTGTGCTAATTTCAATCTCTGGTTTTATGCAGCACCCCAACTCACCTTTCCCCTTAAGCAAGCATAAGTTGGTTTTCTACATTTGACACCCTATTCTGTTTTGTAATTCAGTTCTTGTGTAGCCAAGTTTACATTCCGTGTAGTAGTGATATCTTATGATGTTTCTTTTTCTGTGTGACTTATTTCACTTAGAATCATCGTACCGGAATCCACTCATTATGCTGCTACGGGCCTGATGACATAGATTTCATTGCTGAGTGATATTGCATTGTACGTAACTACCACAACATCTTTATCCATTTTTTGCTTTCTCTGATATTGAACTTGTACGGTAAACGAGGTTCTTGTAAACAGAGCCGTCCCAAACTTTGGGGTGGCTGTGTCTTTTTGATTTTAATTTCCCTAAGCTATAGGACCATAAGTGGAAGTGCCCTAGGCTCTGTTGCTGTGTTTTTTGGATGTTTCAGGAAACACCATACACTTCTCCAGAGTGGCTGCTGGCAATTTACACCCCGCTCATCAGCATAACAAGGCTCCCAGTTCTCCATGGCCTGTCCTGCCTTTCTGGATTTTACACTTTTTTCAGATGTCCCTTTTGACCGGGGGGCAGTGAGACTTCATTGTAGTGCAGATTTCCTTTGCAAGCTTGCTTGGTTGGCCAAAAAGGGCGTATGCGTTTTTTCCTGAATATATTTAGGAAAAAATGCATACGCCCTTTTTGGCCAAGTGCATCATTGTGGACGTTCTGCCTCTTTTCCTATGCTTTACATGCAATTCCAGTCTACCTCCTGAAATCGGTTTCCTGCAATTCCGCCCCTCTTTCAACTCCTCTTGGCAGCCTTACTTCAATATATTTTTGGAAGATAGCTGTCATTTATAACTCTGCAGGTTTGTGAATTACAGTGCCCCTGAGCTCCTTTCTTCAACTCGCTTTCTTGTGAGCTGGCCGCAACACCGCAGGATTGCTTCTGGCCCTATTGTGGTTCCGGCATGACAGGCTGAGCCTTTGGTTAATTCCTCTTCCTGGTGGGAAATGAGAGTTAAATTTGCCCGTCCAGACACCTCCACCTAGTCTCTCATTGTTTCTCCCTATTCCTGTTCATTTTCCACAGAAATTGCAAACTGGGCCAAACAGGAGGTTAAAGGCACTGACTCTCCAAGTGGGGAGAGTGTTAGTAAAGCGTCTGGAATGTTGCACCCGAGTACCAGGGGACGAAAACTGAGACACATTTGAACACGTTTCCCGATCACATGGTGGATCATACTCTGGGTTCCACATGCATGTTTTAGCTGAAGGAAGAATCCCTTAAACATGGAGAGTTGAGACCCATGGAATGGGTACCATGCAATATGACTTCAAAGGGTCTGCATTTGCTCACCGAACCTCACTAATCCTATCACTGCTGCGCTTATGCCGCTGTACACACGCTTGATTCTCTTTCGGAGACATATAAATCCATAGGTTTTAAGATTCTTACTAGTCAGGTATATTCTTAGGCGTTTAATATGGGGTGTTGAGTCCACTTCGTTGAGCAAGGAGTAGCTCTTGTCTATTACATATTTGGCTTATGGAACGGTATCTGTGCTAATTTCAATCTCTGGTTTTATGCCGCACCCCAACTCACCTTTCCCCTTAAGCAAGCATAAGTTGGTTTTCTACATTTGAGACCCTCTTCTGTTTTGTAATTTTGTTCCTGTGTAGCCAAGTTTACATTCCGTGTAGTAGTGATATCTTATGATGTTTCTTTTTCTGTGTGACTTATTTCACTTAAAATCATCGTACCTGAATCCACTCATTATGCTGCTACGGGCCTGATGACATAGATTTCATTGCTGAGTGATATTGCATTGTACGTAAGTACCACAACTTCTTTATCCATTTTTCGCTTTCTGTGATATTGAACTTGTATCGTAAACGAGATTCTTGTAAACAGAGCCGGCCCAAACTTTGGGGTGTCTGTGTCTTTTTGATTTTCATTTCCCTAAGCTATAGGACCATAAGTGGAAGTGCCCTAGGCTCTGTTGCTTTGTTTTTTGGATGTTTCAAGAAACACCATACACTTCTCCAGAGTGGCTGTTGGCAATTTACATGCCACCCATCAGCATAACAAGGCTCCCAGTTCTCCATGGCCTGTCCTGCCTTTCTGGATTTTACACTTTTTTCAGATGGCCCTTGTGACCGGGGGGCAGTGAGACTTCATTGTAGTGCAGATTTCCTTTGCAAGCTTGCTTGGTTGAACAAAAAGGGCGTATGCGTTTTTTCCTGAATATATTCAGGAAAAAACGCATACGCCCTTTTTGGCCAAGTGCATCATTGTGGACGTTCTGCCTCTTTTCCTATGCTTTACATGCAATTCCAGTCTACCTCCTGAAATCGGTTTCCTGCAATTCTGCCCCGCTTTCAAGTCCTCTTGGCTGGCTTCCTTCAATATATTTTTGGACGATAGCTGTCATTTATAACTCTGCAGGTTTGTGAATTACAGTGCCCCTGAGCTCCTTTCTTCAACTCGCTTTCTTGTGAGCTGGCCGCAACACCGCAGGATTGCTTCAGGCCCTAGTTTGGTTCCGGCATCGCATGCTGAGCCTTTGGTTAATTCCTCTTCCTGGTGGGAAATGAGAGTTAAATTTGCCCGTCCAGACACCTCCAGCTAGTCTCTCATTGGTTCTCCCTATTCCTGTTCATTTTCCACAGAAATTGCAAACTGGGCCAAACAGGAGGTTAAAGGCACTGACTCTCCAAGTGGGGAGAGTGTTAGTAAAGCGTCTGGAATGTTGCCCCCGGATACCAGGGGACGAAAACTGAGACACATTTGAACACGTTTCCCGATCACATGATGGATCATACTCTGGGTTCCACATGCATGTTTTAGCTG
The DNA here is from genome assembly GCF_964270905.1 of Leucopleurus acutus. NCBI lineage: Eukaryota > Metazoa > Chordata > Mammalia > Artiodactyla > Delphinidae > Leucopleurus > Leucopleurus acutus. Next base: position 380,218 of record NW_028139075.1, on the reverse strand, counting down.
AAGGAAGAATCCCTTAAACATGGAGAGTTGAGACCCATGGAATGGGTACCATGCAATAGGACTTCAAAGGGTCTGCATTTGCTCACCGAACCTCACCAATCCTATCACTGCTGCGTTTATGCCACCCTACACATGCTTGATTCCCTTTCGGAGACATATAAATCCATAGGTTTTAAGATTCTTACTAGTCAGGTATATTCTTAGGCGTTTAATATGGGGTGTTGAGTCCACTTCGTTGAGCAAGGAGTAGCTCTTGTCTATTACATATTTGGCTTATGGAACGGTATCTGTGCTAATTTCAATCTCTGGTTTTATGCAGCACCCCAACTCACCTTTCCCCTTAAGCAAGCATAAGTTGGTTTTCTACATTTGAGACCCTGTTCTGTTTTGTAATTCAGTTCCTGTGTAGCCAAGTTTACATTCCGTGTAGTAGTGATATCTTATGATGTTTCTTTTTCTGTGTGACTTATTTCACTTAGAATCATCGTATCTGAATCCACTCATTATGCTGCTACGGGCCTGATGACATAGATTTCATTGCTGAGTGATATTGCATTGTACGTAAGTACCACAACTTCTTTATCAATTTTTCGCTTTCTGTGATATTGAACTTGTACCGTAAACGAGGTTCTTGTAAACAGAGCCGGCCGAAACTTTGGGGTGGCTGTGTCTTTTTGATTTTAATTTCCCTAAGCTATAGGACCATAAGTGGAAGTGCCCTAGGCTCTGTTGCTTTGTATTTTAGATGTTTCAGGAAACACCATACACTTCTCCAGAGTGGCTGCTGGCAATTTACATCCCGCCCATCAGCATAACAAGGCTCCCAGTTCTCCATGGCCTGTCCTGCCTTTCTGGATTTTACACTTTTTTCAGATGGCCCTTTTGACCGGGGGGCAGTGAGACTTCATTGTAGTGCAGATTTCCTTTGCAAGCTTGCTTGGTTGGCCAAAAAGGGCGTATGCGTTTTTTCCTGAATATATTCAGGAAAAAACGCATACGCCCTTTTTGGCCAAGTGCATCATTGTGGACGTTTTGCCTCTTTTCCTATGCTTTACATGCAATTCCAGTCTACCTCCTGAAATCGGTTTCCTGCAATTCTGCCCCACTTTCAAGTCCTCTTGGCTGGCTTCCTTCAATATATTTTTGGAAGATAGCTGTCATTTATAACTCTGCAGGTTTGTGAATTACAGTGCCCCTGAGCTCCTTTCTTCAACTCGCTTTCTTGTGAGCTGGCCGCAACACCGCAGGATTGCTTCAGGCCCTAGTTTGGTTCCGGCATCGCATGCTGAGCCTTTGGTTAATTCCTCTTCCTGGTGGGAAATGAGAGTTAAATTTGCCCGTCCAGACACCTCCAGCTAGTCTCTCATTGGTTCTCCCTATTCCTGTTCATTTTCCACAGAAATTGCAAACTGGGCCAAACAGGAGGTTAAAGGCACTGACTCTCCAAGTGGGGAGAGTGTTAGTAAAGCGTCTGGAATGTTGCACCCGAGTACCAGGGGACGAAAACTGAGACACATTTGAACACGTTTCCCGATCACACGGTGGATCATACTCTGGGTTCCACATGCATGTTTTAGCTGAAGGAAGAATCCCTTAAACATGGAGAGTTGAGACCCATGGAATGGGTACCATGCAATAGGACTTCGAAGGGTCTGCATTTGCTCACCGAACCTCACAAATCCTATCACTGCTGCGTTTATGCCGCTGTACACACGCTTGATTCTCTTTCGGAGACATATAAATCCATAGGTTTTAAGATTCTTACTAGTCAGGTATATTCTTAGGCGTTTAATATGGGGTGTTGAGTCCACTTCGTTGAGCAAGGAGTAGCTCTTGTCTATTACATATTTGGCTTATGGAATGGTATCTGTGCTAATTTCAATCTCTGGTTTTATGCAGCACCCCAACTCACCATTCCCCTTAAGCAAGCATAAGATGGTTTTCTACATTTGACACCCTGTTCTGTTTTTTAATCAGTTCTTGTGTAGCCAAGTTTACATTCCGTGTAGTAGTGATATCTTATGATGTTTCTTTTTCTGTGTGACTTATTTCACTTAGAATCATCGTACCTGAATCCACTCATTACGCTGCTATGGGCCTGATGACATAGATTTCATTGCTGAGTGATATTGCATTGTACGTAAGTACCACAACTTCTTTATCCATTTTTCGCTTTCTGTGATATTGAACTTGTACCGTAAACGAGGTTCTTGTAAACAGAGCCGGCCGAAACTTTGGGGTGGCTGTGTCTTTTTGATTTTAATTTCCCTAAGCTATAGGACCATAATTGGAAGTGCCCTAGGCTCTGTTGCTTTGTTTTTTGGATGTTTCAGGAAACACCATACACTTCTCCAGAGTGGCTGCTGGCAATTTACAACCCGCCCATCAGCATAACAAGGCTCCCAGTTCTCCATGGCGTGTCCTGCCTTTCTGGATTTTACACTTTTTTCAGATGGCCCTTTTGACCGGGGGGCAGTGAGACTTCATTGTAGTCTAGATTTCCTTTCAAGCTTGCTTGGTTGGCCAAAAAGGGCGTATGCGTTTTTTCCTGAATATATTCAGGAAAAAACGCATACGCCCTTTTTGGCCAAGTGCATCATTGTGGACGTTCTGCCTCTTTTCCTATGCTTTACATGCAATTCCAGTCGACCTCCTGAAATCGGTTTCCTGTTTTCTGCCCCGCTTTCAATTCCTCTTGGCAGCCTTACTTCAATATATTTTTGGAAGATAGCTGTCATTTATAACTCTGCAGGTTTGTGAATTACAGTGCCCCTGAGCTCCTTTCTTCAACTCGCTTTCTTGTGAGCTGGCCGCAACCCCGCAGGATTGCTTCTGGCCCTAGTGTGGTTCTGGCATGACACGCTGAGCCTTTGGTTAATTCCTCTTCCTGGTGGGAAATGAGAGTTAAATTTGCCCGTCCAGACACCTCCACCTAGTCTCTCATTGTTTCTCCCTATTCCTGTTCATTTTCCACAGAAATTGCAAACTGGGCCAAACAGGAGGTTAAAGGCACTGACTCTCCAAGTGGGGAGAGTGTTAGTAAAGCGTCTGGAATGTTGCACCCGAGTACCAGGGGACGAAAACTGAGACACATTTGAACACGTTTCCCGATCACACGGTGGATCATACTCTGGGTTCCACATGCATGTTTTAGCTGAAGGAAGAATCCCTTAAAAATGGAGAGTTGAGACCCATGGAAGGGGTACCATGCAATAAGAGTTCAAAGGGTCTGCATTTGCTCACCGAACCTCACCAATCCTATCACTGCTGCATTTATGCCGCTGTACACACGCTTGATTCTCTTTCGGAGACATATAAATCCATAGGTTTTAAGATTCTTACTAGTCAGGTATATTCTTAGGCGTTTAATATGGGGTGTTGAGTCCACTTCGTTGAGCAAGGAGTAGCTCTTGTCTATTACATATTTGGCTTATGGAATGGTATCTGTGCTAATTTCAATCTCTGGATTTATGCAGCACCCCAACTCACCTTTCCCCTTAAGCAAGCATAAGTTGGTTTTCTACATTTGACACCCTGTTCTGTTTTATAATTCTGTTCTTATGTAGGCAAGTTTACATTCCGTGTAGTAGTGATATCTTATGATGTTTCTTTTTCTGTGTGACTTATTTCACTTAGAATCATCGTACCTGAATCCTCTCATTATGCTGCTATGGGCCTGATGACATAGATTTCATTGCTGAGTGATATTGCATTGTACGTAAGTTACACCACTTCTTTATCTATTTTTCGCTTTCTGTGATATTTAACTTGTATGGTAAACGAGGTTCTTGTAAACAGAGCCGTCCCAAACTTTGGGGTGGTTGTTTCTTTTTGATTTTAATTTCCCTAAGCTATAGGACCATAAGTGGAAGTGACCTAGGCTCTGTTGCTTTGTATTTTAGATGTTTCAGGAAACACCATACACTTCTCCAGAGTGGCTGCTGGCAATTTACATCCCGCCCATCAGCATAACAAGGCTCCCAGTTCTCCATGGCCTGTCTTGCCTTTCTGGATTTTACACTTTTTTCAGATGGCTCTTTTGACCGGGGGGCAGTGAGACTTCATTGTAGTGCAGATTTCCTTTGCAAGCTTGCTTGGTTGGCCAAAAAGGGCGTATGCGTTTTTTCCTGAATATATTCAGGAAAAAACGCATACGCCCTTTTTGGCCAAGTGCATCATTGTGGACGTTCTGCCTCTTTTCCTATGCTTTACATGCAATTCCAGTCTACCTCCTGAAATCGGTTTCCTGTTTTCTGCCCCGCTTTCAACTCCTCTTGGCAGCCTTACTTCAATATATTTTTGGAAGATAGCTGTCATTTATAACTCTGCAGGTTTGTGAATTACAGTGCCCCTGAGCTCCTTTCTTCAACTCGCTTTCTTGTGAGCTGGCCGCAACACTGCAGGATTGCTTCAGGCCCTAGTTTGGTTCTGGCATCGCATGCTGAGCCTTTGGTTAATTCCTCTTCCTGGTGGGAAATGAGAGTTAAATTTGCCCGTCTAGACACCTCCACCTAGTCTCTCATTGGTTCTCCCTATTCCTGTACATTTTCCACAGAAATTGCAAACTGGGCCAAACAGGAGGTTAAAGGCACTGACTCTCCAAGTGGGGAGAGTGTTAGTAAAGCGTCTGGAATGTTGCACCCGAGTACCAGGGGACGAAAACTGAGACACATTTGAACACGTTTTCCGATCACACGGTGGATCATATTCTGGGTTCCACATGCATGTTTTAACTGAAGGAAGAATCCCTTAAACATGGAGAGTTGAGACCCATGGAATGGGTACCATGCAATATGACTTCAAAGGGTCTGCATTTGCTCACCGAACCTCACCAATCCTATCACTGCTGCGTTTATGCCGCTGTACACACGCTTGATTCTCTTTCAGAGACATATAAATCCATAGGTTTTAAGATTCTTACTAGTCAGGTATATTCTTAGGCGTTTAATATGGGGTGTTGAGTTCACTTCGTTGAGCAAGGAATAGCTCTTGTCTATTACATATTTGGCTTATGGAACGGTATCTGTGCTAGTTTCAATCTCTTGTTTTATGCCGCACCCCAACTTACCTTTCCCCTTAAGCAAGCATGAGTTGGTTTTCTACATTTGACACCCTGTTCTGTTTTGTAATTCAGTTCTTGTGTAGCCAAGTTTACATTCCGTGTAGTAGTGATATCTTATGATGTTTCTTTTTCTGTGTGACTTATTTCACTTAGAATCATCGTACCTGAATCCACTCATTACGCTGCTATGGGCCTGATGACATAGATTTCATTGCTGAGTGATATTGCATTGTACGTAAGTACCACAACTTCTTTATCCATTTTTCGCTTTCTGTGATATTGAACTTGTACCGTAAACAAGGTTCTTGTAAACAGAGCCGTCCCATTTTGGGGTGGCTGTGTCTTTTTGAATTTCATTTCCTTAAGCTATAGGACCATAAGTGGAAGTGCCCTAGGCTCTGTTGCTGTGTTTTTTGGATGTTTCAGGAAACACCATACACTTCTCCAGAGTGGCTATTGGCAATTTACATCCCGCCCATCAGCATAACAAGGCTCTCCGTTCTCCATGGCCTGTCCTGCCTTTCTGGATTTTACACATTTTTCAGATGGCCCTTTGACCGGGGTGAAGTGAGACTTCAGTGTAGTGCAGATTTCCTTTGCGAGTTTGCTTGGTTGGCCAGAAAGGGCGTATGCGTTTCTTCCTGAATATATTTAGGAAAAAACGCATACGCCCTTTTTGGCCAAGTGCATCATTGTGGATGTTCTGCCTCTTTTCCTATGCTTTATATGCAATTCCAGTCTACCTCCTGAAATTGGTTTCCTGCAGTTCTGCCTTGCTCTCAGTGCCTCTTCATAGCCTTACCTCAATATACTTTTGGAAAATAGTTGGCCTTCATAACTCTGCAGGTTTTTGAATTGCAGTGGCCCTTAGCTCCATTTTTCAGCTCTTATTTTTGTGATCTTGCCTCATATCCACAGGATTTCTTCAGGCCCTATTCTTCTTCTGGGGCGCCTTGCTCTGCCTTTGGTTAATTCTTCTTCCTTATGTGAAATTAGAGTGACATGTGCCCATTGAAACTGCTACAGCTATTTTCTCACTGGTTCCCCCTATTCCCATTCATCCTCTGCACTAACTGCAGACTGTGCGATACCGGAACTTAAAGGCATTGACTCTCCATGTGGAGATGTTGTTAGTAAAGTGGCTGGAATGTTGATTCGGAGCCCCAGGAGAGGAAAATGAGGTGCATTTTAGAAACCTTTCCCGATCATATGGTATACCATCTGCTGGATTTCCCATGCATGGTTTAGCTGTAGGAAGATTCCCTTCAACTTGGAGTGTTGGGACCCTTGGAATAAGTAGCATGAAGTATTGCATTAAACTTTCGGCAGTTGCTCACCAAAGCTCACCAATCCTTTCAGCCCCAAGTGTCCAGCCTTATGTCTTATCCAGCTGTGGGTTTATATGTGGTCATTCCAGGTTGCATCACAGCCCCTGAGCGAATTTTGTAAGAATTTTTCTCTCTTTCATTGTTTCTGCGTTTTGGTTTTAAAATTTATTTCTATAATGGGGTTTAGCTCATTTTCACTGCTGTGTTTGTGCCGCTCTGTGCACACTTGATTCCCTTATGGAGATATATCAATACATGGGTTTTAAGATTCTTATTACTCAGATATATTTCTCTGCGGTGTATAGGGTGTGTTGAGGCCAGTTCATTGAGCAAGGTGTAGATCTTGTCTGATACCTATTTGGTTTATTGAACGGTATCTGTGCTAATTTCAAACTCTGGTTTTATGCATCACCCCACCTCTCCTTTCCCCTTAAGCTGACATAAGTGTGTTTTCTAAATGTGAGACACTGTTCTGTTTTGTAATTCATTTTTTGTGCAGCCATATTTATCCTCCCTCTATAAGTGATATCTTATGATATGTTTCTTTTTCTGTTTGACTTATTTCAAGTAGTATTATCGGACCTCAATCCACTCTTTATCCTTCTACTAGCCTTATTACATTGATTTCATGGTGAAGAGATATTCCATTGTACATAAGTACCACATTTTCTTTATCCATTGTTCTCTTTCCTGGGATATTTAAGGTGTACTGAAGTTGAGGTTCTTGTAAACAGAGTAGCCCTAAACTGTGGTGTGCTTGTGTCTTGTTGATTTTTAGACTTCCCTAGATATACTCCCGTGATTGGAAGTGCCCTATGCTCTGTAGCTCTGTTTTTTAGATGATTTAGGAACCACCATACACTTCTCCAGAGTGGCTCTCGGCAGTTCACACACTGTCCATCAGCGTATAAAGGCTCCCTGTTCTCCATGGCCTGTCCTGCATTTCTGGTTTTTACAATTTTTTCGGATGGCCCTTTTGACCGGTGGGAAATGAGACTTCTTTGTTGTGCACATTTGCATTGCTTGCTTGCTTGGTTGCCCATAAAGTGCGTATGCGTTTTTTCCTGGATATATTCAGGAAAAAACGCATACTCCCTTTTGGGCCAACTGCATCATTGTCGAAATTCTGCCGCTTTTCATGTGCTTTAAAGGCGAGTCCAATCTATCTCTTGAAATCTGTTTCTTGCAATTCTGTCTTGCATTCAGATCCTCTTCTTTGCCTTACCTCAACATATTTTTGGATGTTAGTTTTCATTTATAACTCTGCAGGTTTGTGAATTGCAGTGACCCTGAGCTCCATTTTTTAAGTTGCTCTTTTGTAAGCTGGCCTCAAAACCGCAGGATTGCTTCAGGCCCTATTTTGGCTCCGGCGAGGCGGGCTGAGCCTTTTTTTAATTCTTATTCTTAATGGGAAATTAGAGTGACATGTGCCCGTCCAAACCCCTACAACTATTCTCTCATTGGTTCCCCCTGTTCCCGTTCATCCTCCTCACAATTTGCAAAATGTGTGAAACAGAAGTTTAAATGTGCTGATTCTCTAAGTGGGGAGATTCTAAGTAACGTGGCTGGAATGATGAACAGGAGCACCAGGAGAGGATAAATGAGGTGCATTTTAGACACATCTCCCGATCACATGGTGTACAGTCCTCTGGGTTTTCCATGCATGTTTTAGCTGTAGGAAGATTCCTTGAACCTGCAGATTTGGGACCCATTGAATGGGTACCAGGTAGTATTACTTTAAAGGATGTGCATTTCCTCACCCAACCTCACATTTCTCTTAGCGCGAACAGTTTCCAGCCTTATGTCTCATCCTGCTGTGGGTCTAGATGTGTTCAATCCATGTTGCATCACCGTCCCTGAGGAAAAGTTGTAAGAGGTTTTCTCTGTCTCTCTGTCATTTATTTTTTTCAATTTATTACTATATTGGTTACAGCTGATTTTCAAAGCTCTGTTTCTTGCTGCTGTACATCCACTTGATTCACGTACAGAGAGACATCAATAAATTCTTTTTCAGATTCTTACCAGTCATAGATATTCTTTTCCGGTGACTTGAGTGTGCTGAGTGCAGTTCTTTTAGCTACCGTGTAGGCCTTGTTGATTATCAGTTTGATATTTGGAATGGTATCTTTGCTAATTTCAACCTCCTGGATGATGCCTCACCCCTCCCCACCTTTCCCGTTTAGCAGCCTTACGCGTGTTTTCTACATATTTGACTATGTTTTTGTTTTGTAATTTATTTCATGTGTAGCCATTTTGGATTCCACATTTAAGTGATATCTTATGATATGTGTCTTTTTCTTTTTGAATTATGTCACTTAGAACGATCATACGTAACTCCTCCGGAGTTGTTACAACTGGCCATATTTCATTGATTTCCAGGCTGAGTAATATTCCACTCTACATAAGTACCACATCTCTATTCATTTTTTCCCTCCAGAGACATTTAAGTTATATCCTAGTCGAGGATCTTTTAACCAGAGAGGCAGTAAACATTGGGGTGCCTGTGTCCTCTCGATTTTTGTTTTTCCCAAGATATACGCCCATGAGTGCAAGTGCCCTATGCTCTGTAGCTCATTTTTTAGATGCTTTAGTAAACACAATACACTTCTCCAGAATGGCCGTTGGCAATATACATTTCCACTATAAGCCTCACAGGGCTCCCTCTTCTCCTTGCCCTGTCCTGCATTTCTGGCGTTTACACTTTATGAGGATGGCTCTTCTGACTGATGCGAAGTGATATCTTTTGTAGTATTGATTTCCAGTGCCCACCTGTTTGGTTGGCTAAAAAAGTGTATGCCCTTTTCTTGAATATATACAGAAAAAAACGCATACAGCCTTTTTGGCCAACTGCAATGTTGGCAATGTTCAGCCCCTTTTCTTGTGCTTAATGGCGAGTCCTTTCTACCTCCTCAAATCCCTTTCCTGCCATTCTCCCTTGCTTGCCAATCCTTTTCTCTGACTTTCCTCAAGACATTTTTCAGTGATAGATATTTTCAACTCTGCAGTTTCGTGAATTTTACTGCCCCTGAGTTCCATTGTTCAACTTGTGTTTATGGGAACTGGCCACAAAGCAGTGGGATTTCCTCAAGCCCTATACTGTTTCCATGGGCAACCCTAGCCTTTGGTCAATTCATCTTCCTGATTGGAAATTAGAGTGACATGTGCCTGTCTGAACACCTAGGACTTGTCTCTCATTGTTCCTCATCCTTCCGCTTCATCCTCTGGACAAATTCCAAACTGTACGCAACAGGATGTTGACAGTGTTGACATCTCCAAGTGGGGAGACTGTTAGTAAAGACGCTGGAGGGGTGAACCCGAGCACCAGGAGATGAGGAGATGAGATGCCTTTTCCAAACTCTTCCCGATCAGACGGTATACCATCCTCTGGATGTGACAGACATGTTTTAGCAGTAGGAAGAGTCCCATTCATGTAAGGAGAACACCAGGGCTTTTTCAAAATCAGTGTCTCCCCGAAACCCAAACTGGGGAGTTTTTTAAGCTACGGCTACACATATGTTCATTAAGGGCCTTGGGAAGTAGGCAGAGTCCAAACTTTAGATGACTGAAGTCTTCAGGGTCAGAAGCACTCACCACCGGCTTCCCTTAGGTTACACTTTAACTGTCATTGATAGATGATGTCAATAAAAATATCTGTTCTTTTTCCGATTATTTCCCCTTATAGGTTATTGCACAATATTGAGTGTAGTTCCCTGTGCTATACAGTAGTTCCTTGTTGATGATCTATTTTATACATAGCAGTGTGTATGTGTTAATTCCAAACTGTTAATTTATCCCTCCTCCCACCTTTCCCCTTTGGTAATAATAAATTATAAGATTTTATACTTCTCAGAAATGGGGGAGCTGAAAGAGAGGTATCATTTTCAATGGAAAAGCATTTAAAACAAGATTGAAGCTTTAACCAAGATTATTAGATGTACATCCTTGGAAAGAAATCACTTCATTTCTCTAATATTGACCTGACAAATAAGACAAACCTTCTCACTGAACTTGCTTATAATAAAGTGATGGAAATATCAAATGGAAGTGTTAGAAACATCTTATTTTACCCGAGCCTTATAAACTGTTCTATGTTAACTACAGTTTGGCTCACACATCTGTTCATTGAAGTTACAATAGTCTCAATTTCTGTTACTGATCCTCCAGAGTGGACCCCAACAAGGGTCCCCCTGCCCAGTGTCATTGGGGCCAACAGATCGAGAGTGAGTTCGGTTCACAAGCAAAGGAAACTTTATATTTTGATCAGAGAATGGAGAGGTGAGAGCATGCACTACCCCGTGGGCTGTGGGCTGGGCTGCTGTGTAGAGATCCTGTCAGAGTCAGTGGGAGGGAGGGGGCGGAGCTCTCGAGGGCCGGGTTGGCTGCAGCTCAGGCTCTATATCTCGGAGTCTGCACTGGGCCCCAGGAGCTGAGGTGTCGACCCAGCCATTCTGCACCAGGAAATCTGGTCTGAAGTGCCGGGTGTGGAACCTCTGCATGCGGGACCCTAGGAGCATGTGAAATTAGACAAAGCACAAAGGATAAAAAAAGGTCAGACTTGACTTTATTGTCCAGATTCTATTTTTATCTCCCAGGGATTTTTAATGGGCTTTGCTGGGGACAAACCCCTCCTCTGCCTTTTGTCCCGTTCCTCATTCTTGGAGTGCTGAGGGTGCAGACCCTTCTTCTGTAACTGCTGAGTGCTGAGTTGGGAGCCCTCATACCAGGGGACGAGGGTCAGAACTTCTCCCCAGCAGCCTCCAGGTGACGTTGATTGGCCCCAGGACCCCTGCCTCCCTGCTCGTCCGCCTGAGCACCAGCATTGGAAGTGTTATAGATTCTAATGACCTTTAAGGGTCCAGGAAAGAGATGTGCAGAGACGCTGTGGGGGCCGGTTTCACCCCGCCCCACATTTGTTCGGCCACCTTAGGCTGACCGTTTCTGCCAGCCTAGATGCTCTGACCAGTAGTCTGCTCTTTCTTCAATTAGGCCCCTGAATTAACGTAAAAACAGCACCAGGTGTCAGAGCCCTGCCCGCTCAACTCCCAGACAGTCCAGGGTCAGTGGTGATCAAGGACCATGATGGCCACTGAGTCAACAGCCTTTTGAAGTAAACAGGAGTCCAGCCGGTCTTATTGGCCACCATCATCACGGTGTCTGTAGGCTTTTCTATGGTGACAGTGTGATATACGGTTCCCCCGCCAAGATTATTAGCTCCCCTCCGGGTGCAGGAAGTCCTGCAAGCAGTAGTCTACTCCTTCGGGACACACTATTGTTGTTTTATGAGAGAAACTCCAGGTCAAGTGATGTTCACACGAGTCGTCATGGTGCCCTGTTGCCCCCGGTTATCTCTCTGGATGTTGGAGTTGGAGGGCCTCCTCACTCGAGGTCGGTGTGCCCACGGAGCGAACCCTGCAACTTCAGGGCATGGTTGGTGATTAGGATCACCACGTGGGGTCCTTTTCCCTTAGGAGGGAGGTGGCCTTTTGGGCTGCTGATTTCCAGGTTTTTAGATACCGCCAGTATCTTGGCCAGATGTGGCAGTGGGCCAAGCCCCTTGGTGACTGTAGTTTATCCTACCTGGATGGCATTCTTGCGTTGTTCCATTTCAAGTGGTCCCAGTTTTTGCACTAATTCTCCAATGGCGATTCACCTTTCACCGGGAATGGAAAGGTCAAAGGGTTTAGCTCAATTAGGGAGTTCCAGGGCAAGGGTCTGAATTGACTGCTCTTTCCATTCTTGAAAGGCCACTTCTGGATTCTGTTCAAAAGGATCATCATCTTTTCCTTTCAGTGTTTCATATAGAGGCCCAGCTAGTAGACTGTAGTTAGGGATCCAGAAGCAGCAAACCCTGGCCTCCCCAGGAACCCCTAAGCTGTCTTCTAGTTTTAGAAAGGCGTAAGGCTGCAAATGGTTTCTTCCCTTTCCTGGGATGGGCTTCTCTGACCTTGTGTGAGAATGAAGCCCAGGCAGGTCACCGCAGTCTGTGATATTTGAGCTTTTTCTTGGACAACTTCTATCCTTTATTGGCTTGGTAGTTCAGAGGCCTCCTTAGTAGGGCTGGCGATCAGAATGTCGTCTGCATATTGAAGGAGGGTTTCCTTTTCCAGAGGTAGAACTTTTCGGTCTTTAGCTAAGCTTTCCCCAAAGATGGTGTGGGAATTTTTGAACCCTTGGGGCAAGACGGCCTGGAAGTATTGTTTTAGTTGTATGTTGAGTCCTGCCACTCACAAGCCAAAATTTCTTGTGACTCTGGGACTAATGGAATACAAAAGAAGGCATCATTGAAGACTAATACAGAATACCATGTCCTGGTGGTTGGTAGAATGACCAGCAGGGTGTAGGAATCAGGAGTAACTGGAGGTATATCCTCGGTGGCTTCACTGACTGTCCTGACATCCTTTACCAGGTCCCCAGCAGCCCATGGGGCTCTCGTGGTCAGGCCAATCCCAGGATATGGAGCTCTCCTGGACAGGTACCCCACCCCCAACCCAGCCCACGGGGCTCTCATGGTCAGGCCCCTCCCAGGATACAGAGCTACCCTTGCAGGTACCGTGGCAGGGCTGGGCACACAGGAACCGTGCACATAGCCCTCATTGAAGAGCACCCCCAGCTCACCTGTCGCTCAGAGCTGACACAGAGCACCTCAGAGCAGGACTTGAACTAACAAACAGCAGCTCTGACAGGTCTGTGACCCTGGGCATCACTCTGTGTGGCCTCCCTCCACCTGGTCTTCCAGAGACTTCCACTGCACCCAGGGCACCAGGCCTCTGTCTCCAACCACCACCCACCCCTCCTCTCCCTGACTCCTGGGTTCCTCTCATTAGGAGAGGGTTTTCTTGAAGTTGTCTCCCACTCATGGGCCAGATAAAATGATTAGAAAACAAGCCAAAGCTGCAGCCCCTTGTCTATCCTGACTCTCAGGAGCCCACACCTGTTCCTTGGACCTGGCCGGTTCAGCAAGTTCCATTTCCTGCAACTGTGAGCCCCTGAGGGGTGATGATTGGCTGACCTGGGCAGCCTTACCATGCCGGCCAGCCCTCCCCAGGTGTGCCTGGGTTGAGATCAATGTAAATACCACTCCAGGCAGCAAAAGCCCCTGCAGCTGTGCCTGACGCCATTTTCTCTGCCCTGTCAGCAGTCTCGGGGCTGGGCTGGTGGGAGGGAGTGAGAGGCCACGGCTTTGTGGGTGGCCCAGTGTGAGTGGGGCTCTGCTGGACTTTCTGCAGCAGTTGCCAGGCTGCCACCTGCTAAAGAAGAGGATGTGTCACCCATACCTGCTGCTGGAATTTCTCCCTGGGCAGAGGTGAGGAAGGAAAAAAGCAGTGGGGGCAGGGACAGGACGGGTATCTCAGGCAGGGAAATGGAAATCTTCCAGAAGAGCACCCAGGGCCAGGACCATCCTGGCTGGCCTGCAGGCACCAAGTCAGCTGGCATGCTGTCACTCGTGTGGCTCCATGGCCCTTCCTCTAGGCTTTCAAGTCCTTGTATATATATATTCAGGTGTTTTACCTGGGAAGGGCGGGAACAGTTCAGCAGCAACTGGCCTGGGGTTCAGCTCACGTTTACTCACAGATGCCTCGGCACGGTGCCCCAGCTTTGCAATGAGGACGCTTGTTGTGTGGGGGCTGCTGGCTGAATGGGAGACGATTCCCCACCACTGACCAACTTCAGAATTGTTTACAACTGGAGCAAGTGCCCTGATACGGTTTTCCTCTGAGTAACTGGTGGGTTCTGTTTTTTTTTTCTCTTTTTCGTTTTTGGTTCAAGGTAGATTTTATTCCTCTTTTTTGTATTTACAGATATAAGCATGGAAATAATTTATTCATATAAATACATGTATGTGAAGGGAATAATTGTTTTTTCTGTTTTATTTTTTAAATTTTATTTCTTTTTAATTTTGAATTTTATTTTATATTTTTATACAGCAGCTTCTCATTGGTTATCTATTTTATACATATAAATGTTTACATGCCAATCCCAATCTCTCAACTCCTCCCACCACCACCCCTCCAAGAGCTTTCCCCCCTTGTTGTCCATACGATTGTTGTCTACATCTGTTGCTCTATTTATGCCTTGCAAAACGGTTAATCTGTACAGTTTTTCTAGGTTCCACATATATGCATGAATATACAAGATTTGTTTTTCTCTTTCTGACTTACTTCACTCTGTATGACAGTCTCTAGATCCATCGACGTCTCTACAAATGACCCAATTTCATTCCTTTCATGGCTTAGTAATATTCCATTTTATATATGTACCACAGCTTTATGCATTCGTCTGTCTGTGGGCATTTAGGTTGCTTCCATTACTTCGATATTGTAAATAGTGATGCAATGAACATTGCGGTGAATGTCTCTTTTTGATTTATGGTTTTGTCTGGGTATATGTCCAATACTGGGATTGCTGTATCATATGGTAATTCTTTTATTAGTTTCTTAAGAAACTCCATATTGTTCTCCATAGTGACTCTATCAATTTATATTCCCAACAATAGTGGAAGAGGCTTCCTTTTCTCCACACCCTTTCCAGCATTTGTTGTTTGTAGATTTTCAGATGATGCCCATTCTAACAGGTGTGAGGTGATACCTCATTGTTGAGTCCATTTCATTGAGCAAGGGGTAGGTCTTGTCTATTACATATTTGGCTTATGGAACGGTATCTGTGCTAATTTCAAACTCTGGTTTTATGCAGCATCCCAACTCACCTTTCCCCTTAAGCAAGCATAAGTTGGTTTTCTAAACTTGAGACCCTGTTCCGTTTTGTAATTCAGTTCCTGTGTAGCCAAGTTTACATTCCATGCATTAGTGATACCTTATGATGTTTCTTTTTCTGTGTGACTTATTTCACTTAGAATCATCATGCCTCAATCCACTCATTATGCTGGTACAGGCCTGGTGACACAGATTTCATTGCTGGGTGGTATTCTGTTGTACGTAAGTACCGCAACTTCTTTATCAATTATTTGTTCTCTGGGATATTTAACTTCTACTGTAGAAGAGGTTCCTGTAAACAGAGCCGTCGTAAATTTTGGGGTGGCTGTGTCTTTTTGATTTTAATTTCCCTAAGCTATAGGACCATAAGTGGAAATGCCCTAGACGCTGTTGCTTTGTTTTTCAGATGTATCAGGAAACACCATACACTTCTCCAGAGTGGCTGTTGGCAATTTACATCCCGCCCATCAGCATAACAAGGCTCCTTTTTCCCCATGGCCTGTCTTGCCTTTCTGGATTTTACACTTTTCTCAGATGGCCCTTTAGACCGGGGGGAAGTGACACTTCATAGTAGTTCGGATTTCCATTGCAAGCTTGCTTGGTTTGCCAAAAAGGGCGTATGTGTTTTTTCCTGAATATATTCAGGAACAAACTCATACGCCCTTTTTTGCCAAGTACATCATTGTCGATGTTCTGCCTCTTTTCCTCTGCTTTAAATGCAAATCCAGTCTACCTCCTGAAATCGGTTTCCTGCAATTCTGCCCCACTTTCAAGTCCTCTTCGCAGCCTTACTTCAATATATTTTTGGACGTTATCTGTCATTTATAACTCTGCAGGTTTGTGAATTACAGGGCCCCTGAGCTCCTTTCTTCAACTCGCTTTCTTGTGAGCTGGCCGCAAACCCGCAAGACTGCTTCAGGCCCTAATCTGCTTCTGGCAGGGCACACTGAGCCTTTGGTTAATTCCTCTTCCTGGTGGGAAATGAGTGTTAAATATGCCCGTCCAGACACCTACCTCACTCTCAACCCCTTGGTGATGTGGGTCCTCTGGTTTGTGGCCACCTTTGCTGGGTTCCTCACCTTTCGATGATGTGGCCCCACTAGTCTGAGGACACTCCTGCCTGGTTCTCATCCACGTGGTTATGTGGACCCCCTGGTGAGAGTCTGTTCCTGGCTTTGTTCCTCACCCACCTGTGAGGGAGACCCTCTGCTGATAGGTCACTCCTGCATGGCTGGCACACATTGCCTTGGTGAAGTCAGCCGTGTGGTGGCAGTTGGAGCGTGCTGGGAATCTCCTCCCCCCGGTGATGAGGGCCCTCTTGCGTCAGACCCTAACTGCTGGGCTCACCAACTTTACTTAGTGAGCCCAGTGATGCTTTGGCACTCCTCTTAGGATCCCATCTCCATGGGGATGTGGGCCTTCTGCTCTGAGGTCCCAACGGCTGGGTTGTTCACATTTTCATGATGTGGGCTCTCTGGTGTTAGTTCACAGAGGCCTGGATCCCATAGCCTCTGTGCTCTTGGCCGCCTGCTGGGAGGTTCCAACTGCTGGATTCCTCACTTTTTTAATTTTTTGGGCCCTCTGTTGTGAGGATCCTCCTGCCTGCCTCACTCCCAGCCCCTTCGTGATGTGTGTCGTCTGGTTTGAGGCCACATGTGCTGGGTTCCTCACCTTTCGATGATGTGGGACCAATGGTCTTAGGAGACTCCTGCCTGGTTCACATCCCCTTGGTGATGTGGGCCCTCTGTTGAGAGTCTGATCCTGGCTGGGTTCCTCACCCATCTGTGAGGTGGGCCGTCTGCTGTGAGGTCACTCCTGCCTGGCTTGCTCACCTCGCCTTGTGGACATGAGCCCTCTGGTGGCACTCGGAGCCTGCTGGGAGCCTCCTCTCCTCGGTGATGAGGGCCCTCTGGCGTCAGGCCCTAACTGCTGAGCTCCTCACATTTTGTGATGTGCGCCCAGTGGTGCGAGGACACTCCAGCCAGGTTCACATCCCCATTGGGATGTGGGCTTTCTGCTCTGAGGTCCCAAAGCCTGGGTTGCTCACAGTTTCATGATGTGGGCTCTCTGGTGTTAGTTCACTCCTGCCTGCATCCCATAGCTTCTGTGCTCTCGGCCGCCTGCTGGGAGGTTCCAGCTGCTGGATTCCTCACCTTTCTTATTCTTTGGGCCCTCTGTTTTTAGGCTACTCCTGCCTGCCTCACTCCCATTCCCTTTGTGATATGTGTCCTCTGATTTGAGGCCACATGTGCTGGGTTCCGCACCTTTCGATGATGTGACCCCACTGGAGGGAAGACAGTCCTGACTGGTTCCCATCCCCTTGCTGATGTGGGCCCTCAGGTGAGAGTCTGATCCTGGCTGGGTTCCTCACCCTTCTGTGAGGTGGGCCCTCTGCTGTGAGGTCAATCATGCCTGTCTGGCACACGTCACCTTGGTGACGTGGGCCCTCTGTTGGCACATGGAACCTGCTGGGAGCCTCCTGCCCTCGGTGATGAGGGCCCTCTTGCCTTAGGCCATAACTGCTGGGCTCCCCACATTTTCTGATGTGCGCCAAGTGAGTGAGGAGACTCTTGCCAGGTTCCCATCCCCATGGGGATATGGGCCTTCTGCTCTGAGGTCAAAACGGCTGGCTTGCTCACAGTACCATGATGTGGACCCTCTGCTGTGAGTTCACTCCAGCAAGGATCCCTTATCATCAGTGCTCTGAGCCGCCTGCTGGGAGGTTCCAACTGCTGGATTCCTCAACTTTTTTATTCTATGTGCCCTCTGTTGTGTGGCTCCTCCTGCCTGCCTCACTGCCAGCCCCTTGGTAATGACTGTCCTATGGCTTGAGGCCACATGTGCTGCGTTCCTCACCTTTCGATGATGTAACCCCACTCGTGTGAGGACACTCCTGCCTGGTTCCCATCCCCTTGGTGAGGTGGGCCCTCTGGCGAGAGTCTAATGCTGGCTGGGTTCCTCAACGTTCTGTGAGGTAGGCCCTCTGCTGTGAGGTCACTCCTGCCTGGCTGGCACACGTCACCTTGGAGACGTGAGCCCTCTGGTGGCAGTTGGAGCGTGCAGGGCGCCTCCTCCTCTCGGTGATGACGGCCCTCTGGCGTCAGGCCCTAAATGGTGGGCTCCCCACATTTTCTGATGTGCGCCCAGTGGTGCGAGGACACTCCAGCCAGGTTCCCATTCCCATGGGGATGTGGGCCTTCTGCGCTGAGGTCCCAACTTCTGGGTTGCTCACAGTTTTATGATGTGGGCCCTCTGCTGTGAGTTCACTGTGGCCTGGATCCCATAGCCTCGGTGTTCTGAGCCACCTGCTAGAAGGTCTAAATGCTGGAATCCTCACTTTTTATATTATGTGCCCTGTGTTGTGAGGCTACTCCTGCCTGCCTCACTCCAAGGCCCTTGGTGATGTGGGTCCTCTGGTTTGAGGACACATGTGCTGGGTTCCTCACCTTAAGATGATGAGGCCCCACTGGTGTGAGGATAATCCTGACTGGTTCCCATCCCCTTTGTGATGTGGGCCCTCTGGTGAGAGTCTGATCCTGGCTGGGTTCCTCACCCATCTGTGAGGTGGGCCCTCTACTATCAGGTAACTCTTGCCTGGCTTGCTCACCTCGCCTTGTTGACATGAGCCCTCTGGTGGCACTTGGACCCTGCTGGGAGCCTCCTCACCTCTGTGATGAGGGCCCTCTGACGTCAGGCCCTAACTGCTGGGCTCACCAACTTTTCTTAGTGAGCCCAGTGTTGCTCGAGCACTCCTCTTAGGTTCCCATCTCCATGGGGATGTGGGCCTTCTGCTCTGAGGTTCCAACGGCTGGGTTGATCACAATTTCATGATGTGGGCTGTCTGGTGTTAGTTCACTGGGGCCTGGATCCCATAGCCTCTGTGCTCTTGGCCGCCTGCTGGGAGGTTCCAACTGCTCGATTCCTCAACTTTTGTATTCTATGGGTCCTGTGTTGTGATGCTCCTCCTGCCTCCCTCACTTGCAACCCCTTCGTGATGTGGGTCTTCTGGTTTGAGGCCACATGTGCTGGGTTCCGCAACTTTCAATGATGTGGCCCCACTGGTGTGAGGACACTCCTGCCTGGTTCCCATCCCCTTGGTGATGTGAGCCTTCTGGTGACAGACCTTGTGTGAGGTAGGCCCTCTGCTGTGAGGTCAATCCTCACAATCCTCACAATCCTACCTTCTGTGAGGTAGGCCCTCTGCTGTGAGGTCAATCCTGCCTGACTTGCACACATCACCTTGGCGACGTGGGCCCTCTGTTGGCACATGGAACCTGCTGGGAGCCTCCTGCCCTCGGTGATGACGGCCCTCTAGTATCAGGCTCTAACTGCTGGGCTCCCCACGTTTTCTGATGTGAGCCCAGTGATGCCAGGACACTCCTGTCAGGTTCCCATCCCCATGGGGATGTGGGCTTTCTGCTCTGAGGTCCCAATGCCTGGGTTGCTCACAGTTTCATGATGTGGGCTCTCTGGTGTTAGTTCACTCCTGCCTGCATCCCATAGCTTCTGTGCTCTCGGCCGCCTGCTGGGAGGTTCCAAATGCTGGATACCTCACTTTTTTTATTCTTTGGGCCCTCTGTTTTTAGGCTACTCCTGCCTGCCTCACTCCCATCCCCTTTGTGATATGTGTCCTCTGATTTGAGGCCACATGTGCTGGGTTCCGCACCTTTCGATGATGTGACCCCACTGGAGGGAAGGCAGTCCTGACTGGTTCCCATCCCCTTGCTGATGTGGGCCCTCAGGTGAGAGTCTGATCCTGGCTGGGTTCCTCACCCTTCTGTGAGGTGGGCCCTCTGCTGTGAGGTCAATCATGCCTGTCTGGCACACGTCACCTTGGTGACGTGGGCCCTCTGGTGGCAGTTGGAGTTTGCTGGGATCCTACTCCCCTGGGTGATGAGGGCCCTCTTGCCTTAGGCCATAACTGCTTGGCTCCCCACATATTCTGATGTGCGCCAAGTGAGTGAGGACACTCTTGCCAGGTTCCCATCCCCATGGCAATATGGGCCTTCTGCTCTGAGGTCAAAACGGCTGGCTTGCTCACAGTACCATGATGTGGACCCTCTGCTGTGAGTTCACTCCGGCAAGGATCCCCTATCGTTGGTGCTCTGAGCCGCCTGCTGAGAGGTTCCAACTGCTGGATTCCTCAACATTTTTATTCTATGTGCCCTCTGTTGTGAGGCTCCTCCTGCCTGCCTCACTGCCAGCCCCTTGGTGATGACTGTCCTATGGCTTGAGGCCACATGTGCTGCGTTCCAAACCTTTCGATGATGTGACCCCACTCGTGTGAGGACACTCCTGCTTGGTTCCCTTCCCCTTGGTGAGGTGGGCCATCTGGCGAGAGTCTAATCCTGGCTGGGTTCCTCAACGTTCTGTGAGGTAGGCCCTCTGCTGTGAGGTCACTCCTGCCTGGCTGGCACACGTCACCTTGGAGACGTGAGCCCTCTGGTGGCAGTTGGAGCGTGCAGGGCGCCTCTTCCTCTCGGTGATGACGGCCCTCTGGCGTCAGGCCCTAAATGGTGGGCTCCCCACATTTTCTGATGTGCGCCCAGTGGTGCGAGGACACTCCAGCCAGGTTCCCATTCCTATGGGGATGTGGGCCTTCTGCGCTGAGGTCCCAACGCCTGGGTTGCTCACAGTTTTATGATGTGGGCCCTCTGCTGTGAGTTCACTGTGGCCTGGATCCCATAGCCTCGGTGTTCTGGGCCGCCTGCTAGAAGGTCTAAATGCTGGAATCCTCACGTTTTTTATATTATGTGCCCTGTGTTGTGAGGCTACTCCTGCCTGCCTCACTCCAAGGCCCTTGGTGATGTGGGTCCTCTGGTTTGAGGACACATGTGCTGGGTTCCTCACCTTAAGATGTTGAGGCCCCACTGGTGTGAGGATAATCCTGACTGGTTCCCATCCCCTTTGTGATGTGGGCCCTCTGGTGAGAGTCTGATCCTGGCTGGGTTCCTCACCCATCTGTGAGGTGGGCCCTCTACTATCAGGTAACTCTTGCCTGACTTGCTCACCTCGCCTTGTTGACATGAGCCCTCTGGTGGCACTTGGACCCTGCTGGGAGCCTCTTCACCTCTGTGATGAGGGCCCTCTGACGTCAGGCCCTAACTGCTGGGCCCCCCAACTTTTCTTAGTGAGCCCAGTGATGCTCGAGCACTGCTGCTAGGTTCCCATCTCCAAGGGGATGTGGGCCTTCTGGTCTGAGGTTCCAACGGCTGGGTTGATCACAATTTCATGATGTGGGCTGTCTGGTGTTAGTTCACTGTGGCCTGGATCCCATAGCCTCTGTGCTCTTGGCCGCCTGCTGGGAGGTTCCAACTGCTCGATTCCTCAACTTTTGTATTCTATGGGTCCTGTGTTGTCTGCCTCACTCGCAACCCCTTCGTGATGTGGGTCTTCTGGTTTGAGGCCACATGTGCTGGGTTCCGCAACTTTCAATGATGTGGCCCCACTGGTGTGAGGACACTCCTGCCTGGTTCCCATCCCCTTGATGATGTGGGCCTTCTGGTGACAGTCTTATCCTGGCTGGGTTCCTGACGTTTCTGTGAGGTAGGCCCTCTGCTGTGAGGTCAATCCTGCCTGACTTGCACACATCACCTTGGCGACGTGGGCCCTCTGTTGGCACATGGAACCTGCTGGGAGCCTCCTGTCCTCGGTGATGATGGCCCTCTAGCATCAGGCTCTAACTGCTGGGCTCCCCACGTTTTCTGATGTGAGCCCAGTGATGCCAGGACACTCCTGTCAGGTTCCCATCCCCATGGGGATGTGAGCTTTCTGCTCTGAGGTCCCAACGCCTGGGTTGCTCACAGTTTCATGATGTGGGCTCTCTGGTGTTAGTTCACTCCTGCCTGCATCCCATAGCTTCTGTGCTCTCGGCCGCCTGCTGGGAGGTTCCAAATGCTGGATTCCTCACTTTTTTTATTCTTTGGGCCCTCTGTTTTTAGGCTACTCTTACCTGCTTCACTCCTATCCCCTTTGTGATGTATGTCCTCTGATATGAGGCCACATGTGCTGGGTTCCTCACCTTTCGATGATGTGGCCCCACTGGTGGAAGGACAGTCCTGACTGGTTCCCATCCCCTTGGTGTTGTGGGCCCTCTGGTGAGAGTCTCATCCTGCCTCGGTTCCTCACCCTTCTGTGAGATAGGCCCTCTGCTGTGAGGTCACTTCTGCCTGGCTGGCGCATGCCACCTTGTAGACGTGGGTCCTCTGTTGGCAGTTGGAACCTGCTGGGAGTCTCCTCTCCTCAGTTATGAGGGTCCCCTGGTATCAGGCCCTAAATGCTGGGCTCCTAACATTTTCTGATATGTGCTAAGTGGTGTGAAGCCACTCCTGCCAGGTTCCCATCCCAATGGGGATGTGGGCCTTCTGTTCTGAGGTCCCAACAGCTGGGCTGCTCACAGGTTCATGATGTGGGCCCTCTGCTGTGAGTTCACTGCGGCCTGGATCCCATAGCCTCGGTGCTCTGGGCCACTTGCTGGGAGGTTCCAACTGCTGGATTCCTCAACTTTTATATTCTATGGACCCTGTGTTGTGAGGCCAGTCCTGCCAGCCTCATTCCGAACCCCTTGGTGAAGTGGTTCCTCTGGTTTGAGGACACATGTGCTGGGATCCTCACCTTTCGATGATGTTGTCCCACTGGTGTGGGGACACTCCTGCCTGGTTCCCATCCCCTTGGTGATGTGGGCCCTCTGGTGAGAGTCTGATCCTGGCTGTGTTCGTCACCCTTCTGTGAGGTGGGCCCTCTGCTGTGAGGTCACTCCTGCCAGCCTGGCACACATCGCCTTGGTGACGTTGGCCCTCTGGTGGCAGCTGGAGCCTGCTGGGAGCCTCCTCCTCTCGGTGATGAGTGCCCTCTAGCGTCAGACCCTAACTTCTGAGCACCCCACGTTTTCTGATGCGAGCCCAGTGATGCCAGGACACTCCTGTCATGTTCCCATCACCATGGGGATGTGGGCCTTCTGCTCTGAGTTCCCAATGTCTGGGTTGCTCACAGTTTTATGATGTGAGCTGTCTGGTGTTATTTCACTCCGGCCTGGATCCCCTAGCCTCTGTGCTCTGGGCTGCCTGCTGGGAGGTTCCAACTGCTGGATTCCTCACGTTTCTTATTTTTAGGCACTCTGTTACGAGGTTCCTCCTGCCTGCCTCACTCCCAGCCCCTTGGTGATGGGTGTCCTATGGTTTGAAGCCACATGTTCTGGGTTCCTCACCTTTAGATGATGTGGCCCTACTCATGTGAGGACACTCCTGCCTGGTTCCAATCCATTTGGTGATGTGGGCCCTCTGGTGCGAGTCTGATCCTGACCGGGTTCGTCACACTTCTCTGAGGTGGGCCCTCTGCTGTGAGGTCATTCGTGCCTGGTTGGCACATCGCCTTGGCGACGTCAGCCCTCTGGTGGCAGTTGGAGCCTGCTGGGAGCCTCCTTCCCTTGGTGATGAGGGTCCTCTGGCGTCAGGCCCTAACTGCTGGTCGCCCAAAATTTTCTGATACGTTCTCAGTGGTGCGAGGACACTCCTACCAGATTTCCATCCCCATGGGGATGTGGGCCTCCTGCTCTGAGGTCCCAATGGCTGGGTTGCTCAGTTTCATGACATGGGCCCTCTTCTGTGAGTTCACTGTGGCCTGGATCCCATAGCCTCGGTGCTCTGGGCCACTTGCTGGGAGGTTCCAACTGCTGGATTCCTCAACTTTTATATTCTATGGACCCTGTGTTGTGAGGCCAGTCCTGCCAGCCTCATTCCGAACCCCTTGGTGATGTGGTTCCTCTGGTTTGAGGACACATGTGCTGGGATCCTCACCTTTCGATGATGTTGTCCCACTGGTGTGGGGACACTCCTGCCTGGTTCCCATCCCCTCGGTGATGTGGGCCCTCTGGTGAGAGTCTGATCCTGGCTGTGTTCCTCACCCTTCTGTGAGGTGGGCTCTCTGCTGTGAGGTCACTCCTGCCAGCCTGGCACACATCGCCTTGGCGATGTTGGCCCTCTGGTGGCAGCTGGAGCCTGCTGGGAGCCTCCTCCTCTCGGTGATGAGTGCCCTCTAGCGTCAGGCCCTAACTTCTGAGCACCCCACGTTTTCTGATGTGAGCCCAGTGATGCCAGGACACTCCTGTCATGTTCCCATCACCATGGGGATGTGGGCCTTCTGCTCTGAGGTCCCAACGCCTGGATTGCTCAGTTTCATGATGTGGGCTCTCTGGTGTTAGTTCACTCCTGCCTGCATCCCATAGCTTCTGTGCTCTCGGCCGCCTGCTGGGAGGTTCCAACTGCTGGATTCCTCACCTTTCTTATTCTTTGGGCCCTCTGTTTTTAGGCTACTCCTGCCTGCCTCACTCCCATTCCCTTTGTGATATGTGTCCTCTGATTTGAGGCCACATGTGCTGGGTTCCGCACCTTTCGATGATGTGACCCCACTGGAGGGAAGGCAGTCCTGACTGGTTCCCATCCCCTTGCTGATGTGGGCCCTCAGGTGAGAGTCTGATCCTGGCTGGGTTCCTCACCCTTCTGTGAGGTGGGCCCTCTGCTGTGAGGTCAATCATGCCTGTCTGGCACACGTCACCTTGGTGACGTGGGCCCTCTGGTGGCAGTTGGAGTTTGCTGGGATCCTACTCCCCTGGGTGATGAGGGCCCTCTTGCCTTAGGCCATAACTGCTTGGCTCCCCACATATTCTGATGTGCGCCAAGTGAGTGAGGACACTCTTGCCAGGTTCCCATCCCCATGGCAATATGGGCCTTCTGCTCTGAGGTCAAAACGGCTGGCTTGCTCACAGTACCATGATGTGGGCCCTCTGCTGTGAGTTCACTCCGGCAAGGATCCCCTATCGTTGGTGCTCTGAGCCGCCTGCTGAGAGGTTCCAACTGCTGGATTCCTCAACATTTTTATTCTATGTGCCCTCTGTTGTGAGGCTCCTCCTGCCTGCCTCACTGCCAGCCCCTTGGTGATGACTGTCCTATGGCTTGAGGCCACATGTGCTGCGTTCCAAACCTTTCGATGATGTGACCCCACTCGTGTGAGGACACTCCTGCTTGGTTCCCTTCCCCTTGGTGAGGTGGGCCATCTGGCGAGAGTCTAATCCTGGCTGGGTTCCTCAACGTTCTGTGAGGTAGGCCCTCTGCTGTGAGGTCACTCCTGCCTGGCTGGCACACGTCACCTTGGAGACGTGAGCCATCTGGTGGCAGTTGGAGCGTGCAGGGCGCCTCTTCCTCTCGGTGATGACGGCCCTCTGGCGTCAGGCCCTAAATGGTGGGCTCCCCACATTTTCTGATGTGCGCCCAGTGGTGCGAGGACACTCCAGCCAGGTTCCCATTCCTATGGGGATGTGGGCCTTCTGCGCTGAGGTCCCAATGCCTGGGTTGCTCACAGTTTTATGATGTGGGCCCTCTGCTGTGAGTTCACTGTGGCCTGGATCCCATAGCCTCGGTGTTCTGGGCCGCCTGCTAGAAGGTCTAAATGCTGGAATCCTCACGTTTTTTATATTATGTGCCCTGTGTTGTGAGGCTACTCCTGCCTGCCTCACTCCAAGGCCCTTGGTGATGTGGGTCCTCTGGTTTGAGGACACATGTGCTGGGTTTCTCACCTTAAGATGTTGAGGCCCCACTGGTGTGAGGATAATCCTGACTGGTTCCCATCCCCTTGCTGATGTGGGCCCTCTGGTGAGAGTCTGATCCTGGCTGCGTTCCTCACCCATCTGTGAGGTGGGCCCTCTACTATCAGGTAACTCTTGCCTGACTTGCTCACCTCGCCTTGTTGACATGAGCCCTCTGGTGGCACTTGGACCCTGCTGGGAGCCTCTTCACCTCTGTGATGAGGGCCCTCTGACGTCAGGCCCTAACTGCTGGGCCCCCCAACTTTTCTTAGTGAGCCCAGTGATGCTCGAGCACTCCTGCTAGGTTCCCATCTCCAAGGGGATGTGGGCCTTCTGGTCTGAGGTTCCAACGGCTGGGTTGATCACATTTTCATGATGTGGGCTGTCTGGTGTTAGTTCACTGTGGCCTGGATCCCATAGCCTCTTTGCTCTTGGCTGCCTCCTGGGAGGTTCCAACTGCTCGATTCCTCAACTTTTGTATTCTATGCGTCCTGTGTTGTCTGCCTCACTCGCAACCCCTTCGTGATGTGGGTCTTCTGGTTTGAGGCCACATGTGCTGGGTTCCGCAACTTTCAATGATGTGGCCCCACTGGTGTGAGGACACTCCTGCCTGGTTCCCATCCCCTTGATGATGTGGGCCTTCTGGTGACAGTCTTATCCTGGCTGGGTTCCTGACGTTTCTGTGAGGTAGGCCCTCTGCTGTGAGGTCAATCCTGCCTGACTTGCACACATCACCTTGGCGACGTGGGCCCTCTGTTGGCACATGGAACCTGCTGGGAGCCTCCTGTCCTCGGTGATGATGGCCCTCTAGCATCAGGCTCTAACTGCTGGGCTCCCCACGTTTTCTGATGTGAGCCCAGTGATGCCAGGACACTCCTGTCAGGTTCCCATCCCCATGGGGATGTGAGCTTTCTGCTCTGAGGTCCCAACGCCTGGGTTGCTCACAGTTTCATGATGTGGGCTCTCTGGTGTTAGTTCACTCCTGCCTGCATCCCATAGCTTCTGTGCTCTCGGCCGCCTGCTGGGAGGTTCCAAATGCTGGATTCCTCACTTTTTTTATTCTTTGGGCCCTCTGTTTTTAGGCTACTCTTACCTGCTTCACTCCTATCCCCTTTGTGATGTATGTCCTCTGATATGAGGCCACATGTGCTGGGTTCCTCACCTTTTGATGATGTGGCCCCACTGGTGGGAGGACAGTCCTGACTGGTTCCCATCCCCTTGGTGTTGTGGGCCCTCTGGTGAGAGTCTCATCCTGCCTCGGTTCCTCACCCTTCTGTGAGATAGGCCCTCTGCTGTGAGGTCACTTCTGCCTGGCTGGCGCATGCCACCTTGTAGACGTGGGTCCTCTGTTGGCAGTTGGAACCTGCTGGGAGTCTCCTCTCCTCAGTTATGAGGGTCCCCTGGTATCAGGCCCTAAATGCTGGGCTCCTAACATTTTCTGATATGTGCTAAGTGGTGTGAAGCCACTCCTGCCAGGTTCCCATCCCAATGGGGATGTGGGCCTTCTGTTCTGAGGTCCCAACAGCTGGGCTGCTCACAGGTTCATGATGTGGGCCCTCTGCTGTGAGTTCACTGTGGCCTGGATCCCATAGCCTCGGTGCTCTGGGCCACTTGCTGGGAGGTTCCAACTGCTGGATTCCTCAACTTTTATATTCTATGGACCCTGTGTTGTGAGGCCGGTCCTGCCAGCCTCATTCCGAACCCCTTGGTGAAGTGGTTCCTCTGGTTTGAGGACACATGTGCTGGGATCCTCACCTTTCGATGATGTTGTCCCACTGGTGTGGGGACACTCCTGCCTGGTTCCCATCCCCTTGGTGATGTGGGCCCTCTGGTGAGAGTCTGATCCTGGCTGTGTTCCTCACCCTTCTGTGAGGTGGGCCCTCTGCTGTGAGGTCACTCCTGCCAGCCTGGCACACATCGCCTTGGTGACGTTGGCCCTCTGGTGGCAGCTGGAGCCTGCTGGGAGCCTCCTCCTCTCGGTGATGAGTGCCCTCTAGCGTCAGACCCTAACTTCTGAGCACCCCACGTTTTCTGATACGAGCCCAGTGATGCCAGGACACTCCTGTCATGTTCCCATCACCATGGGGATGTGGGCCTTCTGCTCTGAGTTCCCAATGTCTGGGTTGCTCACAGTTTTATGATGTGAGCTGTCTGGTGTTATTTCACTCCGGCCTGGATCCCCTAGCCTCTGTGCTCTGGGCTGCCTGCTGGGAGGTTCCAACTGCTGGATTCCTCACCTTTCTTATTTTTAGGCACTCTGTTACGAGGTTCCTCCTGCCTGCCTCACTCCCAGCCCCTTGGTGATGGGTGTCCTATGGTTTGAAGCCACATGTTCTGGGTTCCTCACCTTTAGATGATGTGGCCCTACTCATGTGAGGACACTCCTGCCTGGTTCCAATCCATTTGGTGATGTGGGCCCTCTGGTGCGAGTCTGATCCTGACCGGGTTCGTCACACTTCTCTGAGGTGGGCCCTCTGCTGTGAGGTCATTCGTGCCTGGTTGGCACATCGCCTTGGCGACGTCAGCCCTCTGGTGGCAGTTGGAGCCTGCTGGGAGCCTCCTTCCCTTGGTGATGAGGGTCCTCTGGCGTCAGGCCCTAACTGCTGGTCGCCCAAAATTTTCTGATACGTTCTCAGTGGTGCGAGGACACTCCTACCAGATTTCCATCCCCATGGGGATGTGGGCCTCCTGCTCTGAGGTCCCAATGGCTGGGTTGCTCAGTTTCATGACATGGGCCCTCTTCTGTGAGTTCACTGTGGCCTGGATCCCATAGCCTCGGTGCTCTGGGCCGCCTGCTGGGAGGTTCCAACTGCTGGATTCCTCACTTTTTTATTCTATGGGCCCAGTGTTGTGAGGCTACTCCTGCCTGCCTCACTCCGAGGTCCTTGGTGATGTGGGTCCTCTGGTTTGAGGACACATGTGCTGAGTACCTCACCTATCCAAGATTTGGCCCCACTGGTGTGAAGACACTCCTGCCTGGTTCCCATCCCCTTGGTGATGTGGGCCCTCTGGTGAGAGTCTGATGTTGGCTGGGTTTCTCACCCTTCTGTGAGGTGGGACCTCTGCTGTGAGGTAACTCCTGCCTGGCATGCTCACGTTGCCTTGGCAATGTGAGTCCTCAGTTGGCAGTTGGAGCCTGCTGGGAATCTCCTCCCCTCAGTTATGAGAGCTCTGGATAAAACACATATGCCCTTTTTTGCCAAGTGCATTATTTTTTAAGTTCTGTCTCTTTTCCTATGCTTTAAGAGCAACTCCCGTGTACCTTCTGAAATCGGTTTCCAGCAATTCTGCACCTCATTCAAGTCCTCTTTGCAGCCTTACTTCAGTATAATTTTGGATGATAGCTGTCATTTATAACTCTGCAGGTTTGTGAATTACAGTGCCCCTGAGCTCCTTTCTACAACTCGCTTTCTTGTGAGCTGGCCACAACACCGGGGGATTGCTTCAGGCCCTAGTGTGGTTCCGGCATGGCACGCTGAGCCTTCCATTAATTCCTGTTCCTGGTGGGATATGAGAGTTAAATTTGCCCGTCCAGAACCCTCCAGCTAGTCTCGCAACTATTCTCCCTATTCCTGTTCATCTTCCGCAGAAATTGCAAACTGGGCCAAAGAGGTTAAAGGCACTGACTCTCCAAGTGGGGAGAGTGTTAGTAAATCGTCTGGAATGTTGCACCCGAGTACCAGGGGACGAAAACTGAGACACATTTGAACACGTTTCCCCATCACACAGTGGATCATACTCTGGGTTCCACATGCATGTTTTAGCTGAAGGAAGAATCCCTTAAACCTGGAGAGTAGAGACCCATGGAATGGGTACCATGCAATATGACTTCAAAGGGTCTGCATTTGCTCACCGAACCTCACCAATCCTATCACTGCTGCTCTTATGCCACTGCACACAAGCTTGATTCTCTTTCGGAGGCATATAAATCCATAGGTTTTAAGATTCTTACTAGTCAGGTATATTCTTAGGCATTTAATATGAGGTGTTGTGTCCACTTCGTTGAGCAAGGAGTAGCTCTTGTCTATTACATAATTGGCTTATGGAACGGTATCTGTGCTAATTTCAATCTCTGGTTTTATGCAGCACCCTAAATCACCTTTCCCCTTAAGCAAGCATAAGTTGGTTTTCTACATTTGAGACCCTGTTCTGTTTTGTAATTCTGTTCCTGTGTAGCCACGTGTACATTCCGTGTATTGGTGATATCGTATGATGTTTCTTTTTCTGTGTGACTTATTTCACTTAGAAACATCCTAGCTGAATCCACTCGTTATGCTGCTACAGGCCTGATGACATCGATTTCATTGCTGAGTGATATTGCATTGTACGTAAGTACCACAACTTCTTTATCCATTTTTCACTTTCTGCGATATTGAACTTGTACTGTAAACGAGGTTCTTGTAAACAGAGCCGTCCCAAACTTTGGGGTGGCTGTGTCTTTTTGATTTTAATTTCCCTAAGCTATAGGACCATAAGTGGAAGTGCCCTAGGCTCTGTTGCTTTGTTTTCTAATTGTTTCAGGAAACACCATACACTTCTCCAGAGTGGCTGCTGGCAATTTACATCCCGCCCATCAGCATAACAAGGCTCCCAGTTCTCCATGGCCTGTCCTGCCTTCTGGATTTTACACTTTTTTCACATGGCTCTTTTGACTCGGGGGCAGTGAGACTTCATTGTAGTGCAGATTTCCTTTGCAAGCTTGCTTGGTTGGCCAAAAAGGGCGTATGCGTTTTTTCATGAATATATTCAGGAAAAAACGCATACGCCCTTTTTGGCCAAGTGCATCATTGTGGACGATCTGCCTCTTTTTCTATGCTTTACATGCAATTCCAGTCTACCTCCTGAAATCGGTTTCCTGCAATTCTGCCCCGCTTTCAACTCCTCTTGGCTGCCTTATTTCAATATATTTTTGGAAGATAGCTGTCATTTATAACTCTGCAGGTTTGTGAATTACAGTGCCCCTGAGCTCCTTTCTTCAACTCGCTTTCTTGTGAGCTGGCCGCAACACCGCAGGATTGCTTCTGGCCCTAGTGTGTTTCTGGCATTGCACGCTGAGCCTTTCGTTAATACCTCTTCCTGGTGGGAAATGAGAGTTAAATTTGTTCGTCCGGACACCTCCACCTAGTCTCTCATTGGTTCTACCTATTCCTGTTCATTTTCCACAGAAATTGCAAACTGGAACAAACAGGAGGTTAAAGGCACTGACTCTCCAAGTGGGGAGAGTGTTAGTAAAGCATCTGGAATGTTGCACCCGAGTACCAGGGGACGAAAACTGAGACACATTTGAACACGTTTCCCGATCACACGGTGGATCATACTCTGGGTTCCACATGCATGTTTTAGCTGAAGGATGAAACCCTTAAACATGGAGAGTTGAGACCCATGGAATGGGTACCATGCAATAGGACTTCAAAGGGTCTGCATTTGCTCACCGAACCTCACCAATCCTATCACTGCTGCGTTTATGCCGCTGTACAGATGCTTGATTCTCTTTCGGAGACATATAAATCCATAGGTTTTAAGATTCTTTCTAGTCAGGTATATTCTTAGGCGTTTAATATGTGGTGTTGTGTCCACTTCGTTGAGCAAGGAGTAGCTCTTGTCTATTACATATTTGGTTTATGGAACGGTATCTGTGCTAATTTGAATCTCTGATTTTATGCAGCACCCCAACTCACCTTTCCACTTAAGCAAGCATAAGTTGGTTTTCTACATTTGACACCCTGTTCTGTTTTGTAATTCAGTTCTTGTGTAGCCAAGTTTACATTCCGTGTAGTAGTGATATCTTATGATGTTTCTTTTTCTGTGTGACTTATTTCACTTAGAATCATCATACCTGAATCCACTCATTATGCTGCTATGGGCCTGATGAGATAGATTTCATTGCTGAGTGATATTGCATTGTACATAAGTACTACAACTTCTTTATCCATTTTTTGCTTTCTGTGATATTGAACTTGTATGGTAAACAAGGTTCTTGTAAACAGAGCCCTCCCAAACTTTGGGGTGGCTGTGTCTTTTTGATTTTAATTTCCCTAAGCTATAGGACCATAAGTGGAAGTGCCCTAGGCTCTGTTGCTGTGTTTTTTGGATGTTTCAGGAAACACCATACACTTCTCCAGAGTGGCTGCTGGCAATTTACATCCCGCCCATCAGCATAACAAGGCTCCCAGTTCTCCATGGCCTGTCCTGCCTTTCTGGATTTTACACTTTTTCCAGATGGCCCTTTTGACCGGGGGGCAGTGAGACTTCATTGTAGTGCAGATTTCCTTTGCAAGCTTGCTTGGTTGGCCAAAAAGGGCGTATGCGTTTTTTCCTGAATATATTCAGGAAAAAAGCATACGCCCTTTTTTGCCAAGTGCATCATTGTGGACGATCTGCCTCTTTTCCTCTGCTTTACATGCAATTCCAGTCTACCTCCTGAAATCGGTTTCCTGCAATTCTGCCCCGCTTTCAACTCCTCTTGGCAGCCTTCCTTCAATATATTATTGGAAGATAGCTGTCATTTATAACTCTGCAGGTTTGTGAATTACAGTGCCCCTGAGCTCCTTTCTTCAACTCGCTTTCTTGTGAGCTGGCCGCAACACCGCAGGATTGCTTCAGGCCCTAGTTTGGTTCCGGCACGGCATGCTGAGCCTTTGGTTAAATCCTCTTCCTGGTGGGAAATGAGAGTTAAATTTGCCCATGCGGACACCTCCACCTAGTCTCTCATTGGTTCTCCCTATTCCTGTTCATTTTCCACAGAAATTGCAAACTGGGCCAAACAGGAGGTTAAAGGCACTGACTCTCCAAGTGGGGAGAGTGTTAGTAAAGCGTCTGGAATGTTGCACCCGAGTACCAGGGGACGAAAACTGAGACACATTTGAATATGTTTTCCGATCACACGGTGGATCATACTCTGGGTTCCACATGCATGTTTTAGCTGAAGGAAGAATCCCTTAAACATGGAGAGTTGAGACCCATGGAATGGGTACCATGCAATAGGACTTCAAAGGGTCTGCATTTGCTCACCGAACCTCACCAATCCTATCACTGCTGCGTTTATGCCGCTGTACAGATGCTTGATTCTCTTTCGGAGACATATAAATCCATAGGTTTTAAGATTCTTTCTAGTCAGGTATATTCTTAGGCGTTTAATATGTGGTGTTGTGTCCACTTCGTTGAGCAAGGAGTAGCTCTTGTCTATTACATATTTGGTTTATGGAACGGTATCTGTGCTAATTTGAATCTCTGATTTTATGCAGCACCCCAACTCACCTTTCCACTTAAGCAAGCATAAGTTGGTTTTCTACATTTGACACCCTGTTCTGTTTTGTAATTCAGTTCTTGTGTAGCCAAGTTTACATTCCGTGTAGTAGTGATATCTTATGATGTTTCTTTTTCTGTGTGACTTATTTCACTTAGAATCATCATACCTGAATCCACTCATTATGCTGCTATGGGCCTGATGAGATAGATTTCATTGCTGAGTGATATTGCATTGTACATAAGTACTACAACTTCTTTATCCATTTTTTGCTTTCTGTGATATTGAACTTGTATGGTAAACAAGGTTCTTGTAAACAGAGCCCTCCCAAACTTTGGGGTGGCTGTGTCTTTTTGATTTTAATTTCCCTAAGCTATAGGACCATAAGTGGAAGTGCCCTAGGCTCTGTTCCTGTGTTTTTTGGATGTTTCAGGAAACACCATACACTTCTCCAGAGTGGCTGCTGGCAATTTACATCCCGCCCATCAGCATAACAAGGCTCCCAGTTCTCCATGGCCTGTCCTGCCTTTCTGGATTTTACACTTTTTCCAGATGGCCCTTTTGACCGGGGGGCAGTGAGACTTCATTGTAGTGCAGATTTCCTTTGCAAGCTTGCTTGGTTGGCCAAAAAGGGCGTATGCGTTTTTTCCTGAATATATTCAGGAAAAAAGCATACGCCCTTTTTTGCCAAGTGCATCATTGTGGACGTTCTGCCTCTTTTCCTCTGCTTTACATGCAATTCCAGTCTACCTCCTGAAATCGGTTTCCTGCAATTCTGCCCCGCATTCAACTCCTCTTGGCAGCCTTCCTTCAATATATTATTGGAAGATAGCTGTCATTTATAACTCTGCAGGTTTGTGAATTACAGTGCCCCTGAGCTCCTTTCTTCAACTCGCTTTCTTGTGAGCTGGCCGCAACACCGCAGGATTGCTTCAGGCCCTAGTTTGGTTCCGGCACGGCATGCTGAGCCTTTGGTTAAATCCTCTTCCTGGTGGGAAATGAGAGTTAAATTTGCCCGTGCGGACACCTCCACCTAGTCTCTCATTGGTTCTCCCTATTCCTGTTCATTTTCCACAGAAATTGCAAACTGGGCCAAACAGGAGGTTAAAGGCACTGACTCTCCAAGTGGGGAGAGTGTTAGTAAAGCGTCTGGAATGTTGCACCCGAGTACCAGGGGACGAAAACTGAGACACATTTGAATATGTTTTCCGATCACACGGTGGATCATACTCTGGGTTCCACATGCATGTTTTAGCTGAAGGAAGAATCCCTTAAACATGGAGAGTTGAGACCCATGGAATGGGTACCATGCAATATGACTTCAAAGGGTCTGCATTTGCTCACCGAACCTCACCAATCCTATCACTGCTGCGTTTATGCCGCTGTACACAAGCTTCATTCTCTTTCGGAGACATATAAATCCATAGGTTTTAAGATTTTTACTAGTCAGGTATATTCTTAGGCGTTTAATATTGGGTGTTGAGTCCACTTCGTTGAGCAAGGAGTAGTTCTTGTCTATTACTTATTTGGCTTATGGAATGGTATCTGTGCTAATTTCAATCTCTGGTTTTATGCAGCACCCCAAGTCACTTTTCCCCTTAAGCAAGCATAAGATGGTTTTCTACATTTGACACCCTCTTCTGTTTTGTGATTCAGTTCCTGTGTAGCCAAGTTTACATTCCGTGTAGTAGTGATATCTTATGATGTTTCTTTTTCTGTGTGACTTATTTCACTTAGAATCATCGTACCTGAATCCACTCATTATGCTGCTACGGGCCTGATGACATAGATTTCATTGCTGAGTGATATTGCCTTGTACGTAAGTACCACAACTTCTTTATCCATTTTTCGCTTTCTGTGATATTGAACTTGTATGGTAAACGAGGTTCTTGTAAACAGAGCCGTCCCAAACTTTGGGGTGGCTGTGTCTTTTTGATTTTAATTTCCCTAAGCTATAGGACCATATGTTGAAGTGCCCTACGCTCTGTTCCTGTGTTTTTTGGATGTTTCAGGAAACACCATACACTTCTCCAGAGTGGCTGCTGGCAATTTACATCCCGCCCATCAGCATAACAAGGCTCCCAGTTCTCCATGGCCTGTCCTGCCTTTCTGGATTTTACACTTTTTTCAGATGGCCCTTTTGACCGGGGGGCAGTGAGACTTCATTGTAGTGCAGATTTCCTTTGCAAGCTTGCTTGGTTGGCCAAAAAGTGCGTATGCATTTTTTCCTGAATATATTCAGGAAAAAATGCATACGCCCTTTTTGGCCAAGTGCATCATTGTGGACGTTCTGCCTCTTTTCCTATGCTTTACATGCAATTCCAGTCTACCTCCTGAAATCGGTTTCCTGCAATTCCGCCCCGCTTTCAACTCCTCTTGGCAGCCTTACTTCAATATATTTTTGGAAGATAGCTGTCATTTATAACTCTGCAGGTTTGTGAATTACAGTGCCCCTGAGCTCCTTTCTTCAACTCGCTTTCTTGTGAGCTGGCCGCAACACCGCAGGATTGCTTCAGGCCCTAGTTTGGTTCCGGCATCGCATGCTGAGCCTTTGGTTAATTCCTCTTCCTGGTGGGAAATGAGAGTTAAATTTGCCCGTCCAGACACCTCCAGCTAGTCTCTCATTGGTTCTCCCTATTCCTGTTCATTTTCCACAGAAATTGCAAACTGGGCCAAACAGGAGGTTAAAGGCACTGACTCTCCAAGTGGGGAGAGTGTTAGTAAAGGGTCTGGAATGTTGCACCCTAGTACCAGGGGACGAAAACTGAGACACATTTGAACACGTTTCCCGATCACATGGTGGATCATACTCTGGGTTCCACATGCATGTTTTAGCTGAAGGAAGAATCCCTTAAACATGGAGAGTTGAGACCCATGGAATGGGTACCATGCAATAGGACTTCAAAGGGTCTGCATTTGCTCACCGAACCTCACCAATCCTATCACTGCTGCGTTTATGCCGCTGTACACACGCTTGATTCTCTTTCGGAGACATATAAATCCATAGGTTTTAAGATTCTTACTAGTCAGGTATATTCTTAGGCGTTTAATATGGGGTGTTGAGTCCACTTCGTTGAGCAAGGAGTAGCTCTTGTCTATTACATATTTGGCTTATGGAACGGTATCTGTGCTAATTTCAATCTCTGGTTTTATGCAGCACCCCAACTCACCTTTCCCCTTAAGCAAGCATAAGTTGGTTTTCTACATTTGAGACCCTGTTCTGTTTTGTAATTCAGTTCCTGTGTAGCCAAGTTTACATTCCGTGTAGTAGTGATATCTTATGATGTTTCTTTTTCTGTGTGACTTATTTCACTTAGAATCATCGTATCTGAATCCACTCATTATGCTGCTACGGGCCTGATGACATAGATTTCATTGCTGAGTGATATTGCATTGTACGTAAGTACCACAACTTCTTTATCCATTTTTCGCTTTCTGTGATATTGAACTTGTACCGTAAACGAGGTTCTTGTAAACAGAGCCGGCCAAAACTTTGGGGTGGCTGTGTCTTTTTGATTTTAATTTCCCTAAGCTATAGGACCATAAGTGGAAGTGCCCTAGGCTCTGTTGCTTTGTTTTTTGGATGTTTCAGGAAACACCATACACTTCTCCAGAGTGGCTGTTGGCAATTTACATCCCGCCCATCAGCATAACAAGGCTCCCAGTTCTCCATGGCCTGTCCTGCCTTTCTGGATTTTACACTTTTATCAGATGTCCCTTTTGACCGGGGGGCAGTGAGACTTCATTGTAGTGCAGATTTCCTTTGCAAGCTTGCTTGGTTGGCCAAAAAGGGCGTATGCGTTTTTTCCTGAATATATTCAGGAAAAAACGCATACGCACTTTTTGGCCAAGTGCATCATTATGGAAGTTCTGCCTCTTTTCCTATGCTTTACATGCAATTCCAGTCTACCTCCTGAAATCGGTTTCCTGCAATTCTGCCCCGCTTTCAAGTCCTCTTGGCAGCCTTCCTTCAATATATTTTTGGACGATAGCTGTCATTTATAACTCTGCAGGTTTGTGAATGACAGTGCCCCTGAGCTCCTTTCTTCAACTCGCTTTCTTGTGAGCTGGCCGCAACACTGCAGGATTGCTTCAGGCCGTAGTTTGGTTCCGGCATCGCATGCTGAGCCTTTGGTTAATTCCTCTTCCTGGTGGGAAATGAGAGTTAAATTTGTCCGTCTAGACACCTCCAGCTAGTCTCTCATTGGTTCTCCCTCTTCCTGTTCATCTTACGCAGAAATTGCAAACTGGGCCAAACAGGAGTTTAAAGGCACTGACTCTCCAAGTGGGGAGAGTGTTAGTAAAGCGTCTGGAATGTTGCACCCGAGTACCAGGGGACGAAAACTGAGACACATTTGAACACGTTTCCCGATCACACGGTGGATCATACTCTGGGTTCCACATGCATGTTTTAGCTGAAGGAAGAATCCCTTAAACCTGGAGAGTTGAGACCCATGGAATGGGTACCATGCAATATGACTTCAAAGAGTCTGCATTTGCTCACCGAACCTCACCAATCCTATCACTGCTGCGTTTATGACACTGTACACACGCTTGATTCTCTTTCGGAGACATATAAATCCATAGGTTTTAAGATTCTTACTAGTCAGGTATATTCTTAGGCGTTTAATATGGGGTGTTGAGTCCACTTCGTTGAGCAAGGAGTAGCTCTTGTCTATTACATATTTGGCTTATGGAACGGTATCTGTGCTAATTTCAATCTCTGGTTTTATGCAGCACCCCAACTCACCTTTCCCCTTAAGCAAGCATAAGTTGGTTTTCTACATTTGAGACCCTGTTCTGTTTTGTAATTCAGTTCCTGTGTAGCCAAGTTTACATTCCGTGTAGTAGTGATATCTTATGATGTTTCTTTTTCTGTGTGACTTATTTCACTTAGAATCATCGTACCTGAATCCACTCATTATGCTGCTACTGGCCTGATGACATAGATTTCATTGCTGAGTGATATTGCATTGTACGTAAGTACCACAACTTCTTTATCCATTTTTCGCTTTCTGTGATATTGAACTTGTACCGTAAACGAGGTTCTTGTAAACAGAGCCGTCCAATCTTTGGGGTGGCTGTGTCTTTTTGATTTTAATTTCCCTAAGCTATAGGACCATAAGTGTAAGTGCCCTAGGTTCTGATGCTTTGTTTTTTGAATGTTTCAGGAAACACCATACACTTCTCCAGAGTGGCTGCTGGCAATTTACATCCCGCCCATCAGCATAACAAGGCTCCCAGTTCTCCATGGCCTGTCCTGCCTTTCTGGATTTTACACTTTTTTCAGATGGCCCTTTTGACCTGGGAGCAGTGAGACTTCATTGTAGTGCAGATTTCCTTTGCAAGCTTGCTTGGTTGGCCAAAAAGTGCGTATGCATTTTTTCCTGAATATATTCGGGAAAAAACGCTTACACCCTTTTTGGCCAAGTGCATCATTTTGGATGTTCTGCCTCTTTTCCTATGCTTTACATGCAATTCCAGTCTACCTCCTGAAATCGGTTTCCTGCAATTCTGCCCCGCTTTCAAGTCCTCTTGGCAGCCTTACTTCAATATATTTTGGACGATAGCTGTCATTTATAACTCTGCAGGTTTGTGAATTACAGTGCCCCTGAGCTCCTTTCTTCAACTCGCTTTCTTGTGAGCTGGCCGCAACACCGCAGAATTGCTTCAGGCCCTAGTGTGGTTCCGGCATGGCACACTGAGCCTTTGGTTAATTCCTCTTCCTGGTGGGAAATGAGAGTTAAATTTGCCCGTCCAGACACCTCCAGCTACTCTCTCATTGGTTCTCCCTCTTCCTGTTCATCTTCTGCAGAAATTGCAAACTGGGCCAAACAGGAGGTTAAAGGCACTGACTCTCCAAGTGGGGAGAGTGTTAGTAAAACGTCTG
The DNA here is from genome assembly GCF_964270905.1 of Leucopleurus acutus. Classification (NCBI taxonomy): domain Eukaryota; kingdom Metazoa; phylum Chordata; class Mammalia; order Artiodactyla; family Delphinidae; genus Leucopleurus; species Leucopleurus acutus. The sequence continues at coordinate 341,402 of NW_028139075.1, read as the reverse complement.
GAATGTTGCACCCGAGTACCAGGGGACGAAATTTGAGACACATTTGAACACGTTTCCCGATCACATGGTGGATCATATTCTGGGTTCCTCATGCATGTTTTAGCTGAAGGAAGAATCCCTTAAACCTGGAGAGTTGAGACCCATGGAATGGGTACCATGCAATATGACTTCAAAGCGTCTGCATTTTCTCACCGAACCTCACCAATCCTATCACTGCTGCGTTTATGCCGCTATACATACGCTTGACTCTCTTTCGGAGACATATAAATTCATAGGTTTTAAGATTCTTAGTAGTCAGGTATATTGTTAGGCGTTTAATATGGGGTGTTGAGTCCACTTCGTTGAGCAAGGAGTAGCTCTTGTCTATTACATATTTGGCTTATGGAACGGTATCTGTGCTAATTTCAATCTCTGGTTTTATGCAGCACCCCGACTCACCTTTCCCCTTTAGCGAGCATAACTTGGTTTTCTATATTTGAGACCCTGTTGTGTTTTGTAATTCAGTTCCTGTGTAGCCAAGTTTACATTCCGTATAGTAGTGATGTCTTATGATGTTTCTTTTTCTCTGTGACTTATTTCACATAGAATCATCGTACCTGAATCCACTCATTATGCTGCTACAGGCCTGATGACATAGATTTCATTGCTGAGTGATATTGCATTGTACATAAGTACCACAACTTCTTTATCCATTTTTCGCTTTCTTTGATATTGAACTTGTACCATAAACGAGGTTCTTGTAAACAGAGCCGTTCCATTTTGGGGAGGCTGTGTCTTTTTGAATTTCATTTCCTTAAGCTATAGGACCATAAGTGGAAGTGCCCTAGGCTCTGTTGCTGTGTTTTTTGGATGTTTCAGGAAACACCATACACTTCTCCAGAGTGGCTATTGGCAATTTACATCCCGCCCATCAGCATAACAAGGCTCTCCGTTCTCCATGGCCTGTCCTGCCTTTCTGGATTTTACACATTTTTCAGATGGCCCTTTGACCGGGGTGAAGTGAGACTTCAGTGTAGTGCAGATTTCCTTTGCGAGTTTGCTTGGTTGGCCAGAAAGGGCGTATGCGTTTCTTCCTGAATATATTTAGGAAAAAACGCATACGCCCTTTTTGGCCAAGTGCATCATTGTGGATGTTCTGCCTCTTTTCCTATGCTTTACATGCAATTCCAGTCTACCTCCTGAAATCGGTTTCCTGCAGTTCTGCCTTGCTCTCAGTGCCTCTTCATAGCCTTACCTCAATATACTTTTGGAAAATAGTTGGCCTTCATAACTCTGCAGGTTTTTGAATTGCAGTGGCCCTTAGCTCCATTTTTCAGCTCTTATTTTTGTGATCTTGCTTCATATCCACAGGATTTCTTCAGGCCCTATTCTTCTTCTGGGGCGCCTTGCTCTGCCTTTGGTTAATTCTTCTTCCTTATGTGAAATTAGAGTGACATGTGCCCATTGAAACTGCTACAGCTATTTTCTCACTGGTTCCCCCTATTCCCATTCATCCTCTGCACTAACTGCAGACTGTGCGATACCGGAACTTAAAGGCATTGACTCTCCATGTGGAGATGTTGTTAGTAAAGTGGCTGGAATGTTGATTCGGAGCCCCAGGAGAGGAAAATGAGGTGCATTTTAGAAACCTTTCCCGATCATATGGTATACCATCTGCTGGATTTCCCATGCATGGTTTAGCTGTAGGAAGATTCCCTTCAACTTGGAGTGTTGGGACCCTTGGAATAAGTAGCATGAAGTATTGCATTAAACTTTCGGCAGTTGCTCACCAAAGCTCACCAATCCTTTCAGCCCCAAGTGTCCAGCCTTATGTCTTATCCAGCTGTGGGTTTATATGTGGTCATTCCAGGTTGCATCACAGCCCCTGAGCGAATTTTGTAAGAATTTTTCTCTCTTTCATTGTTTCTGCGTTTTGGTTTTAAAATTTATTTCTATAATGGGGTTTAGCTCATTTTCACTGCTGTGTTTGTGCCGCTCTGTGCACACTTGATTCCCTTATGGAGATATATCAATACATGGGTTTTAAGATTCTTATTACTCAGATATATTTCTCTGCGGTGTATAGGGTGTGTTGAGGCCAGTTCATTGAGCAAGGTGTAGATCTTGTCTGATACCTATTTGGTTTATTGAACGGTATCTGTGCTAATTTCAAACTCTGGTTTTATGCATCACCCCACCTCTCCTTTCCCCTTAAGCTGACATAAGTGTGTTTTCTAAATGTGAGACACTGTTCTGTTTTGTAATTCATTTTTTGTGCAGCCATATTTATCCTCCCTCTATAAGTGTTATCTTATGATATGTTTCTTTTTCTGTTTGACTTATTTCAAGTAGTATTATCGGACCTCAATCCACTCTTTATCCTTCTACTAGCCTTATTACATTGATTTCATGGTGAAGAGATATTCCATTGTACATAAGTACCACATTTTCTTTATCCATTGTTCTCTTTCCTGGGATATTTAAGGTGTACTGAAGTTGAGGTTCTTGTAAACAGAGTAGCCCTAAACTGTGGTGTGCTTGTGTCTTGTTGATTTTTAGACTTCCCTAGATATACTCCCGTGATTGGAAGTGCCCTATGCTCTGTAGCTCTGTTTTTTAGATGATTTAGGAACCACCATACACTTCTCCAGAGTGGCTCTCGGCAGTTCACACACTGTCCATCAGCGTATAAAGGCTCCCTGTTCTCCATGGCCTGTCCTGCATTTCTGGTTTTTACAATTTTTTCGGATGGCCCTTTTGACCGGTGGGAAATGAGACTTCTTTGTTGTGCACATTTGCATTGCTTGCTTGCTTGGTTGCCCATAAAGTGCGTATGCGTTTTTTCCTGGATATATTCAGGAAAAAACGCATACTCCCTTTTGGGCCAACTGCATCATTGTCGAAATTCTGCCGCTTTTCATGTGCTTTAAAGGCGAGTCCAATCTATCTCTTGAAATCTGTTTCTTGCAATTCTGTCTTGCATTCAGATCCTCTTCTTTGCCTTACCTCAACATATTTTTGGATGTTAGTTTTCATTTATAACTCTGCAGGTTTGTGAATTGCAGTGACCCTGAGCTCCATTTTTTAAGTTGCTCTTTTGTAAGCTGGCCTCAAAACCGCAGGATTGCTTCAGGCCCTATTTTGGCTCCGGCGAGGCGGGCTGAGCCTTTTTTTAATTCTTATTCTTAATGGGAAATTAGAGTGACATGTGCCCGTCCAAACCCCTACAACTATTCTCTCATTGGTTCCCCCTGTTCCCGTTCATCCTCCTCACAATTTGCAAAATGTGTGAAACAGAAGTTTAAATGTGCTGATTCTCTAAGTGGGGAGATTCTAAGTAACGTGGCTGGAATGATGAACAGGAGCACCAGGAGAGGATAAATGAGGTGCATTTTAGACACATCTCCCGATCACATGGTGTACAGTCCTCTGGGTTTTCCATGCATGTTTTAGCTGTAGGAAGATTCCTTGAACCTGCAGATTTGGGACCCATTGAATGGGTACCAGGTAGTATTACTTTAAAGGATGTGCATTTCCTCACCCAACCTCACATTTCTCTTAGCGCGAACAGTTTCCAGCCTTATGTCTCATCCTGCTGTGGGTCTAGATGTGTTCAATCCATGTTGCATCACCGTCCCTGAGGAAAAGTTGTAAGAGGTTTTCTCTGTCTCTCTGTCATTTATTTTTTTCAATTTATTACTATATTGGTTACAGCTGATTTTCAAAGCTCTGTTTCTTGCTGCTGTACATCCACTTGATTCACGTACAGAGAGACATCAATAAATTCTTTTTCAGATTCTTACCAGTCATAGATATTCTTTTCCGGTGACTTGAGTGTGCTGAGTGCAGTTCTTTTAGCTACCGTGTAGGCCTTGTTGATTATCAGTTTGGTATTTGGAATGGTATCTTTGCTAATTTCAACCTCCTGGATGATGCCTCACCCCTCCCCACCTTTCCCGTTTAGCAGCCTTACGCGTGTTTTCTACATATTTGACTATGTTTTTGTTTTGTAATTTATTTCATGTGTAGCCATTTTGGATTCCACATTTAAGTGATATCTTATGATATGTGTCTTTTTCTTTTTGAATTATGTCACTTAGAATGATCATATGTAACTCCTCCGGAGTTGTTACAACTGGCCATATTTCATTGATTTCCAGGCTGAGTAATATTCCACTCTACATAAGTACCACATCTCTATTCATTTTTTCCCTCCAGAGACATTTAAGTTATATCCTAGTCGAGGATCTTTTAACCAGAGAGGCAGTAAACATTGGGGTGCCTGTGTCCTCTCGATTTTTGTTTTTCCCAAGATATACGCCCATGAGTGCAAGTGCCCTATGCTCTGTAGCTCATTTTTTAGATGCTTTAGTAAACACAATACACTTCTCCAGAATGGCCGTTGGCAATATACATTTCCACTCTAAGCCTCACAGGGCTCCCTCTTCTCCTTGCCCTGTCCTGCATTTCTGGCGTTTACACTTTATGAGGATGGCTCTTCTGACTGATGCGAAGTGATATCTTTTGTAGTATTGATTTCCAGTGCCCACCTGTTTGGTTGGCTAAAAAAGTGTATGCCCTTTTCTTGAATATATACAGAAAAAAACGCATACAGCCTTTTTGGCCAACTGCAATGTTGGCAATGTTCAGCCCCTTTTCTTGTGCTTAATGGCGAGTCCTTTCTACCTCCTCAAATCCCTTTCCTGCCATTCTCCCTTGCTTGCCAATCCTTTTCTCTGACTTTCCTCAAGACATTTTTCAGTGATAGATATTTTCAACTCTGCAGTTTCGTGAATTTTACTGCCCCTGAGTTCCATTGTTCAACTTGTGTTTATGGGAACTGGCCACAAAGCAGTGGGATTTCCTCAAGCCCTATACTGTTTCCATGGGCAACCCTAGCCTTTGGTCAATTCATCTTCCTGATTGGAAATTAGAGTGACATGTGCCTGTCTGAACACCTAGGACTTGTCTCTCATTGTTCCTCATCCTTCCGCTTCATCCTCTGGACAAATTCCAAACTGTACGCAACAGGATGTTGACAGTGTTGACATCTCCAAGTGGGGAGACTGTTAGTAAAGACGCTGGAGGGGTGAACCCGAGCACCAGGAGATGAGGAGATGAGATGCCTTTTCCAAACTCTTCCCGATCAGACGGTATACCATCCTCTGGATGTGACAGACATGTTTTAGCAGTAGGAAGAGTCCCATTCATGTAAGGAGAACACCAGGGCTTTTTCAAAATCAGTGTCTCCCCGAAACCCAAACTGGGGAGTTTTTTAAGCTACGGCTACACATATGTTCATTAAGGGCCTTGGGAAGTAGGCAGAGTCCAAACTTTAGATGACTGAAGTCTTCAGGGTCAGAAGCACTCACCACCGGCTTCCCTTAGGTTACACTTTAACTGTCATTGATAGATGATGTCAATAAAAATATCTGTTCTTTTTCCGATTATTTCCCCTTATAGGTTATTGCACAATATTGAGTGTAGTTCCCTGTGCTATACAGTAGTTCCTTGTTGATGATCTATTTTATACATAGCAGTGTGTATGTGTTAATTCCAAACTGTTAATTTATCCCTCCTCCCACCTTTCCCCTTTGGTAATAATAAATTATAAGATTTTATACTTCTCAGAAATGGGGGAGCTGAAAGAGAGGTATCATTTTCAATGGAAAAGCATTTAAAACAAGATTGAAGCTTTAACCAAGATTATTAGATGTACATCCTTGGAAAGAAATCACTTCATTTCTCTAATATTGACCTGACAAATAGGACAAACCTTCTCACTGAACTTGCTTATAATAAAGTGATGGAAATATCAAATGGAAGTGTTAGAAACATCTTATTTTACCCGAGCCTTATAAACTGTTCTATGTTAACTACAGTTTGGCTCACACATCTGTTCATTGAAGTTACAATAGTCTCAATTTCTGTTACTGATCCTCCAGAGTGGACCCCAACAAGGGTCCCCCTGCCCAGTGTCATTGGGGCCAACAGATCGAGAGTGAGTTTGGTTCACAAGCAAAGGAAACTTTATATTTTGATCAGAGAATGGAGAGGTGAGAGCATGCACTACCCCGTGGGCTGTGGGCTGGGCTGCTGTGTAGAGATCCTGTCAGAGTCAGTGGGAGGGAGGGGGCGGAGCTCTCGAGGGCCGGGTTGGCTGCAGCTCAGGCTCTATATCTCGGAGTCTGCACTGGGCCCCAGGAGCTGAGGTGTCGACCCAGCCATTCTGCACCAGGAAATCTGGTCTGAAGTGCCGGGTGTGGAACCTCTGCATGCGGGACCCTAGGAGCATGTGAAATTAGACAAAGCACAAAGGATAAAAAAAGGTCAGACTTGACTTTATTGTCCAGATTCTATTTTTATCTCCCAGGGATTTTTAATGGGCTTTGCTGGGGACAAACCCCTCCTCTGCCTTTTGTCCCGTTCCTCATTCTTGGAGTGCTGAGGGTGCAGACCCTTCTTCTGTAACTGCTGAGTGCTGAGTTGGGAGCCCTCATACCAGGGGACGAGGGTCAGAACTTCTCCCCAGCAGCCTCCAGGTGACGTTGATTGGCCCCAGGACCCCTGCCTCCCTGCTCGTCCGCCTGAGCACCAGCATTGGAAGTGTTATAGATTCTAATGACCTTTAAGGGTCCAGGAAAGAGATGTGCAGAGACGCTGTGGGGGCCGGTTTCACCCCGCCCCACATTTGTTCGGCCACCTTAGGCTGACCGTTTCTGCCAGCCTAGATGCTCTGACCAGTAGTCTGCTCTTTCTTCAATTAGGCCCCTGAATTAACGTAAAAACAGCACCAGGTGTCAGAGCCCTGCCCGCTCAACTCCCAGACAGTCCAGGGTCAGTGGTGATCAAGGACCATGATGGCCACTGAGTCAACAGCCTTTTGAAGTAAACAGGAGTCCAGCCGGTCTTATTGGCCACCATCATCACGGTGTCTGTAGGCTTTTCTATGGTGACAGTGTGATATACGGGTTCCCCCGCCAAGATTATTAGCTCCCCTCCGGGTGCAGGAAGTCCTGCAAGCAGTAGTCTACTCCTTCGGGACACACTATTGTTGTTTTATGAGAGAAACTCCAGGTCAAGTGATGTTCACACGAGTCGTCATGGTGCCCTGTTGCCCCCGGTTATCTCTCTGGATGTTGGAGTTGGAGGGCCTCCTCACTCGAGGTCGGTGTGCCCACGGAGCGAACCCTGCAACTTCAGGGCATGGTTGGTGATTAGGATCACCACGTGGGGTCCTTTTCCCTTAGGAGGGAGGTGGCCTTTTGGGCTGCTGATTTCCAGGTTTTTAGATACCGCCAGTATCTTGGCCAGATGTGGCAGTGGGCCAAGCCCCTTGGTGACTGTAGTTTATCCTACCTGGATGGCATTCTTGCGTTGTTCCATTTCAAGTGGTCCCAGTTTTTGCACTAATTCTCCAATGGCGATTCACCTTTCACCGGGAATGGAAAGGTCAAAGGGTTTAGCTCAATTAGGGAGTTCCAGGGCAAGGGTCTGAATTGACTGCTCTTTCCATTCTTGAAAGGCCACTTCTGGATTCTGTTCAAAAGGATCATCATCTTTTCCTTTCAGTGTTTCATATAGAGGCCCAGCTAGTAGACTGTAGTTAGGGATCCAGAAGCAGCAAACCCTGGCCTCCCCAGGAACCCCTAAGCTGTCTTCTAGTTTTAGAAAGGGGTAAGGCTGCAAATGGTTTCTTCCCTTTCCTGGGATGGGCTTCTCTGACCTTGTGTGAGAATGAAGCCCAGGCAGGTCACCGCAGTCTGTGATATTTGAGCTTTTTCTTGGACAACTTCTATCCTTTATTGGCTTGGTAGTTCAGAGGCCTCCTTAGTAGGGCTGGCGATCAGAATGTCGTCTGCATATTGAAGGAGGGTTTCCTTTTCCAGAGGTAGAACTTTTCGGTCTTTAGCTAAGCTTTCCCCAAAGATGGTGTGGGAATTTTTGAACCCTTGGGGCAAGACGGCCTGGAAGTATTGTTTTAGTTGTATGTTGAGTCCTGCCACTCACAAGCCAAAATTTCTTGTGACTCTGGGACTAATGGAATACAAAAGAAGGCATCATTGAAGACTAATACAGAATACCATGTCCTGGTGGTTGGTAGAATGACCAGCAGGGTGTAGGAATCAGGAGTAACTGGAGGTATATCCTCGGTGGCTTCACTGACTGTCCTGACATCCTTTACCAGGTCCCCAGCAGCCCATGGGGCTCTCGTGGTCAGGCCAATCCCAGGATATGGAGCTCTCCTGGACAGGTACCCCACCCCCAACCCAGCCCACGGGGCTCTCATGGTCAGGCCCCTCCCAGGATACAGAGCTACCCTTGCAGGTACCGTGGCAGGGCTGGGCACACAGGAACCGTGCACATAGCCCTCATTGAAGAGCACCCCCAGCTCACCTGTCGCTCAGAGCTGACACAGAGCACCTCAGAGCAGGACTTGAACTAACAAACAGCAGCTCTGACAGGTCTGTGACCCTGGGCATCACTCTGTGTGGCCTCCCTCCACCTGGTCTTCCAGAGACTTCCACTGCACCCAGGGCACCAGGCCTCTGTCTCCAACCACCACCCACCCCTCCTCTCCCTGACTCCTGGGTTCCTCTCATTAGGAGAGGGTTTTCTTGAAGTTGTCTCCCACTCATGGGCCAGATAAAATGATTAGAAAACAAGCCAAAGCTGCAGCCCCTTGTCTATCCTGACTCTCAGGAGCCCACACCTGTTCCTTGGACCTGGCCGGTTCAGCAAGTTCCATTTCCTGCAACTGTGAGCCCCTGAGGGGTGATGATTGGCTGACCTGGGCAGCCTTACCATGCCGGCCAGCCCTCCCCAGGTGTGCCTGGGTTGAGATCAATATAAATACCACTCCAGGCAGCAAAAGCCCCTGCAGCTGTGCCTGACGCCATTTTCTCTGCCCTGTCAGCAGTCTCGGGGCTGGGCTGGTGGGAGGGAGTGAGAGGCCACGGCTTTGTGGGTGGCCCAGTGTGAGTGGGGCTCTGCTGGACTTTCTGCAGCAGTTGCCAGGCTGCCACCTGCTAAAGAAGAGGATGTGTCACCCATACCTGCTGCTGGAATTTCTCCCTGGGCAGAGGTGAGGAAGGAAAAAAGCAGTGGGGGCAGGGACAGGACGGGTATCTCAGGCAGGGAAATGGAAATCTTCCAGAAGAGCACCCAGGGCCAGGACCATCCTGGCTGGCCTGCAGGCACCAAGTCAGCTGGCATGCTGTCACTCGTGTGGCTCCATGGCCCTTCCTCTAGGCTTTCAAGTCCTTGTATATATTCAGGTGTTTTACCTGGGAAGGGCGGGAACAGTTCAGCAGCAACTGGCCTGGGGTTCAGCTCACGTTTACTCACAGATGCCTCGGCACGGTGCCCCAGCTTTGCAATGAGGACGCTTGTTGTGTGGGGGCTGCTGGCTGAATGGGAGACGATTCCCCACCACTGACCAACTTCAGAATTGTTTACAACTGGAGCAAGTGCCCTGATACGGTTTTCCTCTGAGTAACTGGTGGGTTCTGTTTTTTTTTTCTCTTTTTCGTTTTTGGTTCAAGGTAGATTTTATTCCTCTTTTTTGTATTTACAGATATAAGCATGGAAATAATTTATTCATATAAATACATGTATGTGAAGGGAATAATTGTTTTTTCTGTTTTATTTTTTAAATTTTATTTCTTTTTAATTTTGAATTTTATTTTATATTTTTATACAGCAGGTTCTCATTGGTTATCTATTTTATACATATAAATGTTTACATGCCAATCCCAATCTCTCAACTCCTCCCACCACCACCCCTCCAAGAGCTTTCCCCCCTTGTTGTCCATACGATTGTTGTCTACATCTGTTGCTCTATTTATGCCTTGCAAAACGGTTAATCTGTACAGTTTTTCTAGGTTCCACATATATGCATGAATATACAAGATTTGTTTTTCTCTTTCTGACTTACTTCACTCTGTAGGACAGTCTCTAGATCCATCGACGTCTCTACAAATGACCCAATTTCATTCCTTTCATGGCTTAGTAATATTCCATTTTATATATGTACCACATCTTTATGCATTCGTCTGTCTGTGGGCATTTAGGTTGCTTCCATTACCTCGATATTGTAAATAGTGATGCAATGAACATTGCGGTGAATGTCTCTTTTTGATTTATGGTTTTGTCTGAGTATATGTCCAGTCCTGGGATTGCTGTATCATATGGTAATTCTATTATTAGTTTCTTAAGAAACTCCATATTGTTCTCCATAGTGACTGTATCAATTTATATTCCCAACAATAGTGGAAGAGTGTTCCTTTTCTCCACACCCTTTCCAGCATTTGTTGTTTGTAGATTTTCAGATGATGCCCATTCTAACAGGTGTGAGGTGATACCTCATTGTTGAGTCCATTTCGTTGAGCAACGGGTAGGTCTTGTCTATTACATATTTGGCTTATGGAACGGTATCTGTGCTAATTTCAAACTCTGGTTTTATGCAGCACCCCAACTCACCTTTCCCCTTAAGCAAGCATAAGTTGGTTTTCTAAACTTGAGACCCTGTTCTGTTTTGTAATTCAGTTCATGTGTAGCCAAGTTTACATTCCGTGCATTAGTGATACCTTATGATGTTTCTTTTTCTGTGTGACTTATTTCACTTAGAATCATCATGCCTCAATCCACTCATTATGCTGGTACAGGCCTGGTGACACAGATTTCATTGCTGAGTGGTATTCTGTTGTACATAAGTACCGCAACTTCTTTATCAATTATTTGTTCTCTGGGATATTTAACTTGTACTGTAGAAGAGGTTCCTGTAAACAGAGCCGTTGTAAATTTTGGGGTGGCTGTGTCTTTTTGATTTTAATTTCCCTAAGCTATAGGACCATAAGTGGAAATGCCCTAGACTCTGTTGCTTTGTTTTTCAGATGTATCAGGAAACACCATACACTTCTCCAGAGTGGCTGTTGGCAATGTACATCCCGCCCATCAGCATAACAAGGCTCCTTTTTCCCCATGGCCTGTCTTGCCTTTCTGGATTTTACACTTTTCTCAGATGGCCCTTTAGACCGGGGGGAAGTGACACTTCATAGTAGTTCGGATTTCCATTGCAAGCTTGCTTGGTTTGCCAAAAAGGGCGTATGTGTTTTTTCCTGAATATATTCAGGAACAAACTCATACGCCCTTTGTTGCCAAGTGCATCATTGTCGATGTTCTGCCTCTTTTCCTATGCTTTAAATGCAAATCCAGTCTACCTCCTGAAATCGGTTTCCTGCAATTCTGCCCCGCTTTCAAGTCCTCTTCGCAGCCTTACTTCAATATATTTTTGGACGTTATCTGTCATTTATAACTCTGCAGGTTTGTGAATTACAGGGCCCCTGAGCTCCTTTCTTCAACTCGCTTTCTTGTGAGCTGGCCGCAAACCCGCAAGACTGCTTCAGGCCCTAATCTGCTTCTGGCAGGGCACGCTGAGCCTTTGGTTAATTCCTCTTCCTGGTGGGAAATGAGTGTTAAATATGCCCGTCCAGACACCTACCTCACTCTCAACCCCTTGGTGATGTGGGTCCTCTGGTTTGTGGCCACTTTTGCTGGGTTCCTCACCTTTCGATGATGTGGCCCCACTAGTGTGAGGACACTCCTGCTTGGTTCTCATCCACGTGGTTATGTGGACCCCCTGGTGAGAGTCTGTTCCTGGCTTTGTTCCTCACCCACCTGTGAGGGAGACCCTCTGCTGATAGGTCACTCCTGCATGGCTGGCACACATTGCCTTGGTGAAGTCAGCCGTGTGGTGGCAGTTGGAGCGTGCTGGGAATCTCTTCCCCCCGGTGATGAGGGCCCTCTTGCATCAGGCCCTGACTGCTGGGCTCACCAACTTTTCTTAGTGAGCCCAGTGATGCTTTGGCACTCCTCTTAGGATCCCATCTCCATGGGGATGTGGGCCTTCTGCTCTGAGGTCCCAACGGCTGGGTTGTTCACATTTTCATGATGTGGGCTCTCTGGTGTTAGTTCACAGAAGCCTGGATCCCATAGCCTCTGTGCTCTTGGCCGCCTGCTGGGAGGTTCCAACTGCTGGATTCCTCACTTTTTTAAATTTTTGGGCCCTCTGTTGTGAGGATCCTCCTGCCTGCCTCACTCCCAGCCCCTTCGTGATGTGTGTCGTCTGGTTTGAGGCCACATGTGCTGGGTTCCTCACCTTTCGATGATGTGGGACCAATGGTCTTAGGAGACTCCTGCCTGGTTCACATCCCCTTGGTGATGTGGGCCCTCTGTTGAGAGTCTGATCCTGGCTGGGTTCCTCACCCATCTGTGAGGTAGGCCGTCTGATGTGAGGTCACTCTTGCCTGGCTTGCTCACCTCGCCTTGTGGACATGAGCCCTCTGGTGGCACTTGGAGCCTGCTGGGAGCCTCCTCTCCTCGGTGATGAGGGCCCTCTGGCATCAGGCCCTAACTGCTGGGCTCCCCACATTTTGTGATGTGTGCCCAGTGGTGCGAGGACACTCCAGCCAGGTTCACATCCCCATTGGGGTGTGGGCCTTCTGCTCTGAGGTCCCAAAGCCTGGGTTGCTCACAGTTTCATGATGTGGGCTCTCTGCTGTTAGTTCACTCCTGCCTGCATCCCATAGCTTCTGTGCTCTGGACCGCCTGCTGGGAGGTTCCAACTGCTGGATTCCTCACCTTTCTTATTCTTTGGGCCCTCTGTTTTTAGGCTACTCCTGCCTGCCTCACTCCCATTCCCTTTGTGATATGTGTCCTCTGATTTGAGGCCACATGTGCTGGGTTCCGCACCTTTCGATGATGTGACCCCACTGGAGGGAAGACAGTCCTGACTGGTTCCCATCCCCTTGCTGATGTGGGCCCTCAGGTGAGAGTCTGATCCTGGCTGGGTTCCTCACCCTTCTGTGAGGTGGGCCCTCTGCTGTGAGGTCAATCATGCCTGTCTGGCACACGTCACCTTGGCGACGTGGGCCCTCTGGTGGCAGTTGGAGTGTGCTGGGATCCTCCTCCCCTCGGTGATGAGGGCCCTCTTGCCTTAGGCCATAACTGCTGGGCTCCCCACATTTTCTGATGTGTGCCAAGTGAGTGAGGAGACTCTTGCCAGGTTCCCATCCCCATGGGGATATGGGCCTTCTGCTCTGAGGTCAAAACGGCTGGCTTGCTCACAGTACCATGATGTGGGTCCTCTGCTGTGAGTTCACTCCAGCAAGGATCCCTTATCATCGGTGCTCTGAGCCGCCTGCTGGGAGGTTCCAACTGCTGGATTCCTCAACTTTTTTATTCTATGTGCCCTCTGTTGTGAGGCTCCTCCTGCCTGCCTCACTGCCAGCCCCTTGGTGATGACTGTCCTAAGGCTTGAGGCCACATGTGCTGCGTTCCTCACCTTTCGATGATGTGACCCCACTCGTGTGAGGACACTCCTGCCTGGTTCCCATCCCCTTGGTGAGGTGGGCCCTCTGGCGAGAGTCTAATCCTGGCTGGGTTCCTCAACGTTCTGTGAGGTAGGCCCTCTGCTGTGAGGTCACTCCTGCCTGGCTGGCACACGTCACCTTGGAGACGTGAGCCCTCTGGTGGCAGTTGGAGCGTGCAGGGCGCCTCCTCCTCTCGGTGATGACGGCCCTCTGGCGTCAGGCCCTAAATGGTGGGCTCCCCACATTTTCTGATGTGCGCCCAGTGGTGCGAGGACACTCCAGCCAGGTTCCCATTCCCATGGGGATGTGGTCCTTCTGCGCTGAAGTCTCAACTCCTGGGTTGCTCACAGTTTTGTGATGTGGGCCCTCTGCTGTGAGTTCACTGTGGCCTGGATCCCATAGCCTCGGTGTTCTGGGCCGCCTGCTGGAAGGTCTAAATGCTGGAATCCTCACGTTTTTTATATTATGTGCCCTGTGTTGTGAGGCTACTCCTGCCTGCCTCACTCCAAGGCCCTTGGTGATGTGGGTCCTCTGGTTTGAGGACACATGTGCTGGGTTCCTCACCTTAAGATGATGAGACCCCACTGGTGTGAGGATAATCCTGACTGGGTCCCATCCCCTTTGTGATGTGGGCCCTCTGGTGAGAGTCTGATCCTGGCTGGGTTCCTCACCCATCTGTGAGGTGGGCCCTCTACTATCAGGTAACTCTTGCCTGGGTTGCTCACCTCGCCTTGTTGACATGAGCCCTCTGGTGGCAATTGGACCCTGCTGGGAGCCTCCTCAGCTCTGTGATGAGGGCCCTCTGACGTCAGGCCCTAACTGCTGGGCTCCCCAACTTTTCTTAGTGAGCCCAGTGTTGCTCAAGCACTCCTCTTAGGTTCCCATCCCCATGGGGATGTGGGCCTTCTGCTCTGAGGTTCCAACGGCTGGGTTGATCACAATTTCATGATGTGGGCTCTCTGGTGTTAGTTCACTGTGGCCTGGATCCCATAGCCTCTGTGGTCTTGGCTGCCTGCTGGGAGGTTCCAACTGCTCGATTCCTCAACTTTTGTATTCTATGGGTCCTGTGTTGTGATGCTCCTCCTGCCTGCCTCACTCGCAACCCCTTCGTGATGTGGGTCTTCTGGTTTGAGGCCACATGTGCTGGGTTAGGCAACTTTCAATGATGTGGCCCCACTGGTGTGAGGACACTCCTGCCTGGTTCCCATCCCCTTGGTGATGTGGGCCTTCTGGTGACAGTCTTATCCTGGCTGGGTTCCTCACTCTTCTGTGAGGTAGGCCCTCTGCTGTGAGGTCAATCCTGCCTGTCTGGCACACGTCACCTTGGTGACGTGGGCCCTCTGTTGGCACATGGAACCTGCTGGGAGCCTCCTGCCCTCGGTGATGAGGGCCCTCTTGCCTTAGGCCATAACTGCTGGGCTCCCCTCATTTTCTGATGTGTGCCAAGTGAGTGAGGAGACTCTTGCCAGGTTCCCATCCCCATGGGGATATGGGCCTTCTGCTCTGAGGTCAAAACGGCTGGCTTGCTCACAGTACCATGATGTGGACCCTCTGCTGTGAGTTCACTCCAGCAAGGATCCCTTATCATCAGTGCTCTGAGCCGCCTGCTGGGAGGTTCCAACTGCTGGATTCCTCAACTTTTTTATTCTATGTGCCCTCTGTTGTGTGGCTCCTCCTGCCTGCCTCACTGCCAGCCCCTTGGTAATGACTGTTCTATGGCTTGAGGCCACATGTGCTGCGTTCCTCACCTTTCGATGATGTAACCCCACTCGTGTGAGGACACTCCTGCCTGGTTCCCATCCCCTTGGTGAGGTGGGCCCTCTGGCGAGAGTCTAATGCTGGCTGGGTTCCTCAACGTTCTGTGAGGTAGGCCCTCTGCTGTGAGGTCACTCCTGCCTGGCTGGCACACGTCACCTTGGAGACGTGAGCCCTCTGGTGGCAGTTGGAGCGTGCAGGGCGCCTCCTCCTCTCGGTGATGACGGCCCTCTGGCGTCAGGCCCTAAATGGTGGGCTCCCCACATTTTCTGATGTGCGCCCAGTGGTGCGAGGACACTCCAGCCAGGTTCCCATTCCCATGGGGATGTGGGCCTTCTGCGCTGAGGTCCCAACGCCTGGGTTGCTCACAGTTTTATGATGTGGGCCCTCTGCTGTGAGTTCACTGTGGCCTGGATCCCATAGCCTCGGTGTTCTGAGCCGCCTGCTGGAAGGTCTAAATGCTGGAATCCTCACTTTTTTATATTATGTGCCCTGTGTTGTGAGGCTACTCCTGCCTGCCTCACTCCAAGGCCCTTGGTGATGTGGGTCCTCTGGTTTGAGGACACATGTGCTGGGTTCCTCACCTTAAGATGATGAGGCCCCACTGGTGTGAGGATAATCCTGACTGGTTCCCATCCCCTTTGTGATGTGGGTCCTCTGGTGAGAGTCTGATCCTGGCTGGGTTCCTCACCCATCTGTGAGGTGGGCCCTCTACTATCAGGTAACTCTTGCCTGGTTTGCTCACCTCGCCTTGTTGACATGAGCCCTCTGGTGGCACTTGGACCCTGCTGGGAGCCTCCTCACCTCTGTGATGAGGGCCCTCTGATGTCAGGCCCTAACTGCTGGGCTCACCAACTTTTCTTAGTGAGCCCAGTGATGCTTTGGCACTCCTCTTAGGATCCCATCTCCATGGGGATGTGGGCCTTCTGCTCTGAGGTCCCAACGGCTGGGTTGTTCACATTTTCATGATGTGGGCTCTCTGGTGTTAGTTCACAGAGGCCTGGATCCCATAGCCTCTGTGCTCTTGGCCGCCTGCTGGGAGGTTCCAACTGCTGGATTCCTCACTTTTTTAATTTTTTGGGCCCTCTGTTGTGAGGATCCTCCTGCCTGCCTCACTCCCAGCCCCTTCGTGATGTGTGTCGTCTGGTTTGAGGCCACATGTGCTGGGTTCCTCACCTTTCGATGATGTGGGACCAATGGTCTTAGGAGACTCCTGCCTGGTTCACATCCCCTTGGTGATGTGGGCCCTCTGTTGAGAGTCTGATCCTGGCTGGGTTCCTCACCCATCTGTGAGGTGGGCCGTCTGCTGTGAGGTCACTCCTGCCTGGCTTGCTCACCTCGCCTTGTGGACATGAGCCCTCTGGTGGCACTTGGAGCCTGCTGGGAGCCTCCTCTCCTCGGTGATGAGGGCCCTCTGGCGTCAGGCCCTAACTGCTGGGCTCCCCACATTTTGTGATGTGCGCCCAGTGGTGCGAGGACACTCCAGCCAGGTTCACATCCCCATTGGGATGTGGGCTTTCTGCTCTGAGGTCCCAAAGCCTGGGTTGCTCACAGTTTCATGATGTGGGCTCTCTGGTGTTAGTTCACTCCTGCCTGCATCCCATAGCTTCTGTGCTCTCGGCCGCCTGCTGGGAGGTTCCAACTGCTGGATTCCTCACCTTTCTTATTCTTTGGGCCCTCTGTTTTTAGGCTACTCCTGCCTGCCTCACTCCCATTCCCTTTGTGATATGTGTCCTCTGATTTGAGGCCACATGTGCTGGGTTCCGCACCTTTCGATGATGTGACCCCACTGGAGGGAAGACAGTCCTGACTGGTTCCCATCCCCTTGCTGATGTGGGCCCTCAGGTGAGAGTCTGATCCTGGCTGGGTTCCTCACCCTTCTGTGAGGTGGGCCCTCTGCTGTGAGGTCAATCATGCCTGTCTGGCACACGTCACCTTGGTGACGTGGGCCCTCTGTTGGCACATGGAACCTGCTGGGAGCCTCCTGCCCTCGGTGATGAGGGCCCTCTTGCCTTAGGCCATAACTGCTGGGCTCCCCACATTTTCTGATGTGCGCCAAGTGAGTGAGGAGACTCTTGCCAGGTTCCCATCCCCATGGGGATATGGGCCTTCTGCTCTGAGGTCAAAACGGCTGGCTTGCTCACAGTACCATGATGTGGGCCCTCTGCTGTGAGTTCACTGTGGCCTGGATCCCATAGCCTCGGTGTTCTGAGCCGCCTGCTGGAAGGTCTAAATGCTGGAATCCTCACTTTTTTATATTATGTGCCCTGTGTTGTGAGGCTACTCCTGCCTGCCTCACTCCAAGGCCCTTGGTGATGTGGGTCCTCTGGTTTGAGGACACATGTGCTGGGTTCCTCACCTTAAGATGATGAGGCCCCACTGGTGTGAGGATAATCCTGACTGGTTCCCATCCCCTTTGTGATGTGGGTCCTCTGGTGAGAGTCTGATCCTGGCTGGGTTCCTCACCCATCTGTGAGGTGGGCCCTCTACTATCAGGTAACTCTTGCCTGGTTTGCTCACCTCGCCTTGTTGACATGAGCCCTCTGGTGGCACTTGGACCCTGCTGGGAGCCTCCTCACCTCTGTGATGAGGGCCCTCTGATGTCAGGCCCTAACTGCTGGGCTCACCAACTTTTCTTAGTGAGCCCAGTGATGCTTTGGCACTCCTCTTAGGATCCCATCTCCATGGGGATGTGGGCCTTCTGCTCTGAGGTCCCAACGGCTGGGTTGTTCACATTTTCATGATGTGGGCTCTCTGGTGTTAGTTCACAGAGGCCTGGATCCCATAGCCTCTGTGCTCTTGGCCGCCTGCTGGGAGGTTCCAACTGCTGGATTCCTCACTTTTTTAATTTTTTGGGCCCTCTGTTGTGAGGATCCTCCTGCCTGCCTCACTCCCAGCCCCTTCGTGATGTGTGTCGTCTGGTTTGAGGCCACATGTGCTGGGTTCCTCACCTTTCGATGATGTGGGACCAATGGTCTTAGGAGACTCCTGCCTGGTTCACATCCCCTTGGTGATGTGGGCCCTCTGTTGAGAGTCTGATCCTGGCTGGGTTCCTCACCCATCTGTGAGGTGGGCCGTCTGCTGTGAGGTCACTCCTGCCTGGCTTGCTCACCTCGCCTTGTGGACATGAGCCCTCTGGTGGCACTTGGAGCCTGCTGGGAGCCTCCTCTCCTCGGTGATGAGGGCCCTCTGGCATCAGGCCCTAACTGCTGAGCTCCTCACATTTTGTGATGTGCGCCCAGTGGTGCGAGGACACTCCAGCCAGGTTCACATCCCCATTGGGATGTGGGCTTTCTGCTCTGAGGTCCCAAAGCCTGGGTTGCTCACAGTTTCATGATGTGGGCTCTCTGGTGTTAGTTCACTCCTGCCTGCATCCCATAGCTTCTGTGCTCTCGGCCGCCTGCTGGGAGGTTCCAACTGCTGGATTCCTCACCTTTCTTATTCTTTGGGCCCTCTGTTTTTAGGCTACTCCTGCCTGCCTCACTCCCATTCCCTTTGTGATATGTGTCCTCTGATTTGAGGCCACATGTGCTGGGTTCCGCACCTTTCGATGATGTGACCCCACTGGAGGGAAGACAGTCCTGACTGGTTCCCATCCCCTTGCTGATGTGGGCCCTCAGGTGAGAGTCTGATCCTGGCTGGGTTCCTCACCCTTCTGTGAGGTGGGCCCTCTGCTGTGAGGTCAATCATGCCTGTCTGGCACACGTCACCTTGGTGACGTGGGCCCTCTGTTGGCACATGGAACCTGCTGGGAGCCTCCTGCCCTCGGTGATGAGGGCCCTCTTGCCTTAGGCCATAACTGCTGGGCTCCCCACATTTTCTGATGTGTGCCAAGTGAGTGAGGAGACTCTTGCCAGGTTCCCATCCCCATGGGGATATGGGCCTTCTGCTCTGAGGTCAAAACGGCTGGCTTGCTCACAGTACCATGATGTGGACCCTCTGCTGTGAGTTCACTCCAGCAAGGATCCCTTATCATCAGTGCTCTGAGCCGCCTGCTGGGAGGTTCCAACTGCTGGATTCCTCAACTTTTTTATTCTATGTGCCCTCTGTTGTGTGGCTCCTCCTGCCTGCCTCACTGCCAGCCCCTTGGTAATGACTGTCCTATGGCTTGAGGCCACATGTGCTGCGTTCCTCACCTTTCGATGATGTAACCCCACTCGTGTGAGGACACTCCTGCCTGGTTCCCATCCCCTTGGTGAGGTGGGCCCTCTGGCGAGAGTCTAATGCTGGCTGGGTTCCTCAACGTTCTGTGAGGTAGGCCCTCTGCTGTGAGGTCACTCCTGCCTGGCTGGCACACGTCACCTTGGAGACGTGAGCCCTCTGGTGGCAGTTGGAGCGTGCAGGGCGCCTCCTCCTCTCGGTGATGACGGCCCTCTGGCGTCAGGCCCTAAATGGTGGGCTCCCCACATTTTCTGATGTGCGCCCAGTGGTGCGAGGACACTCCAGCCAGGTTCCCATTCCCATGGGGATGTGGGCCTTCTGCGCTGAGGTCCCAACGCCTGGGTTGCTCACAGTTTTATGATGTGGGCCCTCTGCTGTGAGTTCACTGTGGCCTGGATCCCATAGCCTCGGTGTTCTGAGCCGCCTGCTGGAAAGTCTAAATGCTGGAATCCTCACTTTTTTATATTATGTGCCCTGTGTTGTGAGGCTACTCCTGCCTGCCTCACTCCAAGGCCCTTGGTGATGTGGGTCCTCTGGTTTGAGGACACATGTGCTGGGTTCCTCACCTTAAGATGATGAGGCCCCACTGGTGTGAGGATAATCCTGACTGGTTCCCATCCCCTTTGTGATGTGGGCCCTCTGGTGAGAGTCTGATCCTGGCTGGGTTCCTCACCCATCTGTGAGGTGGGCCCTCTACTATCAGGTAACTCTTGCCTGGCTTGCTCACCTCGCCTTGTTGACATGAGCCCTCTGGTGGCACTTGGACCCTGCTGGGAGCCTCCTCACCTCTGTGATGAGGGCCCTCTGACGTCAGGCCCTAACTGCTGGGCTCACCAACTTTTCTTAGTGAGCCCAGTGTTGCTCGAGCACTCCTCTTAGGTTCCCATCTCCATGGGGATGTGGGCCTTCTGCTCTGAGGTTCCAACGGCTGGGTTGATCACAATTTCATGATGTGGGCTGTCTGGTGTTAGTTCACTGTGGCCTGGATCCCATAGCCTCTGTGCTCTTGGCCGCCTGCTGGGAGGTTCCAACTGCTCGATTCCTCAACTTTTGTATTCTATGGGTCCTGTGTTGTGATGCTCCTCCTGCCTCCCTCACTTGCAACCCCTTCGTGATGTGGGTCTTCTGGTTTGAGGCCACATGTGCTGGGTTCCGCAACTTTCAATGATTTGGCCCCACTGGTGTGACGACACTCCTGCCTGGTTCCCATCCCCTTGGTGATGTGAGCCTTCTGGTGACAGACCTTGTGTGAAGTAGGCCCTCTGCTGTGAGGTCAATCCTCACAATCCTCACAATCCTACCTTCTGTGAGGTAGGCCCTCTGCTGTGAGGTCAATCCTGCCTGACTTGCACACATCACCTTGGCGACGTGGGCCCTCTGTTGGCACATGGAACCTGCTGGGAGCCTCCTGCCCTCGGTGATGACGGCCCTCTAGTATCAGGCTCTAACTGCTGGGCTCCCCACGTTTTCTGATGTGAGCCCAGTGATGCCAGGACACTCCTGTCAGGTTCTCATCCCCATGGGGATGTGGGCTTTCTGCTCTGAGGTCCCAATGCCTGGGTTGCTCACAGTTTCATGATGTGGGCTCTCTGGTGTTAGTTCACTCCTGCCTGCATCCCATAGCTTCTGTGCTCTCGGCCGCCTGCTGGGAGGTTCCAAATGCTGGATACCTCACTTTTTTTATTCTTTGGGCCCTCTGTTTTTAGGCTACTCCTACCTGCCTCACTCCCATCCCCTTTGTGATGTATGTCCTCTGATATGAGATCACATGTCCTGGGTTCCTCACCTTTCGATGATGTGGCCCCACTGGTGGGAGGACAGTCCTGACTGGTTCCCATCCCCTTGGTGTTGTGGGCCCTCTGGTGAGAGTCTCATCCTGCCTCGGTTCCTCACCCTTCTGTGAGATAGGCCCTCTGCTGTGAGGTCACTACTGCCTGGCTGGTGCATGCCACCTTGTAGACGTGGGCCCTCTGTTGGCAGTTGGAACCTGCTGGGAGTCTCCTCCCCTCAGTTATGAGGGCCCCCTGGCATCAGGCCCTAACTGCTGGGCTCCTAACATTTTCTGATATGTGTTAAGTGGTGCAAAGCCACTCCTGCCAGGTTCCCATCCCAATGGGGATGTGGGCCTTCTGTTCTGAGGTCCCAACAGCTGGGCTGCTCACAGGTTCATGATGTGGGCCCTCTGCTGTGAGTTCACTGCGGCCTGGATCCCATAGCCTCGGTGCTCTGGGCCACTTGCTGGGAGGTTCCAACTGCTGGATTCCTCAACTTTTATATTCTATGGACCCTGTGTTGTGAGGCCAGTCCTGCCAGTCTCATTCCGAACCCCTTGGTGATGTGGTTCCTCTGGTTTGAGGACACATGTGCTGGGATCCTCACCTTTCGATGATGTTGTCCCACTGGTGTGGGGACACTCCTGCCTGGTTCCCATCCCCTTGGTGATGTGGGCCCTCTGGTGAGAGTCTGATCCTGGCTGTGTTCCTCACCCTTCTGTGAGGTGGGCCCTCTGCTGTGAGGTCACTCCTGCCAGGCTGGCACACATCGCCTTGGCGACGTTGGCCCTCTGGTGGCAGCTGGAGCCTGCTGGGAGCCTCCTCCTCTCGGTGATGAGTGCCCTCTAGCGTCAGGCCCTAACTTCTGAGCACCCCACGTTTTCTGATGTGAGCCCAGTGATGCCAGGACACTCCTGTCATGTTCCCATCACCATGGGGATGTGGGCCTTCTGCTCTGAGGTCCCAATGTCTGGGTTGCTCACAGTTTCATGATGTGGGCTGTCTGGTGTTAGTTCACTCTGGCCTGGTTCCTCTAGCCTCTGTGCTCTGGGCCACCTGCTGGGAGGTTCCAACTGCTGGATTCCTCACCTTTCTTATTTTTGGGCCCTCTGTTATGAGGCTCCTCCTGCCTGCCTCACTCCCAGCCCCTTGGTGATGGGTGTCCTATGGTTTGAAGCCACATGTTCTGGGTTCCTCACCTTTAGATGATGTGGCCCTACTCATGTGAGGACACTCCTGCCTGGTTCCAATCCATTTGGTGATGTGGGCCCTCTGGTGCGAGTCTGATCCTGACTGGGTTCGTCACACTTCTCTGAGGTGGACCCTCTGCTGTGAGGTCATTCGTGCCTGGTTGGCACACATCGCCTTGGCGACGTCAGCCCTCTGGTGGCAGTTGGAGCCTGCTGGGAGCCTCCTTCCCTTGGTGATGAGGGTCCTCTGGCGCCAGGCCCTAACTGCTGGTCGCCCAAAATTTTCTGATACGTTCTCAGTGGTGCGAGGACACTCCTACCAGAATTCCATCCCCATGGGGATGTGGGCCTCCTGCTCTGAGGTCCCAATGGCTGGGTTGCTCAGTTTCATGACATGGGCCCTCTTCTGTGAGTTCACTGTGGCCTGGATCCCATAGCCTCGGTGCTCTGGGCCGCCTGCTGGGAGGTTCCAACTGCTGGATTCCTCACTTTTTTATTCTATGTGCCCAGTGTTGTGAGGCTACTCCTGCCTGCCTCACTCCGAGGTCCTTGGTGATGTGGGTCCTCTGGTTTGAGGACACATGTGCTGAGTACCTCAGCTTTCGATGATGTGGCCCCACTGATGTGAAGACACTCCTGCCTGGTTCCCATCCCCTTGGTGATGTGGGCCCTCTGGTGAGAGTCTGATGTTGGCTGGGTTTCTCACCCTTCTGTGAGGTGGGACCTCTGCTGTAAGGTAACTCCTGCCTGGCATGCTAACGTTGCCTTGGCAATGTGAGCCCTCAGGTGGCAGTTGGAGCCTGCTGGGAATCTCCTCCCCTCAGTTATGAGAGCTCTGGATAAAACACATATGCCCTTTTTTGCCAAGTGCATTATTTTCCAAGTTCTGTCTCTTTTCCTATGCTTTAAGAGCTACTCCCGTGTACGTTTTGAAATCAATTTCCAGCAATTCTGCCCTGCATTCAAGTCCTCTTCGCAGCCTTACTTCAGCATAATTTTGGATGATAGCTGTCATTTATAACTCCGCAGGTTTCTGAATTACAGTGCCCCTGAGCTCCTTTCTTCAACTCGCTTTCTCGTGAGCTGGCCGCAACACCGCAGGATCTCCTCAGGCCCTAATTTAGTTCCAGCATGGCACGCGGAGCCTTTGGTTAATTCCTCTTCCTGGTGGGAAATGAGAGTTAAATTTGCCCGTCCGGACACCTCCACCTAGTCTCTCATTGGTTCTCCCTATTCCTGTTCATTTTCCACAGAAATTGCAAACTGGGCCAAACAGGAGGTTAAAGGCACTGACTCTCCAAGTGGGGAGAGTGTTAGTAAAGCGTCTGGAATGTTGCACCCGAGTACCAGGGGACGAAAACTGAGACACATTTGAACACGTTTTCCGATCACACGGTGGATCATACACTGGGTTCCACATGCATGTTTTAGCTGAAGGAAGAATCCCTTAAACATGGAGAGTTGAGACCCATGGAATGGGTACCATGCAATATGACTTCAAAGGGTCTGCATTTGCTCACCGAACCTCACCAATCCTATCACTGCTGCGTTTATGCCGCTGTACACATGCTTGATTCTCTTTCGGAGACATATAAATCTATAGGTTTTAAGATTCTTACTAGTCAGGTAGATTCTTACTAGTCAGGAATATTCTTAGGCGTTTAATATGGGGTGTTGAGTCCACTTCGTTGAGCAAGGAGTAACTCTTTTCTATTACATATTTGGCTTATGGAACGGTATCTGTGCTAATTTCAATCTCTGGTTTCATGCAGCACCCCAACTCACCCGTCCCCTTAAGCAAGCATAAGTTGGTTTTCTACATTTGACACCCTGTTCTGTTTTGTAATTCAGTTCTTGTGTAGCCAAGTTTACATTCCGTGTATTAGTGATATCTTATGATGTTTCTTTTTCTGTGTGACTAATTTCACTTAGAATCATCGTACCTGAATCCACTCATTATGCTGCTACGGGCCTGATGACATAGATTTCATTGCTGAGTGATATTGCATTGTACATAAGTACCACAACTTCTTTATCCATTTTTCGCTTTCTGTGATATTGAACTTGTTCGGTAAACGAGGTTCTTGTAAACAGAGCCGTCCCAAACTTTGGGGTGGCTGTGTCTTTTTGATTTTAATTTCCCTAAGCTATAGGACCATAAGTGGAAGTGCCCTAGGCTCTGTTGCTTTGTTTTTTGGATGTTTCAGGAAACACCATACACTTCTCCAGAGTGGCTGCTGGCAATTTACATCCCGCCCATCAGCATAACAAGGCTCCCAGTTCTCCATGGCCTGTCCTGCCTTTCTGGATTTTACACTTTTTTCAGATGGCCCTTTTGACCGGGGGGCAGTGAGACTTCATTGTAGTGCAGATTTCCTTTGCAAGCTTGCTTGGTTGGCCAAAAAGGGCGTATGCGTTTTTTCCTGAATATATTCAGGGAAAAACGCATACGCCCTTTTTGGCCAAGTGCATCATTGTGGACGTTCTGCCTCTTTTCCTATGCTTTACATGCAATTCCAGTGTACCTCCAGAAATCGGTTTCCTGCAATTCTGCCCCGCTTTCAACTCTTCTTGGCAGCCTTACTTCAATATATTTTTGGAAGATAGCTGTCATTTATAACTCTGCAGGTTTGTGAATTACAGTGCCCCTGAGCTCCTTTCTTCAACTCGCTTTCTTGTGAGCTGGCCGCAACACCGCAGGATTGCTTCAGGCCCTAGTTTGATTCCGGCACGGCATGCTGAGCCTTTGGTTAATTCCTCTTCCTGGTGGGAAATGAGAGTTAAATTTGCCCGTCTGGATACCTCCACCTAGTCTCTCATTGGTTCTCCCTATTCCTGTTCATTTTCCACAGAAATTGCAAACTGGGCCAAACAGGAGGTTAAAGGCACGGACTCTCCAAGTGGGGAGAGTGTTAGTAAAGCGTCTGGAATGTTGCACCCGAGTACCAGGGGACGAAAACTGAGACACATTTGAACACGTTTCCCGATCACACGGTGGATCATACTCTGGGTTCCACATGCATGTTTTAGCTGAAGGAAGAATCCCTTAAACATGGAGAGTTGAGACCCATGGAATGGGTACCATGCAATATGACTTCAAAGGGTCTGCATTTGCTCACCGAACCTCAGCAATCCTATCACTGCTGCGTTTATGCCGCTGTACACACGCTTGATTCTCTTTCGGAGACATATAAATCTATAGGTTTTAAGATTCTTACTAGTCAGGTAGATTCTTACTAGTCAGGTATATTCTTAGGCGTTTAATATGGGGTGTTGAGTCCACTTCGTTGAGCAAGGAGTAGCTCTTGTCTATTACATATTTGGCTTATGGAACGGTATCTGTGCTCATTTCAATCTCTGGTTTTATGCAGCACCCCAACTCACCCGTCCCCTTAAGCAAGCATAAGTTGGTTTTCTACATTTGACAGCCTGTTCTGTTTTGTAATTCAGTTCTTGTGTAGCCAAGTTTACATTCTGTGTATTAGTGATATCTTATGATGTTTCTTTTTCTGTGTGACTAATTTCACTTAGAATCATCGTACCTGAATTCACTCATTATGCTGCTATGGGCCTGTTGACATAGATTTCATTGCTGAGTGATATTGCATTGTACGTAAGTACCACAATTTCTTTATCCATTTTTCGCTTTCTGTGATATTGAACTTGTACCGTAAACGAGGTTCTTGTAAACAGAGCCGTCCCAAACTTTGGGGTGGCTGTGTCTTTTTGATTTTAATTTCCCTAAGCTATAGGACCATAAGTGGAAGTGCCCTAGGCTCTGTTGCTTTGTTTTTTGGATGTTTCAGGAAACACCATACACTTCTCCAGAGTGGCTGCTGGCAATTTACATCCCGCCCATCAGCATAACAAGGCTCCCAGTTCTCCATGGCCTGTCCTGCCTTTCTGGATTTTACACTTTTTTCAGATGGCCCTTTTGACCGGGGGGGCAGTGAGACTTCATTGTAGTGCAGATTTCCTTTGCAAGCTTGCTTGGTTGGCCAAAAAGGGCGTATGCGTTTTTTCCTGAATATATTCAGGGAAAAACGCATACGCCCTTTTTGGCCAAGTGCATCATTGTGGACGTTCTGCCTCTTTTCCTATGCTTTACATGCAATTCCAGTGTACCTCCAGAAATCGGTTTCCTGCAATTCTGCCCCGCTTTCAACTCTTCTTGGCAGCCTTACTTCAATATATTTTTGGAAGATAGCTGTCATTTATAACTCTGCAGGTTTGTGAATTACAGTGCCCCTGAGCTCCTTTCTTCAACTCGCTTTCTTGTGAGCTGGCCGCAACACCGCAGGATTGCTTCAGGCCCTAGTTTGATTCCGGCACGCCATGCTGAGCCTTTGGTTAATTCCTCTTCCTGGTGGGAAATGAGAGTTAAATTTGCCCGTCTGGATACCTCCACCTAGTCTCTCATTGGTTCTCCCTATTCCTGTTCATTTTCCACAGAAATTGCAAACTGGGCCAAACAGGAGGTTAAAGGCACGGACTCTCCAAGTGGGGAGAGTGTTAGTAAAGCGTCTGGAATGTTGCACCCGAGTACCAGGGGACGAAAACTGAGACACATTTGAACACGTTTCCCGATCACACGGTGGATCATACTCTGGGTTCCACATGCATGTTTTAGCTGAAGGAAGAATCCCTTAAACATGGAGAGTTGAGACCCATGGAATGGGTACCATGCAATATGACTTCAAAGGGTCTGCATTTGCTCACCGAACCTCACCAATCCTATCACTGCTGCGTTTATGCCGCTGTACACACGCTTGATTCTCTTTCGGAGACATATAAATCTATAGGTTTTAAGATTCTTACTAGTCAGGTAGATTCTTACTAGTCAGGTATATTCTTAGGCGTTTAATATGGGGTGTTGAGTCCACTTCGTTGAGCAAGGAGTAGCTCTTGTCTATTACATATTTGGCTTATGGAACGGTATCTGTGCTCATTTCAATCTCTGGTTTTATGCAGCACCCCAACTCACCCGTCCCCTTAAGCAAGCATAAGTTGGTTTTCTACATTTGACAGCCTGTTCTGTTTTGTAATTCAGTTCTTGTGTAGCCAAGTTTACATTCTGTGTATTAGTGATATCTTATGATGTTTCTTTTTCTGTGTGACTAATTTCACTTAGAATCATCGTACCTGAATTCACTCATTATGCTGCTATGGGCCTGTTGACATAGATTTCATTGCTGAGTGATATTGCATTGTACGTAAGTACCACAATTTCTTTATCCATTTTTCGCTTTCTGTGATATTGAACTTGTACCGTAAACGAGGTTCTTGTAAACAGAGCCGTCCCAAACTTTGGGGTGGCTGTGTCTTTTTGATTTTAATTTCCCTAAGCTATAGGACAATAAGTGGAAGTGCCCTAGGCTCTGTTGCTTTGTTTTTTGGATGTTTCAGGAAACACCATACACTTCTCCAGAGTGGCTGCTGGCAATTTACATCCCGCCCATCAGCATAACTAGGCTCCCAGTTCTCCATGGCCTGTCCTGCCTTTCTGGATTTTACACTTTTTTCAGATGGCCCTTTTGACCGGGGGGCAGTGAGACTTCATTGTAGTGCAGATTTCCTTTGCAAGCTTGCTTGGTTGGCCAAAAAGGGCGTATGCGTTTTTTCCTGAATATATTCAGGAAAAAACGCATACGCCCTTTTTGGCCAAGTGCATCATTGTGGACGTTCTGCCTCTTTTCCTATGCTTTACATGCAATTCCAGTCTACCTCCTGAAATCGGTTTCCTGCAATTCTGCCCCCCTTTCAACTCCTCTTGGCAGCCTTACTTCAATATATTTTTGGAAGATAGCTGTCCTTTATAACTCTGCAGGTTTGTGAATTACAGTGCCCCTGAGCTCCTTTCTTCAACTCGCTTTCTTGTGAGCTGGCCGCAACACCGCAGGATTGCTTCTGGTCCTAGTGTGGTTCCGGCATGGCACGCTGAGCCTTTGGTTAATTCCTCTTCCTGGTGGGAAATGAGAGTTAAATTTGCCCGTCTGGACACCTCCACCTAGTCTCTCATTGGTTCTCCCTATTCCTGTTCATTTTCCACAGAAATTGCAAACTGGGCCAAACAGGAGGTTAAAGGCACTGACTCTCCAAGTGGGGAGAGTGTTAGTAAAGCGTCTGGAATGTTGCACCCGAGTACCAGGAAACGAAAATTGAGACACATTTGAACACGTTTTCCGATCACACGGTGGATCATACTCTGGGTTCCACATGCATGTTTTAGCTGAAGGAAGAATCCCTTAAACAGGGAGAGTTGAGACCCATGGAATGGGTACCATGCAATATGACTTCAAAGGGTCTGCATTTGCTCACCGAACCTCAGCAATCCTATCACTGCTGCGTTTATGCCACTGTACACACGCTTGATTCTCTTTCGGAGACATATAAATCCATAGGTTTTAAGATTCTTACTAGTCAGGTAGATTCTTACTAGTCAGGTATATTCTTAGGCGTTTAATATGGGGTGTTGAGTCCACTTCGTTGAGCAAGGAGTAGCTCTTGTCTATTACATATTTGGCTTATGGAACGGTATCTGTGCTAATTTCAATCTCTGGTTTTATGCAGCACCCCAACTCACCCGTCCCCTTAAGCAAGCATAAGTTGGTTTTCTACATTTGACACCCTGTTCTGTTTTGTAATTCAGTTCTTGTGTAGCCAAGTTTACATTCCGTGTATTAGTGATATCTTATGATGTTTCATTTTCTGTGTGACTAATTTCACTTAGAATCATCGTACCTGAATCCACTCATTATGCTGCTACGGGCCTGTTGACATAGATTTCATTGCTGAGTGATATTGCATTGTACGTAAGTACCACAATTTCTTTATCCATTTTTCGCTTTCTGTGATATTGAACTTGTACCATAAACGAGGTTCATGTAAACAGAGCCGTCCCAAACTTTGGGGTGGCTGTGTCTTTTTGATTTTAATTTCCCTAAGCTATAGGACCATAAGTGGAAGTGCCCTAGGCTCTGTTGCTTTGTTTTTTGGATGTTTCAGGAAACACCATACACTTCTCCAGAGTGGCTGCTGGCAATTTACATCCCGCCCATCAGCATAACTAGGCTCCCAGTTCTCTATGGCCTGTCCTGCCTTTCTGGATTTTACACTTTTTTCAGATCGCCCTTTTGACCGGGGGGCAGTGAGACTTCTTTGTAGTGCAGATTTCATTTGCAAGCTTGCTTGGTTGGCCAAAAAGGGCGTATGCGTTTTTTCCTGAATATATTCAGGAAAAAACGCATACGCCCTTTTTGGCCAAGTGCATCATTGTGGACGTTCTGCCTCTTTTCCTATGCTTTACATGCAATTCCAGTCTACCTCCTGAAATCGGTTTCCTGCAATTCTGCCCTGCTTTCAACTCCTCTTGGCATCCTAATTCAATATATTTTTGGAAGATAGCTGTCCTTTATAACTCTGCAGGTTTGTGAATTACAGTGCCCCTGAGCTCCTTTCTTCAACTCGCTTTCTTGTGAGCTGGCCGCAACACCGCAGGATTGCTTCTGGTCCTAGTGTGGTTCCGGCATGGCACGCTGAGCCTTTGGTTAATTCCTCTTCCTGGTGGGAAATGAGAGTTAAATTTGCCCGTCTGGACACCTCCACCTAGTCTCTCATTGGTTCTCCCTATTCCTGTTCATTTTCCACAGAAATTGCAAACTGGGCCAAACAGGAGGTTAAAGGCACTGACTCTCCAAGTGGGGAGAGTGTTAGTAAAGCGTCTGGAATGTTGCACCCGAGTACCAGGAAACGAAAATTGAGACACATTTGAACACGTTTTCCGATCACACGGTGGATCATACTCTGGGTTCCACATGCATGTTTTAGCTGAAGGAAGAATCCCTTAAACAGGGAGAGTTGAGACCCATGGAATGGGTACCATGCAATATGACTTCAAAGGGTCTGCATTTGCTCACCGAACCTCAGTAATCCTATCACTGCTGCGTTTATGCCACTGTACACACGCTTGATTCTCTTTCGGAGACATATAAATCCATAGGTTTTAAGATTCTTACTAGTCAGGTAGATTCTTACTAGTCAGGTATATTCTTAGGCGTTTAATATGGGGTGTTGAGTCCACTTCGTTGAGCAAGGAGTAGCTCTTGTCTATTACATATTTGGCTTATGGAACGGTATCTGTGCTAATTTCAATCTCTGGTTTTATGCAGCACCCCAACTCACCCGTCCCCTTAAGCAAGCATAAGTTGGTTTTCTACATTTGACACCCTGTTCTGTTTTGTAATTCAGTTCTTGTGTAGCCAAGTTTACATTCTGTGTATTAGTGATATCTTATGATGTTTCTTTTTCTGTGTGACTAATTTCACTTAGAATCATCGTACCTGAATCCACTCATTATGCTGCTACGGGCCTGATGACATAGATTTCATTGCTGAGTGATATTGCATTGTACATAAGTACCACAACTTCTTTATCCATTTTTCGCTTTCTGTGATATTGAACTTGTTCGGTAAACGAGGTTCTTGTAAACAGAGCCGTCCCAAACTTTGGGGTGGCTGTGTCTTTTTGATTTTAATTTCCCTAAGCTATAGGACCATAAGTGGAAGTGCCCTAGGCTCTGTTGCTTTGTTTTTTGGATGTTTCAGGAAACACCATACACTTCTCCAGAGTGGCTGCTGGCAATTTACATCCCGCCCATCAGCATAACTAGGCTCCCAGTTCTCCATGGCCTGTCCTGCCTTTCTGGATTTTACACTTTTTTCAGATGGCCCTTTTGACCGGGGGGCAGTGAGACTTCATTGTAGTGCAGATTTCCTTTGCAAGCTTGCTTGTTTGGCCAAAAAGGGCGTATGCGTTTTTTCTTGAATATATTCAGGAAAAAACGCATACGCCCTTTTTGGCCAAGTGCATCATTGTGGACGTTCTGCCTCTTTTCCTATGCTTTACATGCAATTCCAGTCTACCTCCTGAAATCGGTTTCCTGCAATTCTGCCCTGCTTTCAACTCCTCTTGGCATCCTAATTCAATATATTTTTGGAAGATAGCTGTCATTTATAACTCTGCAGGTTTGTGAATTACAGTGCCCCTGAGCTCCTTTCTTCAACTCGCTTTCTTGTGAGCTGGCCGCAACACCGCAGGATTGCTTCAGGCCCTAGTTTGGTTCCGGCACGGCATGCTGAGCCTTTGGTTAATTCCTCTTCCTGGTGGGAAATGAGAGTTAAATTGGCCCGTCCGGACACCTCCACCTAATCTCTCATTGGTTCTCCCTATTCCTGTTCATCTTCCGCAGAAATTGCTAACTGGGCCAAACAGGAGGTTAAAGGCACTGACTCTCCAAGTGGGGAGAGTGTTAGTAAAGCGTCTGGAATGTTGCACCCGAGTACCAGGGGACAAAAACTGAGACACATTTGAACACATTTTCCGACCACATGGTGGATCATACTCTGGGTTCCACATGCATGTTTTAGCTGAAGGAAGAATCCCTTAAACATGGAGAGTTGAGACCCATGGAATGGGTACCATGCAATATGACTTCAAAGGGTCTGCATTTGCTCACCGAACCTCACCAATCCTATCACTGCTGCGTTTATGCCGCTGTACACACGCTTGATTCTCTTTCGGAGACATATAAATCCATAGGTTTTAAGATTCTTACTAGTCAGGTAGATTCTTACTAGTCAGGTATATTCTTAGGCGTTTAATATGGGGTGTTGAGTCCACTTCGTTGAGCAAGGAGTAGCTCTTGTCTATTACATATTTGGCTTATGGAACTGTATCTGTGCTCATTTCAATCTCTGGTTTTATGCAGCACCCCAACTCACCCGTCCCCTTAAGCAAGCATAAGTTGGTTTTCTACATTTGACACCCTGTTCTGTTTTGTAATTCAGTTCTTGTGTAGCCAAGTTTACATTCCATGTATTAGTGATATCTTATGATGTTTCATTTTCTGTGTGACTAATTTCACTTAGAATCATCGTACCTGAATCCACTCATTATGCTGCTACGGGCCTGTTGACATAGATTTCATTGCTGAGTGATATTGCATTGTACGTAAGTACCACAATTTCTTTATCCATTTTTCGCTCTCTGTGATATTGAACTTGTACCATAAACGAGGTTCTTGTAAACAGAGCCGTCCCAAACTTTGGGGTGGCTGTGTCTTTTTGATTTTAATTTCCCTAAGCTATAGGACCATAAGTGGAAGTGCCCTAGGCTCTGTTGCTTTGTTTTTTGGATGTTTCAGGAAACACCATACACTTCTCCAGAGTGGCTGCTGGCAATTTACATCCCGCCCATCAGCATAACAAGGCTCCCAGTTCTCAATGGCCTGTCCTGCCTTTCTGGATTTTACACTTTTTTCAGATGGCCCTTTTGACCGGGGGGCAGTGAGACTTCATTGTAGTGCAGATTTCCTTTGCAAGCTTGCTTGTTTGGCCAAAAAGGGCGTATGCGTTTTTCCCTGAATATATTCAGGAAAAAACGCATACGCCCTTTTTGGCCAAGTGTATCATTGTGGACGTTCTGCCTCTTTTCCTATGCTTTACATGCAATTCCAGTCTACCTCCTGAAATCGGTTTCCTGCAATTCTGCCCCGCTTTCAACTCCTCTTGGCAGCCTTACTTCAATATATTTTTGGAAGATAGCTGTCATTTATAACTCTGCAGGTTTGTGAATTACAGTGCCAGTGAGCTCCTTTCTTCAACTCGCTTTCTTGTGAGCTGGCCGCAACACCGCAGGATTGCTTCAGGCCCTAGTTTGGTTCCGGCACGGCATGCTGAGCCTTTGGTTAATTCCTCTTCCTGGTGGGAAATGAGAGTTAAATTTGCCCGTCCGGACACCTCCACCTAGTCTCTCATTGGTTCTCCCTATTCCTGTTCATTTTCCACAGAAATTGCAAACTGGGCCAAACAGGAGGTTAAAGGCACTGACTCTCCAAGTGGGGAGAGTGTTAGTAAAGCGTCTGGAATGTTGCACCCGAGTACCAGGGGACGAAAACTGAGACACATTTGAACACGTTTCCCGATCACACGGTGGATCATACTCTGGGTTCCACATGCATGTTTTAGCTGAAGGAAGAATCCCTTAAACATGGAGAGTTGAGACCCATGGAATGGGTACCATGCAATATGACTTCAAAGGGTCTGCATTTGCTCACCGAACCTCAGCAATCCTATCACTGCTGCGTTTATGCCGCTGTACACACGCTTGATTCTCTTTCGGAGACATAGAAATCCATAGGTTTTAAGATTCTTACTAGTCAGGTAGATTCTTACTAGTCAGGTATATACTTAGGCGTTTAATATGGGGTGTTGAGTCCACTTCGTTGAGCAAGGAGTAGCTCTTGTCTATTACATATTTGGCTTATGGAACGGTATCTGTGCTCATTTCAATCTCTGGTTTTATGCAGCACCCCAACTCACCCGTCCCCTTAAGCAAGCATAAGTTGGTTTTCTATATTTGACACCCTGTTCTGTTTTGTAATTCAGTTCTTGTGTAGCCAAGTTTACATTCTGTGTATTATTGATATCTTATGATGTTTCTTTTTCTGTGTGACTAATTTCACTTAGAATCATCGTACCTGAATCCACTCATTATGCTGCTACGGGCCTGTTGACATAGATTTCATTGCTGAGTGATATTGCATTGTACGTAAGTACCACAATTTCTTTATCCATTTTTCGCTTTCTGTGATATTGAACTTGTACCGTAAACGAGGTTCTTGTAAACAGAGCCGTCCCAAACTTTGGGGTGGCTGTGTCTTTTTGATTTTAATTTCCCTAAGCTATAGGACAATAAGGGGAAGTGCCCTAGGCTCTGTTGCTTTGTTTTTTGGATGTTTCAGGAAACACCATACACTTCTCCAGAGTGGCTGCTGGCAATTTACATCCCGCCCATCAGCATAACTAGGCTCCCAGTTCTCCATGGCCTGTCCTGCCTTTCTGGATTTTACACTTTTTTCAGATGGCCCTTTTGACCGGGGGGCAGTGAGACTTCATTGTAGTGCAGATTTCCTTTGCAAGCTTGCTTGGTTGGCCAAAAAGGGCGTATGCGTTTTTTCCTGAATATATTCAGGAAAAAACGCATACGCCCTTTTTGGCCAAGTGCATCATTGTGGACGTTCTGCCTCTTTTCCTATGCTTTACATGCAATTCCAGTCTACCTCCTGAAATCGGTTTCCTGCAATTCTGCCCTGCTTTCAACTCCTCTTGGCAGCCTTACTTCAATATATTTTTGGAAGATAGCTGTCATTTATAACTCTGCAGGTTTGTGAATTACAGTGCCCCTGAGCTCCTTTCTTCAACTCGCTTTCTTGTGAGCTGGCCGCAACACCGCAGGATTGCTTCAGGCCCTAGTTTGGTTCCGGCACGGCATGCTGAGCCTTTGGTTAATTCCTCTTCCTGGTGGGAAATGAGAGTTAAATTGGCCCGTCCGGACACCTCCACCTAATCTCTCATTGGTTCTCCCTATTCCTGTTCATCTTCCGCAGAAATTGCTAACTGGGCCAAACAGGAGGTTAAAGGCACTGACTCTCCAAGTGGGGAGAGTGTTAGTAAAGCGTCTGGAATGTTGCACCCGAGTACCAGGGGACGAAAACTGAGACACATTTGAACACGTTTCCCGATCACACGGTGGATCATACTCTGGGTTCCACATGCATGTTTTAGCTGAAGGAAGAATCCCTTAAACATGGAGAGTTGAGACCCATGGAATGGGTACCATGCAATATGACTTCAAAGGGTCTGCATTTGCTCACCGAACCTCAGCAATCCTATCACTGCTGCGTTTATGCCGCTGTACACACGCTTGATTCTCTTTCGGAGACATATAAATCCATAGGTTTTAAGATTCTTACTAGTCAGGTAGATTCTTACTAGTCAGGTATATACTTAGGCGTTTAATATGGGGTGTTGAGTCCACTTCGTTGAGCAAGGAGTAGCTCTTGTCTATTACATATTTGGCTTATGGAACGGTATCTGTGCTCATTTCAATCTCTGGTTTTATGCAGCACCCCAACTCACCCGTCCCCTTAAGCAAGCATAAGTTGGTTTTCTATATTTGACACCCTGTTCTGTTTTGTAATTCAGTTCTTGTGTAGCCAAGTTTACATTCTGTGTATTATTGATATCTTATGATGTTTCTTTTTCTGTGTGACTAATTTCACTTAGAATCATCGTACCTGAATCCACTCATTATGCTGCTACGGGCCTGTTGACATAGATTTCATTGCTGAGTGATATTGCATTGTACGTAAGTACCACAATTTCTTTATCCATTTTTCGCTTTCTGTGATATTGAACTTGTACCGTAAACGAGGTTCTTGTAAACAGAGCCGTCCCAAACTTTGGGGTGGCTGTGTCTTTTTGATTTTAATTTCCCTAAGCTATAGGACAATAAGGGGAAGTGCCCTAGGCTCTGTTGCTTTGTTTTTTGGATGTTTCAGGAAACACCATACACTTCTCCAGAGTGGCTGCTGGCAATTTACATCCCGCCCATCAGCATAACTAGGCTCCCAGTTCTCCATGGCCTGTCCTGCCTTTCTGGATTTTACACTTTTTTCAGATGACCCTTTTGACCGGGGGGCAGTGAGACTTCATTGTAGTGCAGATTTCCTTTGCAAGCTTGCTTGGTTGGCCAAAAAGGGCGTATGCGTTTTTTCCTGAATATATTCAGGAAAAAACGCATACGCCCTTTTTGGCCAAGTGCATCATTGTGGACGTTCTGCCTCTTTTCCTATGCTTTACATGCAATTCCAGTCTACCTCCTGAAATCGGTTTCCTGCAATTCTGCCCCCCTTTCAACTCCTCTTGGCAGCCTTACTTCAATATATTTTTGGAAGATAGCTGTCCTTTATAACTCTGCAGGTTTGTGAATTACAGTGCCCCTGAGCTCCTTTCTTCAACTCGCTTTCTTGTGAGCTGGCCGCAACACCGCAGGATTGCTTCTGGTCCTAGTGTGGTTCCGGCATGGCACGCTGAGCCTTTGGTTAATTCCTCTTCCTGGTGCGAAATGAGAGTTAAATTTGCCCGTCCGGACACCTCCACCTAGTCTCTCATTGGTTCTACCTATTCCTGTTCATTTTCCACAGAAATTGCAAACTGGGCCAAACAGGAGGTTAAAGGCACTGACTCTCCAAGTGGGGAGAGTGTTAGTAAAGCGTCTGGAATGTTGCACCCGAGTACCAGGAAACGAAAATTGAGACACATTTGAACACGTTTTCCGATCACACGGTGGATCATACTCTGGGTTCCACATGCATGTTTTAGCTGAAGGAAGAATCCCTTAAACAGGGAGAGTTGAGACCCATGGAATGGGTACCATGCAATATGATTTCAAAGGGTCTGCATTTGCTCACCGAACCTCAGCAATCCTATCACTGCTGCGTTTATGCCGCTGTACACACGCTTGATTCTCTTTCAGAGACATATAAATCCATAGGTTTTAAGATTCTTACTAGTCAGATATATTCTTAGGCGTTTAATATGGGGTGTTGAGTCCACTTCGTTGAGCAAGGAGTAGCTCTTGTCTATTACATATTTGGCTTATGGAACGGTATCTGTGCTCATTTCAATCTCTGGTTTTATGCAGCACCCCAACTCACCCGTCCCCTTAAGCAAGCATAAGTTGGTTTTCTACATTTGACACCCTGTTCTGTTTTGTAATTCAGTTCTTGTGTAGCCAAGTTTACATTCCGTGTATTAGTGATATCTTATGATGTTTCTTTTTCTGTGTGACTAATTTCACTTAGAATCATCGTACCTGAATCCACTCATTATGCTGCTACGGGCCTGATGACATAGATTTCATTGCTGAGTGATATTGCATTGTACGTAAGTACCACAATTTCTTTATCCATTTTTCGCTTTCTGTGATATTCAACTTGTACCGTAAACGAGGTTCTTGTAAACAGAGCCGTCCCAAACTTTGGGGTGGCTGTGTCTTTTTGATTTTAATTTCCCTAAGCTATAGGACCATAAGTGGAAGTGCCCTAGGCTCTGTTGCTTTGTTTTTTGGATGTTTCAGGAAACACCATACACTTCTCCAGAGTGGCTGCTGGCAATTTACATCCCGCCCATCAGCATAACTAGGCTCCCAGTTCTCCATGGCCTGTCCTGCCTTTCTGGATTTTACACTTTTTTCAGATGGCCCTTTTGACCGGGGGGCAGTGAGACTTCATTGTAGTGCAGATTTCCTTTGCAAGCTTGCTTGTTTGGCCAAAAAGGGCGTATGCGTTTTTTCTTGAATATATTCAGGAAAAAACGCATACGCCCTTTTTGGCCAAGTGCATCATTGTGGACGTTCTGCCTCTTTTCCTATGCTTTACATGCAATTCCAGTCTACCTCCTGAAATCGGTTTCCTGCAATTCTGCCCTGCTTTCAAGTCCTCTTGGCATCCTAATTCAATATATTTTTGGAAGATAGCTGTCCTTTATAACTCTGCAGGTTTGTGAATTACAGTGCCCCTGAGCTCCTTTCTTCAACTCGCTTTCTTGTGAGCTGGCCGCAACACCGCAGGATTGCTTCAGGCCCTAGTTTGGTTCCGGCACGGCATGCTGAGCCTTTGGTTAATTCCTCTTCCTGGTGGGAAATGAGAGTTAAATTGGCCCGTCCGGACACCTCCACCTAATCTCTCATTGGTTCTCCCTATTCCTGTTCATCTTCCGCAGAAATTGCTAACTGGGCCAAACAGGAGGTTAAAGGCACTGACTCTCCAAGTGGGGAGAGTGTTAGTAAAGCGTCTGGAATGTTGCACCCGAGTACCAGGGGACCAAAACTGAGACACATTTGAACACGTTTTCCGACCACATGGTGGATCATACTCTGGGTTCCACATGCATGTTTTAGCTGAAGGAAGAATCCCTTAAACATGGAGAGTTGAGACCCATGGAATGGGTACCATGCAATATGACTTCAAACGGTCTGCATTTGCTCACCGAACCTCACCAATCCTATCACTGCTGCGTTTATGCCGCTGTACACACGCTTGATTCTCTTTCGGAGACATATAAATCCATAGGTTTTAAGATTCTTACTAGTCAGGTAGATTCTTACTAGTCAGGTATATTCTTAGGCGTTTAATATGGGGTGTTGAGTCCACTTCGTTGAGCAAGGAGTAGCTCTTGTCTATTACATATTTGGCTTATGGAACGGTATCTGTGCTCATTTCAATCTGTGGTTTTATGCAGCACCCCAACTCACCCGTCCCCTTAAGCAAGCATAAGTTGGTTTTCTACATTTGACAGCCTGTTCTGTTTTGTAATTCAGTTCTTGTGTAGCCAAGTTTACATTCCATGTATTAGTGATATCTTATGATGTTTCATTTTCTGTGTGACTAATTTCACTTAGAATCATCGTACCTTAATCCACTCATTATGCTGCTACGGGCCTGATGACATAGATTTCATTGCTGAGTGATATTGCATTGTACGTAAGTACCACAATTTCTTTATCCATTTTTCGCTTTCTGTGATATTGAACTTGTACCTTAAACGAGGTTCTTGTAAACAGAGCCGTCCCAAACTTTGGGGTGGCTGTGTCTTTTTGATTTTAATTTCCCTAAGCTATAGGACCATAAGTGGAAGTGCCCTAGGCTCTGTTGCTTTGTTTTTTGGATGTTTCAGGAAACACCATACACTTCTCCAGAGTGGCTGCTGGCAATTTACATCCCGCCCATCAGCATAACAAGGCTCCCAGTTCTCAATGGCCTGTCCTGCCTTTCTGGATTTTACACTTTTTTCAGATGGCCCTTTTGACCGGGGGGCAGTGAGACTTCATTGTAGTGCAGATTTCCTTTGCAAGCTTGCTTGGTTGGCCAAAAAGGGCGTATGCGTTTTTCCCTGAATATATTCAGGAAAAAACGCATACGCCCTTTTTGTTCAAGTGTATCATTGTGGACGTTCTGCCTCTTTTCCTATGCTTTACATGCAATTCCAGTCTACCTCCTGAAATCGGTTTCCTGCAATTCTGCCCCGCTTTCAACTCCTCTTGGCGGCCTTACTTCAATATATTTTTGGAAGATAGCTGTCATTTATAACTCTGCAGGTTTGTGAATTACAGTGCCCCTGAGCTCCTTTCTTCAACTCGCTTTCTTGTGAGCTGGCCGCAACACCGCAGGATTGCTTCAGGCCCTAGTTTGGTTCCGGCACGGCATGCTGAGCCTTTGGTTAATTCCTCTTCCTGGTGGGAAATGAGAGTTAAATTTGCCCATCTGGACACGTCCACCTAGTCTCTTATTGGTTCTCCCTATTCCTGTTCATCTTCCGCAGAAATTGCTAACTGGGCCAAACAGGAGGTTAAAGGCACTGACTCTCCAAGTGGGGAGAGTGTTAGTAAAGCGTCTGGAATGTTGCACCCGAGTACCAGGGGACGAAAACTGAGACACATTTGAACACGTTTCCCGATCACACGGTGGATCATACTCTGGGTTCCACATGCATGTTTTAGCTGAAGGAAGAATCCATTAAACAGGGAGAGTTGAGACCCATGGAATGGGTACCATGCAATATGACTTCAAAGGGTCTGCATTTGCTCACCGAACCTCACCAATCCTATCACTGCTGCGTTTATGCCGCTGTACACACGCTTGATTCTCTTTCGGAGACATATAATTCCATAGGTTTTAAGATACTTACTAGTCAAGTATATTCTTAGGCGTTTAATATGGAGTGTTGAGTCCACTTCGTTGAGCAAGGATTAGCTCTTGTCTATTACATATTTGGCTTATGGAACGGTATCTGTGCTCATTTCAATCTCTGGTTTTATGCAGCACCCCAACTCACCCGTCCCCTTAAGCAAGCATAAGTTGGTTTTCTACATTTGACACCCTGTTCTGTTTTGTAATTCAGTTCTTGTGTAGCCAAGTTTACATTCCGTGTATTAGTGATATCTTATGATGTTTCTTTTTCTGTGTGACTAATTTCACTTAGAATCATCGTACCTGAATCCACTCATTATGCTGCTACGGGCCTGTTGACATAGATTTCATTGCTGAGTGATATTGTATTGTACGTAAGTACCACAATTTCTTTATCCATTTTTCGCTTTCTGTGATATTGAACTTGTACCGTAAACGAGGTTCTTGTAAACAGAGCCGTCCCAAACTTTGGGGTGGCTGTGTCTTTTTGATTTTAATTTCCCTAAGCTATAGGACCATAAGTGGAAGTGCCCTAGGCTCTGTTGCTTTGTTTTTTGGATGTTTCAGGAAACACCATACACTTCTCCAGAGTGGCTGCTGGCAATTTACATCCCGCCCATCAGCATAACTAGGCTCCCAGTTCTCAATGGCCTGTCCTGCCTTTCTGGATTTTACACGTTTTTCAGATGGCCCTTTTGACCGGGGGGCAGTGAGACTTCATTGTAGTGCAGATTTCCTTTGCAAGCTTGCTTGGTTGACCAAAAAGGGCGTATGCGTTTTTTCCTGAATATATTCAGGAAAAAACGCATACGCCCTTTTTGGCCAAGTGCATCATTGTGGACGTTCTGCCTCTTTTCCTATGCTTTACATGCAATTCCAGTCTACCTCCTGAAATCGGTTTCCTGCAATTCTGCCCCCCTTTCAATTCCTCTTGGCAGCCTTACTTCAATATATTTTTGGAAGATAGCTGTCCTTTATAACTCTGCAGGTTTGTGAATTACAGTGCCCCTGAGCTCCTTTCTTCAACTCGCTTTCTTGTGAGCTGGCCGCAACACCGCAGGATTGCTTCTGGTCCTAGTGTGGTTCCGGCATGGCACGCTGAGCCTTTGGTTAATTCCTCTTCCTGGTGGGAAATGAGAGTTAAATTTGCCCGTCTGGACACCTCCACCTAGTCTCTCATTGGTTCTCCCTATTCCTGTTCATTTTCCACAGAAATTGCAAACTGGGCCAAACAGGAGGTTAAAGGCACTGACTCTCCAAGTGGGGAGAGTGTTAGTAAAGCGTCTGGAATGTTGCACCCGAGTACCAGGAAACGAAAATTGAGACACATTTGAACACGTTTTCCGATCACACGGTGGATCATAATCTGGGTTCCACAGGCATGTTTTAGCTGAAGGAAGAATTCCTTAAACAGGGAGAGTTGAGACCCATGGAATGGGTACCATGCAATATGATTTCAAAGGGTCTGCATTTGCTCACCGAACCTCAGCAATCCTATCACTGCTGCGTTTATGCCGCTGTACACACGCTTGATTCTCTTTCGGAGACATATAAATCCATAGGTTTTAAGATTCTTACTAGTCAGGTAGATTCTTACTAGTCAGGTATATTCTTAGGCGTTTAATATGGGGTGTTGAGTCCACTTCGTTGAGCAAGGAGTAGCTCTTGTCTATTACATATTTGGCTTATGGAACGGTATCTGTGCTCATTTCAATCTCTGGTTTTATGCAGCACCCCAACTCACCCGTCCCCTTAAGCAAGCATAAGTTGGTTTTCTACATTTGACACCCTGTTCTGTTTTGTAATTCAGTTCTTGTGTAGCCAAGTTTACATTCCGTGTATTAGTGATATCTTATGATGTTTCTTTTTCTGTGTGACTA
This sequence comes from Leucopleurus acutus, assembly GCF_964270905.1. NCBI lineage: Eukaryota > Metazoa > Chordata > Mammalia > Artiodactyla > Delphinidae > Leucopleurus > Leucopleurus acutus. Next base: position 299,702 of record NW_028139075.1, on the reverse strand, counting down.
ATTTCACTTAGAATCATCGTACCTGAATCCACTCATTATGCTGCTACGGGCCTGATGACATAGATTTCATTGCTGAGTGATATTGCATTGTACGTAAGTACCACAGTTTCTTTATCCATTTTTCGCTTTCTGTGATATTGAACTTGTTCGGTAAACGAGGTTCTTGTAAACAGAGCCGTCCCAAACTTTGGGGTGGCTGTGTCTTTTTGATTTTAATTTCCCTAAGCTATAGGACCATAAGTGGAAGTGCCCTAGGCTCTGTTGCTTTGTTTTTTGGATGTTTCAGGAAACACCATACACTTCTCCAGAGTGGCTGCTGGCAATTTACATCCCGCCCATCAGCATAACTAGGCTCCCAGTTCTCCATGGCCTGTCCTGCCTTTCTGGATTTTACACTTTTTTCAGAAGGCCCTTTGACCGGGGGGCAGTGAGACTTCATTGTAGTGCAGATTTCCTTTGCGAGCTTGCTTGGTTGGCCAGAAAGGGCGTATGCGTTTCTTCCTGAATATATTCAGGAAAGAACGCATACGCCCTTTTTGGCCAAGTGCATCATTGTCGATGTTCTGAGTCTTTTCATATGTTTTCAGTGCAATTCCAGTCTACCTCCTGAAATCGGTTTCCTGCAGTTCTGCCTTGCTCTCAGTTCCTCTTCATAGCCTTACCTCAATATACGTTTGGAAAATAGTTGGCCTTTATAACTCTGCAGGTTTTTCAATTGCAGTGGCCCTTATCTCCAATTTTCAGCTCTTATTTTTGTGATCTTGCCTCATATCCACAGGATTTCTTCAGGCCCTATTCTTCTTCTGGGGCGCCTTGCTCTGCCTTTGGTTAATTCTTCTTTCTGATGTGAAATTAGAGTGACATGTGCCCATTGAAACCGCTACAGCTATTTTCTCACTGGTTCCCCCTATTCCCATTCATCCTCCGCACTAACTGCAGACTGTGCAATACCGGAACTTAAAGGTATTGACTCTCCATGTGGAGATGTTGTTAGTAAAGTGGCTGGAATGTTGATCCAGAGCCCCAGGAGAGGAAAATGAGGTGCATTTTAGAAACCTTTCCCGATCATATGGTATACCATCTGCTGGATTTCCCATGCATGGTTTAGCTGTAGGAAGATTCCCTTCAACTTGGAGTGTTGGGACCCTTGGAATAAGTAGCATGAAGTATTGCATTAAACTTTCGGCAGTTGCTCACCAAAGCTCTCCAATCCTTTCAGCCCCAAGTGTCCAGCCTTATGTCTTATCCAGCTGTGGGTTTATATGTGGTCATTCCAGGTTGCATCACAGCCCCTGAGCGAATTTTGTAAGAATTTTTCTCTCTTTCATTGTTTCTGCGTTTTGGTTTTAAAATTTATTTCTATAATGGGGTTTAGCTCATTTTCACTGCTGTGTTTGTGCCGCTCTGCGCACACTTGATTCCCTTATGGAGATATATCAATACATGGGTTTTAAGATTCTTATTACTCAGATATATTTCTCTGTGGTGTATAGGGTGTGTTGAGGCCAGTTCATTGAGCAAGGTGTAGATCTTGTCTGATACCTATTTGGTTTATTGAACGGTATCTGTGCTAATTTCAAACTCTGGTTTTATGCATCACCCCACCTCTCCTTTCCCCTTAAGCTGACATAAGTGTGTTTTCTAAATGTGAGACACTGTTCTGTTTTGTCATTCATTTTTTGTGCAGCCATATTTATCCTCCCTCTATAAGTGATATCTTATGATATGTTTCTTTTTCTGTTTGACTTATTTCAAGTAGTATTATCGGACCTCAATCCACTCTTTATCCTTCTACTAGCCTTATTACATTGATTTCATGGTGAAGAGATATTCCATTGTACATAAGTACCACATTTTCTTTATCCATTGTTCTCTTTCCTGGGATATTTAAGGTGTACTGAAGTTGAGGTTCTTGTAAACAGAGTAGCCCTAAACTGTGGTGTGCTTGTGTCTTGTTGATTTTTAGACTTCCCTAGATATACTCCCGTGATTGGAAGTGCCCTATGCTCTGTCGCTCTGTTTTTTAGATGATTTAGGAACCACCATACACTTCTCCAGAGTGGCTCTCGGCAGTTCACACACTGTCCATCAGCGTATAAAGGCTCCCTGTTCTCCATGGCCTGTCCTGCATTTCTGGTTTTTACAATTTTTTCGGATGGCCCTTTTGACCGGTGGGAAATGAGACTTCTTTGTTGTGCACATTTGCATTGCTTGCTTGCTTGGTTGCCCATAAAGTGCGTATGCGTTTTTTCCTGGATATATTCAGGAAATAACACATACTCCCTTTTGGGCCAACTGCATCATTGTCGAAATTCTGCCGCTTTTCATGTGCTTTAAAGGCGAGTCCAATCTATCTCTTGAAATCTGTTTCTTGCAATTCTGTCTTGCATTCAGATCCTCTTCTTTGCCTTACCTCAACATATTTTTGGATGTTAGTTTTCATTTATAACTCTGCAGGTTTGTGAATTGCAGTGACCCTGAGCTCCATTTTTTAAGTTGCTCTTTTGTGAGCTGGCCTCAAAACTGCAGGATTGCTTCAGGCCCTATTTTGGCTCCGGCGAGGCGGGCTGAGCCTTTTTTTAATTCTTATTCTTAATGGGAAATTAGAGTGACATGTGCCCGTCCAAACCCCTACAACTATTCTCTCATTGTTTCCCCCTGTTCCCGTTCATCCTCCTCACAATTTGCAAAATGTGTGAAACAGAAGTTTAAATGTGCTGATTCTCTAAGTGGGGAGATTCTAAGTAACGTGGCTGGAATGATGAACAGGAGCACCAGGAGAGGATAAATGAGGTGCATTTTAGACACATCTCCCGATCACATGGTGTACAGTCCTCTGGGTTTTCCATGCATGTTTTAGCTGTAGGAAGATTCCTTGAACCTGCAGATTTGGGACCCATTGAATGCGTACCAGGTAGTATTACTTTAAAGGGTGTGCATTTCCTCACCCAACCCCACATTTCTCTTAGTGCGAACAGTTTCCAGCCTTATGTCTCATCCTGCTGTGGGTCTAGATGTGTTCAATCCATGTTGCATCACCGTCCCTGAGGAAAAGTTGTAAGAGGTTTTCTCTGTCTCTCTGTCGTTTATTTTTTTCAATTTATTACTATGTTGTTTACAGCTGATTTTCAAAGCTCTGTTTCTTGCTGCTGTACATCTACTTGATTCACGTACAGAGAGACATCAATAATTTCTTTTTTAGATTCTTACCAGTCATAGATATTCTTTTCCGGTGACTTGAGTGTGCTGAGTGCAGTTCTTTTAGTTACCGTGTAGGCCTTGTTGATTATCAGTTTGGTATTTGGAATGGTATCTTTGCTAATTTCAACCTCCTGGATGATGCCTCACCCCTCCCCACCTTTCCCGTTTAGCAGCCTTACACGTGTTTTCTACATATTTATGTCACTTAGAATGATCATACGTAACTCCTCCGGAGTTGTTACAACTGGCCATATTTCATTGATTTCCAGGCTGAGTAATATTCCACTCTACATAAGTACCACATCTCTATCCATTTTTTCCCTCCAGAGACATTTAAGTTATATCCTAGTCGAGGATCTTTTAAACAGAGAGGCAGTAAACATTGGGGTGCCTGTGTCCTCTCGATTTTTGTTTTTCCCAAGATATACGTCCATGAGTGCAAGTGCCCTATGCTCTGTAGCTCATTTTTTAGATGCTTTAGTAAACACAATACACTTCTCCAGAATGGCCGTTGGCAATATACATTTCCACTATAAGCCTCACAGGGCTCCCTCCTCTCCTTGCCCTGTCCTGCATTTCTGGCATTTACACTTTATGAGGATGGCTCTTCTGACTGATGCGAAGTGATATCTTTTGTAGTATTGATTTCCAGTGCCCACCTGTTTGGTTGGCTAAAAAAGTGTATGCCCTTTTCTTGAATATATACAGAAAAAAACGCATACAGCCTTTTTGGCCAACTGCAATGTCGGAAATGTTCAGCCCCTTTTCTTGTGCTTAATGGCGAGTCCTTTCTACCTCCTCAAATCCCTTTCCTGCCATTCTCCCTTGCTTGCCAATCCTTTTCTCTGACTTTCCTCAAGACATTTTTCAGTGATAGATATTTTCAACTCTGCAGTTTCGTGAATTTTACTGCCCCTGAGTTCCATTGTTCAACTTGTGTTTATGGGAACTGGCCACAAAGCAGTGGGATTTCCTCAAGCCCTATACTGTTTCCATGGGCAACCCTAGCCTTTGGTCAATTCATCTTCCTGATTGGAAATTAGAGTGACATGTGCCTGTCTGAACACCTAGGACTTGTCTCTCATTGTTCCTCATCCTTCCGCTTCATCCTCTGGACAAATTCCAAACTGTACGCAACAGGATGTTGACAGTGTTGACATCTCCAAGTGGGGAGACTGTTAGTAAAGACGCTGGAGGGGTGAACCCGAGCACCAGGAGATGAGGAGATGAGATGCCTTTTCCAAACTCTTCCCGATCAGACGGTATACCATCCTCTGGATGTGACAGACATGTTTTAGCAGTAGGAAGAGTCCCATTCATGTAAGGAGAACACCAGGGCTTTTTCAAAATCAGTGTCTCCCCGAAACCCAAACTGGGGAGTTTTTTAAGCTACGGCTACACATATGTTCATTAAGGGCCTTGGGAAGTAGGCAGAGTCCAAACTTTAGATGACTGAAGTCTTCAGGGTCAGAAGCACTCACCACCGGCTTCCCTTAGGTTACACTTTAACTGTCATTGATAGATGATGTCAATAAAAATATCTATTCTTTTTCCGATTATTTCCCCTTATAGGTTATTGCACAATATTGAGTGTAGTTCCCTGTGCTATACAGTAGTTCCTTGTTGATGATCTATTTTATACATAGCAGTGTGTATGTGTTAATTCCAAACTGTTAATTTATCCCTCCTCCCACCTTTCCCCTTTGGTAATAATAAATTATAAGATTTTATACTTCTCAGAAATGGGGGAGCTGAAAGAGAGGTATCATTTTCAATGGAAAAGCATTTAAAACAAGATTGAAGCTTTAACCAAGATTATTAGATGTACATCCTTGGAAAGAAATCACTTCATTTCTCTAATATTGACCTGACAAATAGGACAAACCTTCTCACTGAACTTGCTTATAATAAAGTGATGGAAATATCAAATGGAAGTGTTAGAAACATCTTATTTTACCCGAGCCTTATAAACTGTTCTATGTTAACTACAGTTTGGCTCACACATCTGTTCATTGAAGTTACAATAGTCTCAATTTCTGTTACTGATCCTCCAGAGTGGACCCCAACAAGGGTCCCCCTGCCCAGTGTCATTGGGGCCAACAGATCGAGACTGAGTTTGGTTCCCAAGCAAAGGAAACTTTATATTTTCATCAGAGAATGGAGAGGTGAGAGCATGCACTACCCCGTGGGCTGTGGGCTGGGCTGCTGTGTAGAGATCCTGTCAGAGTCAGTGGGAGGGAGGGGGCGGAGCTCTCAAGGGCCCGGTTGGCTGCAGCTCAGGCTCTATATCTCGGAGTCTGCACTGGGCCCCAGGAGCTGAGGTGTCGACCCAGCCATTCTGCACCAGGAAATCTGGTCTGAAGTGCCGGGTGTGGAACCTCTGCATGCGGGACCCTAGGAGCACGTGAAATTAGACAAAGCACAAAGGATAAAAAAGGTCAGACTTGACTTTATTGCCCAGATTCTATTTTTATCTCCCAGGGATTTTTAATGGGCTTTGCTGGGGACAAACCCCTCCTCTGCCTTTTGTCCCGTTCCTCACTCTTGGAGTGCTGAGGGTGCAGACCCTTCTTCTGTAACTGCTGAGTGCTGAGTTGGGAGCCCTCATACCAGGGGACGAGGGTCAGAACTTCTCCCCAGCAGCCTCCAGGTGACGTTGATTGGCCCCAGGACCCCTGCCTCCCTGCTCGTCCGCCTGAGCACCAGCATTGGAAGTGTTATAGATTCTAATGACCTTTAAGGGTCCAGGAAAGAGATGTGCAGAGACGCTGTGGGGGCCGGTTTCACCCCGCCCCACATTTGTTCGGCCACCTTAGGCTGACCGTTTCTGCCAGCCTAGATGCTCTGACCAGTAGTCTGCTCTTTCTTCAATTAGGCCCCTGAATTAACATAAAAACAGCACCAGGTGTCAGAGCCCTGCCCGCTCAACTCCCAGACAGTCCAGGGTCAGTGGTGATCAAGGACCATGATGGCCACTGAGTCAACAGCCTTTTGAAGTAAACAGGAGTCCAGCCGGTCTTATTGGCCACCATCATCACGGTGTCTGTAGGCTTTTCTATGGTGACAGTGTGATATACGGTTCCCCCGCCAAGATTATTAGCTCCCCTCCGGGTGCAGGAAGTCCTGCAAGCAGTAGTCTACTCCTTCGGGACACACTATTGTTGTTTTATGAGAGAAACTCCAGGTCAAGTGATGTTCACATGAGTCGTCATGGTGCCCTGTTGCCTCCGGTTATCTCTCTGGATGTTGGAGTTGGAGGGCCTCCTCACTCGAGGTCGGTGTGCCCACGGAGCGAACCCTGCAACTTCAGGGCATGGTTGGTGATTAGGATCACCACGTGGGGTCCTTTTCCCTTAGGAGGGAGGTGGCCTTTTGGGCTGCTGATTTCCAGGTTTTTAGATACCGCCAGTATCTTGGCCAGATGTGGCAGTGGGCCAAGCCCCTTGGTGACTGTAGTTTATCCTACCTGGATGGCATTCTTGCGTTGTTCCATTTCAAGTGGTCCCAGTTTTTGCACTAATTCTCCAATGGCGATTCACCTTTCACCGGGAATGGAAAGGTCAAAGGGTTTAGCTCAATTAGGGAGTTCCAGGGCAAGGGTCTGAATTGACTGCTCTTTCCATTCTTGAAAGGCCACTTCTGGATTCTGTTCAAAAGGATCATCATCTTTTCCTTTCAGTGTTTCATATAGAGGCCCAGCTAGTAGACTGTAGTTAGGGATCCAGAAGCAGCAAACCCTGGCCTCCCCAGGAACCCCTAAGCTGTCTTCTAGTTTTAGAAAGGGGTAAAGCTGCAAATGGTTTCTTCCCTTTCCTGGGATGGGCTTCTCTGACCTTGTGTGAGAATGAAGCCCAGGCAGGTCACCGCAGTCTGTGATATTTGAGCTTTTTCTTGGACAACTTCTATCCTTTATTGGCTTGGTAGTTCAGAGGCCTCCTTAGTAGGGCTGGCGATCAGAATGTCGTCTGCATATTGAAGGAGGGTTTCCTTTTCCAGAGGTAGAACTTTTCGGTCGTTAGCTAAGCTTTCCCCAAAGATGGTGTGGGAATTTTTGAACCCTTGGGGCAAGACGGCCCGGAAGTATTGTTTTAGTTGTATGTTGAGTCCTGCCACTCACAAGCCAAAATTTCTTGTGACTCTGGGACTAATGGAATACAAAAGAAGGCATCATTGAAGACTAATACAGAATACCATGTCCTGGTGGTTGGTAGAATGACCAGCAGGGTGTAGGAATCAGGAGCAACTGGAGGTATATCCTCGGTGGCTTCACTGACTGTCCTGACATCCTTTACCAGGTCCCCAGCAGCCCATGGGGCTCTCGTGGTCAGGCCAATCCCAGGATATGGAGCTCTCCTGGGCAGGTACCCCACCCCCAACCCAGCCCACGGGGCTCTCATGGTCAGGCCCCTCCCAGGATACAGAGCTACCCTTGCAGGTACCGTGGCAGGGCTGGGCACACAGGAACCGTGCACATAGCCCTCATTGAAGAGCACCCCCAGCTCACCTGTCGCTCAGAGCTGACACAGAGCACCTCAGAGCAGGACTTGAACTAACAAACAGCAGCTCCGACAGGTCTGTGACCCTGGGCATCACTCTGTGTGGCCTCCCTCCACCTGGTCTTCCAGAGACTTCCACTGCACCCAGGGCACCAGGCCTCTGTCTCCAACCACCACCCACCCCTCCTCTCCCTGACTCCTGGGTTCCTCTCATTAGGAGAGGGTTTTCTTGAAGTTGTCTCCCACTCATGGGCCAGATAAAATGATTAGAAAACAAGCCAAAGCTGCAGCCCCTTGTCTATCCTGACTCTCAGGAGCCCACACCTGTTCCTTGGACCTGGCCGGTTCAGCAAGTTCCATTTCCTGCAACTGTGAGCCCCTGAGGGGTGATGATTGGCTGACCTGGGCAGCCTTACCATGCCGGCCAGCCCTCCCCAGGTGTGCCTGGGTTGAGATCAATATAAATACCACTCCAGGCAGCAAAAGCCCCTGCAGCTGTGCCTGACGCCATTTTCTCTGCCCTGTCAGCAGTCTCGGGGCTGGGCTGGTGGGAGGGAGTGAGAGGCCACGGCTTTGTGGGTGGCCCAGTGTGAGTGGGGCTCTGCTGGACTTTCTGCAGCAGTTGCCAGGCTGCCACCTGCTAAAGAAGAGGATGTGTCACCCATACCTGCTGCTGGAATTTCTCCCTGGGCAGAGGTGAGGAAGGAAAAAAGCAGTGGGGGCAGGGACAGGACGGGTATCTCAGGCAGGGAAATGGAAATCTTCCAGAAGAGCACCCAGGGCCAGGACCATCCTGGCTGGCCTGCAGGCACCAAGTCAGCTGGCATGCTGTCACTCGTGTGGCTCCATGGCCCTTCCTCTAGGCTTTCAAGTCCTTGTATATATTCAGGTGTTTTACCTGGGAAGGGTGGGAACAGTTCAGCAGCAAGTGGCCTGGGGCTCAGCTCACGTTTACTCACAGATGCCTCGGCACGGTGCCCCAGCTTTGCAATGAGGACGCTTGTTGTGTGGGGGCTGCTGGCTGAATGGGAGACGATTCCCCACCACTGACCAACTTCAGAATTGTTTACAACTGGAGCAAGTGCCCTGATACGGTTTTCCTCTGAGTAACTGGTGGGTTCTGTTTTTTTTTTTCTCTTTTTCGTTTTTGGTTCAAGGTAGATTTTATTCCTCTTTTTTGTATTTACAGATATAAGCATGGAAATAATTTATTCATATAAATACATGTATGTGAAGGGAATAATTGTTTTTTCTGTTTTATTTTTTAAATTTTATTTCTTTTTAATTTTGAATTTTATTTTATATTTTTATACAGCAGGTTCTCATTGGTTATCTATTTTATACATATAAATGTTTACATGCCAATCCCAATCTCTCAACTCCTCCCACCACCACCCCTCCAAGAGCTTTCCCCCCTTGTTGTCCATACGATTGTTGTCTACATCTGTTGCTCTATTTATGCCTTGCAAAACGGTTAATCTGTACAGTTTTTCTAGGTTCCACATATATGCATGAATATACAAGATTTGTTTTTCTCTTTCTGACTTACTTCACTCTGTAGGACAGTCTCTAGATCCATCGACGTCTCTACAAATGACCCAATTTCATTCCTTTCATGGCTTAGTAATATTCCATTTTATATATGTACCACAGCTTTATGCATTCGTCTGTCTGTGGGCATTTAGGTTGCTTCCATTACCTCGATATTGTAAATAGTGATGCAATGAACATTGCGGTGAATGTCTCTTTTTGATTTATGGTTTTGTCTGAGTATATGTCCAGTCCTGGGATTGCTGTATCATATGGTAATTCTATTATTAGTTTCTTAAGAAACTCCATATTGTTCTCCATAGTGACTGTATCAATTTATATTCCCAACAATAGTGGAAGAGTGTTCCTTTTCTCCACACCCTTTCCAGCATTTGTTGTTTGTAGATTTTCAGATGATGCCCATTCTAACAGGTGTGAGGTGATACCTCATTGTTGAGTCCATTTCGTTGAGCAACGGGTAGGTCTTGTCTATTACATATTTGGCTTATGGAACGGTATCTGTGCTAATTTCAAACTCTGGTTTTATGCAGCACCCCAACTCACCTTTCCCCTTAAGCAAGCATAAGTTGGTTTTCTAAACTTGAGACCCTGTTCTGTTTTGTAATTCAGTTCATGTGTAGCCAAGTTTACATTCCGTGCATTAGTGATACCTTATGATGTTTCTTTTTCTGTGTGACTTATTTCACTTAGAATCATCATGCCTCAATCCACTCATTATGCTGGTACAGGCCTGGTGACACAGATTTCATTGCTGAGTGGTATTCTGTTGTACATAAGTACCGCAACTTCTTTATCAATTATTTGTTCTCTGGGATATTTAACTTGTACTGTAGAAGAGGCTCCTGTAAACAGAGCCGTTGTAAATTTTGGGGTGGCTGTGTCTTTTTGATTTTAATTTCCCTAAGCTATAGGACCATAAGTGGAAATGCCCTAGATTCTGTTGCTTTGTTTTTCAGATGTATCAGGAAACACCATACACTTCTCCAGAGTGGCTGTTGGCAATGTACATCCCGCCCATAAGCATAACAAGGCTCCTTTTTCCCCATGGCCTGTCTTGCCTTTCTGGATTTTACACTTTTCTCAGTGGCCCTTTAGACCGGGGGGAAGTGACACTTCATAGTAGTTCGGATTTCCATTGCAAGCTTGCTTGGTTTGCCAAAAAGGGCGTATGTGTTTTTTCCTGAATATATTCAGGAACAAACTCATACGCCCTTTGTTGCCAAGTGCATCATTGTCGATGTTCTGCCTCTTTTCCTATGCTTTAAATGCAAATCCAGTCTACCTCCTGAAATCGGTTTCCTGCAATTCTGCCCCGCTTTCAAGTCCTCTTCGCAGCCTTACTTCAATATATTTTTGGACGTTATCTGTCATTTATAACTCTGCAGGTTTGTGAATTACAGGGCCCCTGAGCTCCTTTCTTCAACTCGCTTTCTTGTGAGCTGGCCGCAAACCCGCAAGACTGCTTCAGGCCCTAATCTGCTTCTGGCAGGGCACGCTGAGCCTTTGGTTAATTCCTCTTCCTGGTGGGAAATGAGTGTTAAATATGCCCGTCCAGACACCTACCTCACTCTCAACCCCTTGGTGATGTGGGTCCTCTGGTTTGTGGCCACTTTTGCTGGGTTCCTCACCTTTCGATGATGTGGCCCCACTAGTGTGAGGACACTCCTGCTTGGTTCTCATCCACGTGGTTATGTGGACCCCCTGGTGAGAGTCTGTTCCTGGCTTTGTTCCTCACCCACCTGTGAGGGAGACCCTCTGCTGATAGGTCACTCCTGCATGGCTGGCACACATTGCCTTGGTGAAGTCAGCCGTGTGGTGGCAGTTGGAGCGTGCTGGGAATCTCTTCCCCCGGTGATGAGGGTCCTCTTGCGTCAGGCCCTAACTGCTGGGCTCACCAACTTTTCTTAGGGAGCCCAGTGATGCTTTGGCACTCCTCTTAGGATCCCATCTCCATGGGGATGTGGGCCTTCTGCTCTGAGGTCCCAACGGCTGGGTTGTTCACATTTTCATGATGTGGGCTCTCTGGTGTTAGTTCACAGAAGCCTGGATCCCATAGCCTCTGTGCTCTTGGCTGCCTGCTGGGAGGTTCCAACTGCTGGATTCCTCACTTTTTTAATTTTTTGGGCCCTCTGTTGTGAGGATCCTCCTGCCTGCCTCACTCCCAGCCCCTTCGTGATGTGTGTCGTCTGGTTTGAGGCCACATGTGCTGGGTTCCTCACCTTTCGATGATGTGGGACCAATGGTCTTAGGAGACTCCTGCCTGGTTCACATCCCCTTGGTGATGTGGGCCCTCTGTTGAGAGTCTGATCCCGGCTGGGTTCCTCACCCATCTGTGAGGTAGGCTGTCTGATGTGAGGTCACTCTTGCCTGGCTTGCTCACCTCGCCTTGTGGACATGAGCCCTCTGGTGGCACTTGGAGCCTGCTGGGAGCCTCCTCTCCTCGGTGATGAGGGCCCTCTGGCATCAGGCCCTAACTGCTGGGCTCCCTACATTTTGTGATGTGCGCCCAGTGGTGCGAGGACACTCCAGCCAGGTTCACATCCCCATTGGGGTGTGGGCCTTCTGCTCTGAGGTCCCAAAGCCTGGGTTGCTCACAGTTTCATGATGTGGGCTCTCTGCTGTTAGTTCACTCCTGCCTGCATCCCATAGCTTCTGTGCTCTGGACCGCCTGCTGGGAGGTTCCAACTGCTGGATTCCTCACCTTTCTTATTCTTTGGGCCCTCTGTTTTTAGGCTACTCCTGCCTGCCTCACTCCCATTCCCTTTGTGATATGTGTCCTCTGATTTGAGGCCACATGTGCTGGGTTCCACACCTTTCGATGATGTGACCCCACTGGAGGGAAGACAGTCCTGACTGGTTCCCATCCCCTTGCTGATGTGGGCCCTCAGGTGAGAGTCTGATCCTGCCTGGGTTCCTCACCCTTCTGTGAGGTGGGCCCTCTGCTGTGAGGTCAATCATGCCTGTCTGGCACACGTCACCTTGGCGACATGGGCCCTCTGGTGGCAGTTGGAGTGTGCTGGGATCCTCCTCCCCTCGGTGATGAGGGCCCTCTTGCCTTAGGCCATAACTGCTGGGCTCCCCACATTTTCTGATGTGCACCAAGTGAGTGAGGAGACTCTTGCCAGGTTCCCATCCCCATGGCGATATGGGCCTTCTGCTCTGAGGTCAAAACGGCTGGCTTGCTCACAGTACCATGATGTAGGCCCTCTGCTGTGAGTTCACTCCGGCAAGGATCCCTTATCATCGGTGCTCTGAGCCGCCTGCTGGGAGGTTCCAACTGCTGGATTCCTCAACTTTTTTATTCTATGTGCCCTCTGTTGTGAGGCTCCTCCTGCCTGCCTCACTGCCAGCCCCTTGGTGATGACTGTCCTATGGCTTGAGGCCACATGTGCTGCGTTCCTCACCTTTCGATGATGTGACCCCACTCGTGTGAGGACACTCCTGCCTGGTTCCCATCCCCTTGGTGAGGTGGGCCCTCTGGCGAGAGTCTAATCCTGGCTGGGTTCCTCAACGTTCTGTGAGGTAGGCCCTCTGCTGTGAGGTCACTCCTGCCTGGCTGGCACATGTCACCTTGGAGACGTGAGCCCTCTGGTGGCAGTTGGAGCGTGCAGGGCGCCTCCTCCTCTCGGTGATGACGGCCCTCTGGCGTCAGGCCCTAAATGGTGGGCTCCCCACATTTTCTGATGTGCGCCCAGTGGTGCGAGGACACTCCAGCCAGGTTCCCATTCCCATGGGGATGTGGTCCTTCTGCGCTGAGGTCTCAACTCCTGGGTTGCTCACAGTTTTGTGATGTGGGCCCTCTGCTGTGAGTTCACTGTGGCCTGGATCCCATAGCCTCGGTGTTCTGGGCCGCCTGCTGGAAGGTCTAAATGCTGGAATCCTCACGTTTTTTATATTATGTGCCCTGTGTTGTGAGGCTACTCCTGCCTGCCTCACTCCAAGGCCCTTGGTGATGTGGGTCCTCTGGTTTGAGGACACATGTGCTGGGTTCCTCACCTTAAGATGATGAGGCCCCACTGGTGTGAGGATAATCCTGACTGGGTCCCATCCCCTTTGTGATGTGGGCCCTCTGGTGAGAGTCTGATCCTGGCTGGGTTCCTCACCCATCTGTGAGGTGGGCCCTCTACTATCAGGTAACTCTTGCCTGGGTTGCTCACCTCGCCTTGTTGACATGAGCCCTCTGGTGGCAATTGGACCCTGCTGGGAGCCTCCTCAGCTCTGTGATGAGGGCCCTCTGATGTCAGGCCCTAACTGCTGGGCTCCCCAACTTTTCTTAGTGAGCCCAGTGTTGCTCAAGCACTCCTCTTAGGTTCCCATCCCCATGGGGATGTGGGCCTTCTGCTCTGAGGTTCCAACGGCTGGGTTGATCACAATTTCATGATGTGGGCTCTCTGGTGTTAGTTCACTGTGGCCTGGATCCCATAGCCTCTGTGGTCTTGGCTGCCTGCTGGGAGGTTCCAACTGCTCGATTCCTCAACTTTTGTATTCTATGGGTCCTGTGTTGTGATGCTCCTCCTGCCTGCCTCACTCGCAACCCCTTCGTGATGTGGGTCTTCTGGTTTGAGGCCACATGTGCTGGGTTAGGCAACTTTCAATGATGTGGCCCCACTGGTGTGAGGACACTCCTGCCTGGTTCCCATCCCCTTGGTGATGTGGGCCTTCTGCTGACAGTCTTATCCTGGCTGAGTTCCTCACTCTTCTGTGAGGTAGGCCCTCTGCTGTGAGGTCAATCCTGCCTGACTTGCACACATCACCTTGGCGACGTGGGCCCTCTGTTGGCACATGGAACCTGCTGGGAGCCTCCTGCCCTCGGTGATGATGGCCCTCTAGCATCAGGCTCTAACTGCTGGGCTCCCCACGTTTTCTGATGTGAGCCCAGTGATGCCAGGACACTCCTGTCAGGTTCCCATCCCCATGGGGATGTGGGCTTTCTGCTCTGAGGTCCCAATGCCTGGGTTGCTCACAGTTTCATGATGTGGGCTCTCTGGTGTTAGTTAACTCCTGCCTGCATCCCATAGCTTCTGTGCTCTCGGCCGCCTGCTGGGAGGTTCCAAATGCTGGATTCCTCACTTTTTTTATTCTTTGGGCCCTCTGTTTTTAGGCTACTCCTACCTGCCTCACTCCCATCCCCTTTGTGATGTATGTCCTCTGATATGAGGCCACATGTGCTGGGTTCCTCACCTTTCGATGATGTGGTCCCACTGGTGGGAGGACAGTCCTGACTGGTTCCCATCCCCTTGGTGTTGTGGGCCCTCTGGTGAGAGTCTCATCCTGCCTCGGTTCCTCACCCTTCTGTGAGATAGGCCCTCTGCTGTGAGGTCACTACTGCCTGGCTGGTGCATGCCACCTTGTAGACGTGGGCCCTCTGTTGGCAGTTGGAACCTGCTGGGAGTCTCCTCCCCTCAGTTATGAGGGCCCCCTGGCATCAGGCCCTAACTGCTGGGCTCCTAACATTTTCTGATATGTGCTAAGTGGTGCAAAGCCACTCCTGCCAGGTTCCCATCCCAATGGGGATGTGGGCCTTCTGTTCTGAGGTCCCAACAGCTGGGCTGCTCACAGGTTCATGATGTGGGCCCTCTGCTGTGAGTTCACTGCGGCCTGGATCCCATAGCCTCGGTGCTCTGGGCCACTTGCTGGGAGGTTCCAACTGCTGGATTCCTCAACTTTTATATTCTATGGACCCTGTGTTGTGAGGCCAGTCCTGCCAGCCTCATTCCGAACCCCTTGGTGATGTGGTTCCTCTGGTTTGAGGACACATGTGCTGGGATCCTCACCTTTCGATGATGTTGTCCCACTGGTGTGGGGACACTCCTGCCTGGTTCCCATCCCCTTGGTGATGTGGGCCCTCTGGTGAGAGTCTGATCCTGGCTGTGTTCCTCACCCTTCTGTGAGGTGGGCCCTCTGCTGTGAGGTCACTCCTGCCAGGCTGGCACACATCGCCTTGGCGACGTTGGCCCTCTGGTGGCAGCTGGAGCCTGCTGGGAGCCTCCTCCTCTCGGTGATGAGTGCCCTCTAGCGTCAGGCCCTAACTTCTGAGCACCCCACGTTTTCTGATGTGAGCCCAGTGATGCCAGGACACTCCTGTCATGTTCCCATCACCATGGGGATGTGGGCCTTCTGCTCTGAGGTCCCAATGTCTGGGTTGCTCACAGTTTCATGATGTGGGCTGTCTGGTGTTAGTTCACTCTGGCCTGGTTCCTCTAGCCTCTGTGCTCTGGGCCGCCTGCTGGGAGGTTCCAACTGCTGGATTCCTCACCTTTCTTATTTTTGGGCCCTCTGTTATGAGGCTCCTCCTGCCTGCCTCACTCCCAGCCCCTTGGTGATGGGTGTCCTATGGTTTGAAGCCACATGTTCTGGGTTCCTCACCTTTAGATGATGTGGCCCTACTCATGTGAGGACACTCCTGCCTGGTTCCAATCCATTTGGTGATGTGGGCCCTCTGGTGCGAGTCTGATCCTGACTGGGTTCGTCACACTTCTCTGAGGTGGACCCTCTGCTGTGAGGTCATTCGTGCCTGGTTGGCACACATCGCCTTGGCGACGTCAGCCCTCTGGTGGCAGTTGGAGCCTGCTGGGAGCCTCCTTCCCTTGGTGATGAGGGTCCTCTGGCGCCAGGCCCTAACTGCTGGTCGCCCAAAATTTTCTGATACATTCTCAGTGGTGCGAGGACACTCCTACCAGAATTCCATCCCCATGGGGATGTGGGCCTCCTGCTCTGAGGTCCCAATGGCTGGGTTGCTCAGTTTCATGACATGGGCCCTCTTCTGTGAGTTCACTGTGGCCTGGATCCCATAGCCTCGGTGCTCTGGGCCGCCTGCTGGGAGGTTCCAACTGCTGGATTCCTCACTTTTTTATTCTATGTGCCCAGTGTTGTGAGGCTACTCCTGCCTGCCTCACTCCGAGGTCCTTGGTGATGTGGGTCCTCTGGTTTGAGGACACATGTGCTGAGTACCTCAGCTTTCGATGATGTGGCCCCACTGATGTGAAGACACTCCTGCCTGGTTCCCATCCCCTTGGTGATGTGGGCCCTCTGGTGAGAGTCTGATGTTGGCTGGGTTTCTCACCCTTCTGTGAGGTGGGACCTCTGCTGTGAGGTAACTCCTGCCTGGCATGCTAACGTTGCCTTGGCAATGTGAGCCCTCAGGTGGCAGTTGGAGCCTGCTGGGAATCTCCTCCCCTCAGTTATGAGAGCTCTGGATAAAACACATATGCCCTTTTTTGCCAAGTGCATTATTTTCCAAGTTCTGTCTCTTTTCCTATGCTTTAAGAGCTACTCCCGTGTACGTTTTGAAATCAATTTCCAGCAATTCTGCCCTGCATTCAAGTCCTCTTCGCAGCCTTACTTCAGCATAATTTTGGATGATAGCTGTCATTTATAACTCCGAAGGTTTCTGAATTACAGTGCCCCTGAGCTCCTTTCTTCAACTCGCTTTCTTGTGAGCTGGCCGCAACACCGCAGGATCTCCTCAGGCCCTAATTTAGTTCCAGCATGGCACGCGGAGCCTTTGGTTAATTCCTCTTCCTGGTGGGAAATGAGAGTTAAATTTGCCCGTCCGGACACCTCCACCTAGTCTCTCATTGGTTCTCCCTATTCCTGTTCATTTTCCACAGAAATTGCAAACTGGGCCAAACAGGAGGTTAAAGGCACTGACTCTCCAAGTGGGGAGAGTGTTAGTAAAGCGTCTGGAATGTTGCACCCGAGTACCAGGGGACGAAAACTGAGACACATTTGAACACGTTTTCCGATCACACGGTGGATCATACTCTGGGTTCCACATGCATGTTTTAGCTGAAGGAAGAATCCCTTAAACAGGGAGAGTTGAGACCCATGGAATGGGTACCATGCAATATGACTTCAAAGGGTCTGCATTTGCTCACCGAACCTCAGCAATCCTATCACTGCTGCGTTTATGCCACTGTACACACGCTTGATTCTCTTTCGGAGACATATAAATCCATAGGTTTTAAGATTCTTACTAGTCAGGTAGATTCTTACTAGTCAGGTATATTCTTAGGCGTTTAATATGGGGTGTTGAGTCCACTTCGTTGAGCAAGGAGTAGCTATTGTCTATTACATATTTGGCTTATGGAACGGTATCTGTGCTAATTTCAATCTCTGGTTTTATGCAGCACCCCAACTCACCCGTCCCCTTAAGCAAGCATAAGTTGGTTTTCTACATTTGACACCCTGTTCTGTTTTGTAATTCAGTTCTTGTGTAGCCAAGTTTACATTCCGTGTATTAGTGATATCTTATGATGTTTCTTTTTCTGTGTGACTAATTTCACTTAGAATCATCGTACCTGAATCCACTCATTATGCTGCTACGGGCCTGATGACATAGATTTCATTGCTGAGTGATATTGCATTGTACATAAGTACCACAACTTCTTTATCCATTTTTCGCTTTCTGTGATATTGAACTTGTTCGGTAAACGAGGTTCTTGTAAACAGAGCCGTCCCAAACTTTGGGGTGGCTGTGTCTTTTTGATTTTAATTTCCCTAAGCTATAGGACCATAAGTGGAAGTGCCCTAGGCTCTGTTGCTTTGTTTTTTGGATGTTTCAGGAAACACCATACACTTCTCCAGAGTGGCTGCTGGCAATTTACATCCCGCCCATCAGCATAACAAGGCTCCCAGTTCTCAATGGCCTGTCCTGCCTTTCTGGATTTTACACTTTTTTCAGATGGCCCTTTTGACCGGGGGACAGTGAGACTTCATTGTAGTGCAGATTTCCTTTGCAAGCTTGCTTGGTTGGCCAAAAAGGGCGTATGCGTTTTTCCCTGAATATATTCAGGAAAAAACGCATACGCCCTTTTTGGCCAAGTGTATCATTGTGGACGTTCTGCCTCTTTTCCTATGCTTTACATGCAATTCCAGTCTACCTCCTGAAATCGGTTTCCTGCAATTCTGCCCCACTTTCAACTCCTCTTGGCAGCCTTACTTCAATATATTTTGGAAGATAGCTGTCATTTATAACTCTGCAGGTTTGTGAATTACAGTGCCCCTGAGCTCCTTTCTTCAACTCGCTTTCTTGTGAGCTGGCCGCAACACCGCAGGATTGCTTCAGGCCCTAGTTTGGTTCCGGCACGGCATGCTGAGCCTTTGGTTAATTCCTCTTCCTGGTGGGAAATGAGAGTTAAATTTGCCCGTCCGGACACCTCCACCTAGTCTCTCATTGGTTCTCCCTATTCCTGTTCATTTTCCACAGAAATTGCAAACTGGGCCAAACAGGAGGTTAAAGGCACTGACTCTCCAAGTGGGGAGAGTGTTAGTAAAGCGTCTGGAATGTTGCACCCGAGTACCAGGGGACGAAAACTGAGACACATTTGAACACGTTTCCCGATCACATGGTTGATCATACTCTGGGTTCCACATGCATGTTTTAGCTGAAGGAAGAATCCCTTAAACCTGGAGAGTTGAGACCCATGGAATGGGTACCATGCAATATGACTTCAAAGGGTCTGCATTTGCTCACCGAACCTCAGCAATCCTATCACTGCTGCGTTTATGCCACTGTACACACGCTTGATTCTCTTTCGGAGACATATAAAACCATAGGTTTTAAGATTCTTACTATTCAGGTATATTCTTAGGCGTTTAATATGGGGTGTTGAGTCCACTTCGTTGAGCAAGGAGTAGCTCTTGTCTATTACATATTTGGCTTATGGAACGGTATCTGTGCTAATTTCAATCTCTGGTTCTATGCAGCACCCCAACTCACCCGTCCCCTTAAGCAAGCATAAGTTGGTTTTCTACATTTGACACCCTGTTCTGTTTTGTAATTCAGTTCTTGTGTAGCCAAGTTTACATTCCGTGTATTAGTGATATCTTATGATGTTTCTTTTTCTGTGTGACTAATTTCACTTAGAATCATCGTACCTGAATCCACTCATTATGCTGCTACGGGCCTGATGACATAGATTTCATTGCTGAGTGATATTGCATTGTACATAAGTACCACAACTTCTTTATCCATTTTTCGCTTTCTGTGATATTGAACTTGTTCGGTAAACGAGGTTCTTGTAAACAGAGCCGTCCCAAACTTTGGGGTGGCTGTGTCTTTTTGATTTTAATTTCCCTAATCTATAGGACCATAAGTGGAAGTGCCCTAGGCTCTGTTGCTTTGTTTTTTGGATGTTTCAGGAAACAACATACACTTCTCCAGAGTGGCTGCTGGCAATTTACATCCCGCCCATCAGCATAACAAGGCTCCCAGTTCTCAATGGCCTGTCCTGCCTTTCTGGATTTTACACTTTTTTCAGATGGCCCTTTTGACCGGGGGACAGTGAGACTTCATTGTAGTGCAGATTTCCTTTGCAAGCTTGCTTGGTTGGCCAAAAAGGGCGTATGCGTTTTTCCCTGAATATATTCAGGAAAAAACGCATACGCCCTTTTTGGCCAAGTGTATCATTGTGGACGTTCTGCCTCTTTTCCTATGCTTTACATGCAATTCCAGTCTACCTCCTGAAATCGGTTTCCTGCAATTCTGCCCCACTTTCAACTCCTCTTGGCAGCCTTACTTCAATATATTTTGGAAGATAGCTGTCATTTATAACTCTGCAGGTTTGTGAATTACAGTGCCCCTGAGCTCCTTTCTTCAACTCGCTTTCTTGTGAGCTGGCCGCAACACCGCAGGATTGCTTCAGGCCCTAGTTTGGTTCCGGCACGGCATGCTGAGCCTTTGGTTAATTCCTCTTCCTGGTGGGAAATGAGAGTTAAATTTGCCCGTCCGGACACCTCCACCTAGTCTCTCATTGGTTCTCCCTATTCCTGTTCATTTTCCACAGAAATTGCAAACTGGGCCAAACAGGAGGTTAAAGGCACTGACTCTCCAAGTGGGGAGAGTGTTAGTAAAGCGTCTGGAATGTTGCACCCGAGTACCAGGGGACGAAAACTGAGACACATTTGAACACGTTTCCCGATCACATGGTTGATCATACTCTGCGTTCCACATGCATGTTTTAGCTGAAGGAAGAATCCCTTAAACCTGGAGAGTTGAGACCCATGGAATGGGTACCATGCAATATGACTTCAAAGGGTCTGCATTTGCTCACCGAACCTCAGCAATCCTATCACTGCTGCGTTTATGCCACTGTACACACGCTTGATTCTCTTTCGGAGACATATAAATCCATAGGTTTTAAGATTCTTACTAGTCAGGTAGATTCTTACTAGTCAGGTATATTCTTAGGCGTTTAATATGGGGTGTTGAGTCCACTTCGTTGAGCAAGGTGTAGCTCTTGTCTATTACATATTTGGCTTATGGAACGGTATCTGTGCTCATTTCAATCTCTGGTTTTATGCAGCACCCCAACTCACCCGTCCCCTTAAGCAAGCATAAGTTGGTTTTCTACATTTGACACCCTGTTCTGTTTTGTAATTCAGTTCTTGTGTAGCCAAGTTTACATTCCATATATTAGTGATATCTTATGATGTTTCATTTTCTGTGTGACTAATTTCACTTAGAATCATCGTACCTGAATCCACTCATTATGCTGCTACGGGCCTGATGACATAGATTTCATTGCTGAGTGATATTGCATTGTACGTAAGTACCACAATTTCTTTATCCATTTTTCGCTTTCTGTGATATTGAATTTGTACCGTAAACGAGGTTCTTGTAAACAGAGCCGTCCCAAACTTTGGGGTGGCTGTGTCTTTTTGATTTTAATTTCCCTAAGCTATAGGACCATAAGTGGAAGTGCCCTAGGCTCTGTTGCTTTGTTTTTTGGATGTTTCAGGAAACACCATACACTTCTCCAGAGTGGCTGCTGGCAATTTACATCCCGCCCATCAGCATAACAAGGCTCCCAGTTCTCAATGGCCTGTCCTGCCTTTCTGGATTTTACACTTTTTTCAGATGGCCCTTTTGACCGGGGGACAGTGAGACTTCATTGTAGTGCAGATTTCCTTTGCAAGCTTGCTTGGTTGGCCAAAAAGGGCGTATGCGTTTTTCCCTGAATATATTCAGGAAAAAACGCATACGCCCTTTTTGGCCAAGTGTATCATTGTGGACGTTCTGCCTCTTTTCCTATGCTTTACATGCAATTCCAGTCTACCTCCTGAAATCGGTTTCCTGCAATTCTGCCCCACTTTCAACTCCTCTTGGCAGCCTTACTTCAATATATTTTGGAAGATAGCTGTCATTTATAACTCTGCAGGTTTGTGAATTACAGTGCCCCTGAGCTCCTTTCTTCAACTCGCTTTCTTGTGAGCTGGCCGCAACACCGCAGGATTGCTTCAGGCCCTAGTTTGGTTCCGGCACGGCATGCTGAGCCTTTGGTTAATTCCTCTTCCTGGTGGGAAATGAGAGTTAAATTTGCCCGTCCGGACACCTCCACCTAGTCTCTCATTGGTTCTCCCTATTCCTGTTCATTTTCCACAGAAATTGCAAACTGGGCCAAACAGGAGGTTAAAGGCGCTGACTCTCCAAGTGGGGAGAGTGTTAGTAAAGCGTCTGGAATGTTGCACCCGAGTACCAGGGGACGAAAACTGAGACACATTTGAACACGTTTCCCGATCACATGGTTGATCATACTCTGGGTTCCACATGCATGTTTTAGCTGAAGGAAGAATCCCTTAAACCTGGAGAGTTGAGACCCATGGAATGGGTACCATGCAATATGACTTCAAAGGGTCTGCATTTGCTCACCGAACCTCAGCAATCCTATCACTGCTGCGTTTATGCCACTGTACACACGCTTGATTCTCTTTCGGAGACATATAAAACCATAGGTTTTAAGATTCTTACTAGTCAGGTATATTCTTAGGCGTTTAATATGGGGTGTTGAGTCCACTTCGTTGAGCAAGGAGTAGCTCTTGTCTATTACATATTTGGCTTATGGAACGGTATCTGTGCTAATTTCAATCTCTGGTTCTATGCAGCACCCCAACTCACCCGTCCCCTTAAGCAAGCATAAGTTGGTTTTCTACATTTGACACCCTGTTCTGTTTTGTAATTCAGTTCTTGTGTAGCCAAGTTTACATTCCGTGTATTAGTGATATCTTATGATGTTTCTTTTTCTGTGTGACTAATTTCACTTAGAATCATCGTACCTGAATCCACTCATTATGCTGCTACGGGCCTGATGACATAGATTTCATTGCTGAGTGATATTGCATTGTACATAAGTACCACAACTTCTTTATCCATTTTTCGCTTTCTGTGATATTGAACTTGTTCGGTAAACGAGGTTCTTGTAAACAGAGCCGTCCCAAACTTTGGGGTGGCTGTGTCTTTTTGATTTTAATTTCCCTAATCTATAGGACCATAAGTGGAAGTGCCCTAGGCTCTGTTGCTTTGTTTTTTGGATGTTTCAGGAAACAACATACACTTCTCCAGAGTGGCTGCTGGCAATTTACATCCCGCCCATCAGCATAACAAGGCTCCCAGTTCTCAATGGCCTGTCCTGCCTTTCTGGATTTTACACTTTTTTCAGATGGCCCTTTTGACCGGGGGACAGTGAGACTTCATTGTAGTGCAGATTTCCTTTGCAAGCTTGCTTGGTTGGCCAAAAAGGGCGTATGCGTTTTTCCCTGAATATATTCAGGAAAAAACGCATACGCCCTTTTTGGCCAAGTGTATCATTGTGGACGTTCTGCCTCTTTTCCTATGCTTTACATGCAATTCCAGTCTACCTCCTGAAATCGGTTTCCTGCAATTCTGCCCCACTTTCAACTCCTCTTGGCAGCCTTACTTCAATATATTTTGGAAGATAGCTGTCATTTATAACTCTGCAGGTTTGTGAATTACAGTGCCCCTGAGCTCCTTTCTTCAACTCGCTTTCTTGTGAGCTGGCCGCAACACCGCAGGATTGCTTCAGGCCCTAGTTTGGTTCCGGCACGGCATGCTGAGCCTTTGGTTAATTCCTCTTCCTGGTGGGAAATGAGAGTTAAATTTGCCCGTCCGGACACCTCCACCTAGTCTCTCATTGGTTCTCCCTATTCCTGTTCATTTTCCACAGAAATTGCTAACTGGGCCAAACAGGAGGTTAAAGGCACTGACTCTCCAAGTGGGGAGAGTGTTAGTAAAGCGTCTGGAATGTTGCACCCGAGTACCAGGGGACGAAAACTGAGACACATTTGAACACGTTTCCCGATCACATGGTTGATCATACTCTGCGTTCCACATGCATGTTTTAGCTGAAGGAAGAATCCCTTAAACCTGGAGAGTTGAGACCCATGGAATGGGTACCATGCAATATGACTTCAAAGGGTCTGCATTTGCTCACCGAACCTCAGCAATCCTATCACTGCTGCGTTTATGCCACTGTACACACGCTTGATTCTCTTTCGGAGACATATAAATCCATAGGTTTTAAGATTCTTACTAGTCAGGTAGATTCTTACTAGTCAGGTATATTCTTAGGCGTTTAATATGGGGTGTTGAGTCCACTTCGTTGAGCAAGGTGTAGCTCTTGTCTATTACATATTTGGCTTATGGAACGGTATCTGTGCTCATTTCAATCTCTGGTTTTATGCAGCACCCCAACTCACCCGTCCCCTTAAGCAAGCATAAGTTGGTTTTCTACATTTGACACCCTGTTCTGTTTTGTAATTCAGTTCTTGTGTAGCCAAGTTTACATTCCATATATTAGTGATATCTTATGATGTTTCATTTTCTGTGTGACTAATTTCACTTAGAATCATCGTACCTGAATCCACTCATTATGCTGCTACGGGCCTGATGACATAGATTTCATTGCTGAGTGATATTGCATTGTACGTAAGTACCACAATTTCTTTATCCATTTTTCGCTTTCTGTGATATTGAATTTGTACCGTAAACGAGGTTCTTGTAAACAGAGCCGTCCCAAACTTTGGGGTGGCTGTGTCTTTTTGATTTTAATTTCCCTAAGCTATAGGACCATAAGTGGAAGTGCCCTAGGCTCTGTTGCTTTGTTTTTTGGATGTTTCAGGAAACACCATACACTTCTCCAGAGTGGCTGCTGGCAATTTACATCCCGCCCATCAGCATAACTAGGCTCCCAGTTCTCAATGGCCTGTCCTGCCTTTCTGGATTTTACACTTTTTTCAGATGGCCCTTTTGACCGGGGGGCAGTGAGACTTCATTGTAGTGCAGATTTCCTTTGCAAGCTTGCTTGGTTGGCCAAAAAGGGCGTATGCGTTTTTTCCTGAATATATTCAGGAAAAAACGCATACGCCCTTTTTGGCCAAGTGCATCATTGTGGACGTTCTGCCTCTTTTCCTATGCTTTACATGCAATTCCAGTCTACCTCCTGAAATCGGTTTCCTGCAATTCTGCCCCCCTTTCAACTCCTCTTGGCAGCCTTACTTCAATATATTTTTGGAAGATAGCTGTCATTTATAACTCTGCAGGTTTGTGAATTACAGTGCCCCTGAGCTCGTTTCTTCAACTCGCTTTCTTGTGAGCTGGCCGCAACACCGCAGGATTGCTTCTGGTCCTAGTGTGGTTCCGGCATGGCACGCTGAGCCTTTGGTTAATTCCTCTTCCTGGTGGGAAATGAGAGTTAAATTTGCCCGTCTGGACACTTCCACCTAGTCTCTCATTGGTTCTCCCTATTCCTGTTCATTTTCCACAGAAATTGCAAACTGGGCCAAACAGGAGGTTAAAGGCACTTACTCTCCAAGTGGGGAGAGTGTTAGTAAAGCGTCTGGAATGTTGCACCCGAGTACCAGGAGACGAAAATTGAGACACATTTGAACACGTTTTCCGATCACACGGTGGATCATACTCTGGGTTCCACATGCATGTTTTAGCTGAAGGAAAAATCCCTTAAACAGGGAGAGTTGAGACCCATGGAATGGGTACCATGCAATATGACTTCAAAGGGTCTGCATTTGCTCACCGAACCTCAGCAATCCTATCACTGCTGCGTTTATGCCACTGTACACACGCTTGATTCTCTTTCGGAAACATATAAAACCATAGGTTTTAAGATTCTTACTAGTCAGGTATATTCTTAGGCGTTTAATATGGGGTGTTGAGTCCACTTCGTTGAGCAAGGAGTAGCTCTTGTCTATTACATATTTGGCTTATGGAACGGTATCTGTGCTAATTTCAATCTCTGGTTTTATGCAGCACCCCAACTCACCCGTCCCCTTAAGCAAGCATAAGTTGGTTTTCTACATTTGACACCCTGTTCTGTTTTGTAATTCAGTTCTTGTGTAGCCAAGTTTACATTCCGTGTATTAGTGATATCTTATGATGTTTCTTTTTCTGTGTGACTAATTTCACTTAGAATCATCGTACCTGAATCCACTCATTATGCTGCTACGGGCCTGATGACATAGATTTCATTGCTGAGTGATATTGCATTGTACATAAGTACCACAGTTTCTTTATCCATTTTTCGCTTTCTGTGATATTGAACTTGTACCGTAAACGAGGTTCTTGTAAACAGAGCGGTCCCAAAATTTGGGGTGGCTGTGTCTTTTTGATTTTAATTTCCCTAAGCTATAGGACCATAAGTGGAAGTGCCCTAGGCTCTGTTGCTTTGTTTTTTGGATGTTTCAGGAAACACCATACACTTCTCCAGAGTGGCTGCTGGCAATTTACATCCCGCCCATCAGCATAACTAGGCTCCCAGTTCTCCATGGCCTGTCCTGCCTTTCTGGATTTTACACTTTTTTCAGATGGCCCTTTTGACCGGGGGGAAGTGAGACTTCATTGTAGTGCAGATTTCATTTGCAAGCTTGCTTGGTTGGCCAAAAAGGGCGTATGCGTTTTTTCCTGAATATATTCAGGAAAAAACGCATACGCCCTTTTTGGCCAAGTGCATCATTGTGGACGTTCTGCCTCTTTTCCTATGCTTTACATGCAATTCCAGTCTACCTCCTGAAATCGGTTTCCTGCAATTCTGCCCTGCTTTCAACTCCTCTTGGCATCCTAATTCAATATATTTTTGGAAGATAGCTGTCATTTATAACTCTGCAGGTTTGTGAATTACAGTGCCCCTGAGCTCCTTTCTTCAACTCGCTTTCTTGTGAGCTGGCCGCAACACCGCAGGATTGCTTCAGGCCCTAGTTTGGTTCCGGCACGGCATGCTGAGCCTTTGGTTAATTCCTCTTCCTGGTGGGAAATGAGAGTTAAATTTGCCCGTCCGGACACCTCCACCTAATCTCTCATTGGTTCTCCCTATTCCTGTTCATCTTCCGCAGAAATTGCTAACTGGGCCAAACAGGAGGTTAAAGGCACTGACTATCCAAGTGGGGAGAGTGTTAGTAAAGCGTCTGGAATGTTGCACCCGAGTACCAGGGGACAAAAACTGAGACACATTTGAACACGTTTTCCGACCACATGGTGGATCATACTCTGGGTTCCACATGCATGTTTTAGCTGAAGGAAGAATCCCTTAAACAGGGAGAGTTGAGACCCATGGAATGGGTACCATGCAATATGAATTCAAAGGGTCTGCATTTGCTCACCGAACCTCACCAATCCTATCACTGCTGCGTTTATGCCGCTGTACACACACTTGATTCTCTTTCGGAGACATATAAATCCATAGGTTTTAAGATTCTTACTAGTCAGGTAGATTCTTACTAGTCAGGTATATTCTTAGGCGTTTAATATGGGGTGTTGAGTCCACTTCGTTGAGCAAGGAGTAGCTCTTGTCTATTACATATTTGGCTTATGGAACGGTATCTGTGCTCATTTCAATCTCTGGTTTTATGCAGCACCCCAACTCACCCGTCCCCTTAAGCAAGCATAAGTTGGTTTTCTACATTTGACACCCTGTTCTGTTTTGTAATTCAGTTCTTGTGTAGCCAAGTTTACATTCCGTGTATTAGTGATATCTTATGATGTTTCTTTTTCTGTGTGACTAATTTCACTTAGAATCATCGTACCTGAATCCACCCATTATGCTGCTACGGGCCTGTTGACATAGATTTCATTGCTGAGTGATATTGCATTGTACGTAAGTACCACAATTTCTTTATCCATTTTTCGCTTTCTGTGATATTGAACTTGTACCGTAAACGAGGTTCTTGTAAACAGAGCCGTCCCAAACTTTGGGGTGGCTGTGTCTTTTTGATTTTAATTTCCCTAAGCTATAGGACCATAAGTGGAAGTGCCCTAGGCTCTGTTGCTTTGTTTTTTGGATGTTTCAGGAAACACCATACACTTCTCCAGAGTGGCTGCTGGCAATTTACATCCCGCCCATCAGCATAACTAGGCTCCCAGTTCTCCATGGCCTGTCCTGCCTTTCTGGATTTTACACTTTTTTCAGATGGCCCTTTTGACCGGGGAGCAGTGAGACTTCATTGTAGTGCAGATTTCCTTTGGAAGCTTGCTTGGTTGGCCAAAAAGGGCGTATGCGTTTTTTCCTGAATATATTCAGGAAAAAACGCATACGCCCTTTTTGGCCAAGTGCATCATTGTGGACGTTCTGCCTCTTTTCCTATGCTTTACATGCAATTCCAGTCTACCTCCTGAAATCGGTTTCCTGCAATTCTGCCCCCCTTTCAACTCCTCTTGGCAGCCTTACTTCAATATATTTTTGGAAGATAGCTGTCATTTATAACTCTGCAGGTTTGTGAATTACAGTGCCCCTGAGCTCCTTTCTTCAACTCGCTTTCTTGTGAGCTGGCCGCAACACCGCAGGATTGCTTCTGGTCCTAGTGTGGTTCCGGCATGGCACGCTGAGCCTTTGGTTAATTCCTCTTCCTGGTTGGAAATGAGAGTTAAATTTGCCCGTCTGGACACCTCCACCTAGTCTCTCATTGGTTCTCCCTATTCCTGTTCATTTTCCACAGAAATTGCAAACTGGGCCAAACAGGAGGTTAAAGGCACTGACTCTCCAAGTGGGGAGAGTGTTAGTAAAGCGTCTGGAATGTTGCACCCGAGTACCAGGAAACGAAAATTGAGACACATTTGAACACGTTTTCCGATCACACGGTGGATCATACTCTGGGTTCCACATGCATGTTTTAGCTGAAGGAAGAATCCCTTAAACAGGGAGAGTTGAGACCCATGGAATGGGTACCATGCAATATGACTTCAAAGGGTCTGCATTTGCTCACCGAACCTCAGCAATCCTATCACTGCTGCGTTTATGCCACTGTACACACGCTTGATTCTCTTTCGGAGACATATAAATCCATAGGTTTTAAGATTCTTACTAGTCAGGTAGATTCTTACTAGTCAGGTATATTCTTAGGCATTTAATATGGGGTGTTGAGTCCACTTCGTTGAGCAAGGAGTAGCTCTTGTCTATTACATATTTGGCTTATGGAACGGTATCTGTGCTAATTTCAATCTCTGGTTTTATGCAGCACCCCAACTCACCCGTCCCCTTAAGCAAGCATAAGTTGGTTTTCTACATTTGACACCCTGTTCTGTTTTGTAATTCAGTTCTTGTGTAGCCAAGTTTACATTCCGTGTATTAGTGATATCTTATGATGTTTCTTTTTCTGTGTGACTAATTTCACTTAGAATCATCGTACCTGAATCCACTCATTATTCTGCTACGGGCCTGATGACATAGATTTCATTGCTGAGTGATATTGCATTGTACATAAGTACCACAACTTCTTTATCCATTTTTCGCTCTCTGTGATATTGAACTTGTTCGGTAAACGAGGTTCTTGTAAACAGAGCCGTCCCAAACTTTGGGGTGGCTGTGTCTTTTTGATTTTAATTTCCCTAAGCTATAGGACCATAAGTGGAAGTGCCCTAGGCTCTGTTGCTTTGTTTTTTGGATGTTTCAGGAAACACCATACACTTCTCCAGAGTGGCTGCTGGCAATTTACATCTCGCCCATCAGCATAACAAGGCTCCCAGTTCTCCATGGCCTGTCCTGCCTTTCTGGATTTTACACTTTTTTCAGATGGCCCTTTTGACCGGGGGGCAGTGAGACTTCATTGTAGTGCAGATTTCCTTTGCAAGCTTGCTTGGTTGGCCAAAAAGGGCGTATGCGTTTTTTCCGGAATATATTCAGGAAAAAACGCATACGCCCTTTTTGGCCAAGTGCATCATTGTGGACGTTCTGCCTCTTTTCCTATGCTTTACATGCAATTCCAGTGTACCTCCAGAAATCGGTTTCCTGCAATTCTGCCCCGCTTTCAACTCCTCTTGGCAGGCCTTACTTCAATATATATTTGGAAGATAGCTGTCATTTATAACTCTGCAGGTTTGTGAATTACAGTGCCCCTGAGCTCCTTTCTTCAACTCGCTTTCTTGTGAGCTGGCCGCAACACCGCAGGATTGCTTCAGGCCCTAGTTTGATTCCGGCATGGCACGCTGAGCCTTTGGTTAATTCCTCTTCCTGGTGCGAAATGAGAGTTAAATTTGCCCGTCCAGACACCTCCACCTAGTCTCTCATTGGTTCTCCCTATTCCTGTTCATTTTCCACAGAAATTGCAAATTGGGCCATACAGGAGGTTAAAGGCACTGACTCTCCAAGTGGGGAGAGTGTTAGTAAAGCGTCTGGAATGTTGCACCCGAGTACCAGGGGACGAAAACTGAGACACATTTGAACACGTTTCCCGATCACACGGTGGATCATACTCTGGGTTCCACATGCATGTTTTAGCTGAAGGAAGAATCCCTTAAACATGGAGAGTTGAGACCCATGGAATGGGTACCATGCAATATGACTTCAAAGGGTCTGCATTTGCTCACCGAACCTCAGCAATCCTATCACTGCTGCGTTTATGCCGCTGTACACACGCTTGATTCTCTTTCGGAGACATATAAATCCATAGGTTTTAAGATTCTTACTAGTCAGGTAGATTCTTACTAGTCAGCTGTATTCCTAGGCGTTTAATATAGGGTGTTGAGTCCACTTCGTTGAGCAAGGAGTACCTTTTGTCTATTATATTATTGGCTTATGGAACGGTATCTGTGCCAATTTTAATCTCTGGTTTCATGCAGCACCCCATATCGGCTTTTCCCTTAAGCAAGCATAAGTTGGTTTTCTGCATTTTTGACCCTGTTCTGTTTTGTAATTCAGTTCCTGTGTAGCCAAGTTTACATTCCGTGTAGTAGTGATATCTTATGATGTTTCTTTTTCTGTGTGACTAATTTCACTTAGAATCATCGTACCTGAATCCACTCATTATGCTGCTACGGGCCTGATGACATAGATTTCATTGCTGAGTGATATTGCATTGTACGTAAGTACCACAACTTCTTTATCCATTTTTCGCTTTTTGCGATATTGAACTTGTACCGTAAACGAGGTTCTTTTAAACAGAGCCATCCCAAACTTTGGGGTGGCTGTGTCTTTTTGATTTTAATTTCCCTAAGCTATAGGACCATAAGTGGAAGTGCCCTAGGCTCTGTTGCTTTGTTTTTTGGATGTTTCAGGAAACACCATACACTTCTCCAGAGTGGCTGCTGGCAATTTACATCTCGCCCATCAGCATAACAAGGCTCCCAGTTCTCCATGGCCTGTCCTGCCTTTCTGGATTTTACACTTTTTTCAGAAGGCCCTTTGACCGGGGGGCAGTGAGACTTCATTGTAGTGCAGATTTCCTTTGCGAGCTTGCTTGGTTGGCCAGAAAGGGCATATGCGTTTCTTCCTGAATATATTCAGGAAAGAACGCATACGCCCTTTTTGGCCAAGTGCATCATTGTCGACGTTCTGAGTCTTTTCATATGTTTTCAGTGCAATTCCAGTCTACCTCCTGAAATCGGTTTCCTGCAGTTCTGCCTTGCTCTCAGTTCCTCTTCATAGCCTTACCTCAATATACGTTTGGAAAATAGTTGGCCTTTATAACTCTGCAGGTTTTTCAATTGCAGTGGCCCTTAGCTCCATTTTTCAGCTCTTATTTTTGTGATCTTGCCTCATATCCACAGGATTTCTTCAGGCCCTATTCTTCTTCTGGGGCGCCTTGCTCTGCCTTTGGTTAATTCTTCTTCCTGATGTGAAATTAGAGTGACATGTGCCCATTGAAACCGCTACAGCTATTTTCTCACTGGTTCCCCCTATTCCCATTCATCCTCCGCACTAACTGCAGACTGTGCGATACCGGAACTTAAAGGCATTGACTCTCCATGTGGAGATGTTGTTAGTAAAGTGGCTGGAATGTTGATCCGGAGCCCCAGGAGAGGAAAATGAGGTGCATTTTAGAAACCTTTCCCGATCATATGGTATACCATCTGCTGGATTTCCCATGCATGGTTTAGCTGTAGGAAGATTCCCTTCAACTTGGAGTGTTGGGACCCTTGGAATAAGTAGCATGAAGTATTGCATTAAACTTTCGACAGTTGCTCACCAAAGCTCTCCAATCCTTTCAGCCCCAAGTGTCCAGCCTTATGTCTTATCCAGCTGTGGGTTTATATGTGGTCATTCCAGGTTGCATCACAGCCCCTGAGCGAATTTTGTAAGAATTTTTCTCTCTTTCATTGTTTCTGCGTTTTGGTTTTAAAATTTATTTCTATAATGGGGTTTAGCTCATTTTCACTGCTGTGTTTGTGCCGCTCTGCGCACACTTGATTCCCTTATGGAGATATATCAATACATGGGTTTTAAGATTCTTATTACTCAGATATATTTCTCTGTGGTGTATAGGGTGTGTTGAGGCCAGTTCATTGAGCAAGGTGTAGATCTTGTCTGATACCTATTTGGTTTATTGAACGGTATCTGTGCTAATTTCAAACTCTGGTTTTATGCATCACCCCACCTCTCCTTTCCCCTTAAGCTGACATAAGTGTGTTTTCTAAATGTGAGACACTGTTCTGTTTTGTCATTCATTTTTTGTGCAGCCATATTTATCCTCCCTCTATAAGTGATATCTTATGATATGTTTCTTTTTCTGTTTGACTTATTTCAAGTAGTATTATCGGACCTCAATCCACTCTTTATCCTTCTACTAGCCTTATTACATTGATTTCATGGTGAAGAGATATTCCATTGTACATAAGTACCACATTTTCTTTATCCATTGTTCTCTTTCCTGGGATATTTAAGGTGTACTGAAGTTGAGGTTCTTGTAAACAGAGTAGCCCTAAACTGTGGTGTGCTTGTGTCTTGTTGATTTTTAGACTTCCCTAGATATACTCCCGTGATTGGAAGTGCCCTATGCTCTGTCGCTCTGTTTTTTAGATGATTTAGGAACCACCATACACTTCTCCAGAGTGGCTCTCGGCAGTTCACACACTGTCCATCAGCGTATAAAGGCTCCCTGTTCTCCATGGCCTGTCCTGCATTTCTGGTTTTTACAATTTTTTCGGATGGCCCTTTTGACCGGTGGGAAATGAGACTTCTTTGTTGTGCACATTTGCATTGCTTGCTTGCTTGGTTGCCCATAAAGTGCGTATGCGTTTTTTCCTGGATATATTCAGGAAATAACACATACTCCCTTTTGGGCCAACTGCATCATTGTCGAAATTCTGCCGCTTTTCATGTGCTTTAAAGGCGAGTCCAATCTATCTCTTGAAATCTGTTTCTTGCAATTCTGTCTTGCATTCAGATCCTCTTCTTTGCCTTACCTCAACATATTTTTGGATGTTAGTTTTCATTTATAACTCTGCAGGTTTGTGAATTGCAGTGACCCTGAGCTCCATTTTTTAAGTTGCTCTTTTGTGAGCTGGCCTCAAAACTGCAGGATTGCTTCAGGCCCTATTTTGGCTCCGGCGAGGCGGGCTGAGCCTTTTTTTAATTCTTATTCTTAATGGGAAATTAGAGTGACATGTGCCCGTCCAAACCCCTACAACTATTCTCTCATTGTTTCCCCCTGTTCCCGTTCATCCTCCTCACAATTTGCAAAATGTGTGAAACAGAAGTTTAAATGTGCTGATTCTCTAAGTGGGGAGATTCTAAGTAACGTGGCTGGAATGATGAACAGGAGCACCAGGAGAGGATAAATGAGGTGCATTTTAGACACATCTCCCGATCACATGGTGTACAGTCCTCTGGGTTTTCCATGCATGTTTTAGCTGTAGGAAGATTCCTTGAACCTGCAGATTTGGGACCCATTGAATGCGTACCAGGTAGTATTACTTTAAAGGGTGTGCATTTCCTCACCCAACCCCACATTTCTCTTAGTGCGAACAGTTTCCAGCCTTATGTCTCATCCTGCTGTGGGTCTAGATGTGTTCAATCCATGTTGCATCACCGTCCCTGAGGAAAAGTTGTAAGAGGTTTTCTCTGTCTCTCTGTCGTTTATTTTTTTCAATTTATTACTATGTTGTTTACAGCTGATTTTCAAAGCTCTGTTTCTTGCTGCTGTACATCTACTTGATTCACGTACAGAGAGACATCAATAATTTCTTTTTTAGATTCTTACCAGTCATAGATATTCTTTTCCGGTGACTTGAGTGTGCTGAGTGCAGTTCTTTTAGTTACCGTGTAGGCCTTGTTGATTATCAGTTTGGTATTTGGAATGGTATCTTTGCTAATTTCAACCTCCTGGATGATGCCTCACCCCTCCCCACCTTTCCCGTTTAGCAGCCTTACACGTGTTTTCTACATATTTATGTCACTTAGAATGATCATACGTAACTCCTCCGGAGTTGTTACAACTGGCCATATTTCATTGATTTCCAGGCTGAGTAATATTCCACTCTACATAAGTACCACATCTCTATCCATTTTTTCCCTCAAGAGACATTTAAGTTATATCCTAGTCGAGGATCTTTTAAACAGAGAGGCAGTAAACATTGGGGTGCCTGTGTCCTCTCGATTTTTGTTTTTCCCAAGATATACGCCCATGAGTGCAAGTGCCCTATGCTCTGTAGCTCATTTTTTAGATGCTTTAGTAAACACAATACACTTCTCCAGAATGGCCGTTGGCAATATACATTTCCACTATAAGCCTCACAGGGCTCCCTCCTCTCCTTGCCCTGTCCTGCATTTCTGGCATTTACACTTTATGAGGATGGCTCTTCTGACTGATGCGAAGTGATATCTTTTGTAGTATTGATTTCCAGTGCCCACCTGTTTGGTTGGCTAAAAAAGTGTATGCCCTTTTCTTGAATATATACAGAAAAAAACGCATACAGCCTTTTTGGCCAACTGCAATGTCGGAAATGTTCAGCCCCTTTTCTTGTGCTTAATGGCGAGTCCTTTCTACCTCCTCAAATCCCTTTCCTGCCATTCTCCCTTGCTTGCCAATCCTTTTCTCTGACTTTCCTCAAGACATTTTTCAGTGATAGATATTTTCAACTCTGCAGTTTCGTGAATTTTACTGCCCCTGAGTTCCATTGTTCAACTTGTGTTTATGGGAACTGGCCACAAAGCAGTGGGATTTCCTCAAGCCCTATACTGTTTCCATGGGCAACCCTAGCCTTTGGTCAATTCATCTTCCTGATTGGAAATTAGAGTGACATGTGCCTGTCTGAACACCTAGGACTTGTCTCTCATTGTTCCTCATCCTTCCGCTTCATCCTCTGGACAAATTCCAAACTGTACGCAACAGGATGTTGACAGTGTTGACATCTCCAAGTGGGGAGACTGTTAGTAAAGACGCTGGAGGGGTGAACCCGAGCACCAGGAGATGAGGAGATGAGATGCCTTTTCCAAACTCTTCCCGATCAGACGGTATACCATCCTCTGGGTGTGACAGACATGTTTTAGCAGTAGGAAGAGTCCCATTCATGTAAGGAGAACACCAGGGCTTTTTCAAAATCAGTGTCTCCCCGAAACCCAAACTGGGGAGTTTTTTAAGCTACGGCTACACATATGTTCATTAAGGGCCTTGGGAAGTAGGCAGAGTCCAAACTTTAGATGACTGAAGTCTTCAGGGTCAGAAGCACTCACCACCGGCTTCCCTTAGGTTACACTTTAACTGTCATTGATAGATGATGTCAATAAAAATATCTATTCTTTTTCCGATTATTTCCCCTTATAGGTTATTGCACAATATTGAGTGTAGTTCCCTGTGCTATACAGTAGTTCCTTGTTGATGATCTATTTTATACATAGCAGTGTGTATGTGTTAATTCCAAACTGTTAATTTATCCCTCCTCCCACCTTTCCCCTTTGGTAATAATAAATTATAAGATTTTATACTTCTCAGAAATGGGGGAGCTGAAAGAGAGGTATCATTTTCAATGGAAAAGCATTTAAAACAAGATTGAAGCTTTAACCAAGATTATTAGATGTACATCCTTGGAAAGAAATCACTTCATTTCTCTAATATTGACCTGACAAATAGGACAAACCTTCTCACTGAACTTGCTTATAATAAAGTGATGGAAATATCAAATGGAAGTGTTAGAAACATCTTATTTTACCCGAGCCTTATAAACTGTTCTATGTTAACTACAGTTTGGCTCACACATCTGTTCATTGAAGTTACAATAGTCTCAATTTCTGTTACTGATCCTCCAGAGTGGACCCCAACAAGGGTCCCCCTGCCCAGTGTCATTGGGGCCAACAGATCGAGACTGAGTTTGGTTCCCAAGCAAAGGAAACTTTATATTTTCATCAGAGAATGGAGAGGTGAGAGCATGCACTACCCCGTGGGCTGTGGGCTGGGCTGCTGTGTAGAGATCCTGTCAGAGTCAGTGGGAGGGAGGGGGCGGAGCTCTCAAGGGCCCGGTTGGCTGCAGCTCAGGCTCTATATCTCGGAGTCTGCACTGGGCCCCAGGAGCTGAGGTGTCGACCCAGCCATTCTGCACCAGGAAATCTGGTCTGAAGTGCCGGGTGTGGAACCTCTGCATGCGGGACCCTAGGAGCACGTGAAATTAGACAAAGCACAAAGGATAAAAAAGGTCAGACTTGACTTTATTGCCCACATTCTATTTTTATCTCCCAGGGATTTTTAATGGGCTTTGCTGGGGACAAACCCCTCCTCTGCCTTTTGTCCCGTTCCTCACTCTTGGAGTGCTGAGGGTGCAGACCCTTCTTCTGTAACTGCTGAGTGCTGAGTTGGGAGCCCTCATACCAGGGGACGAGGGTCAGAACTTCTCCCCAGCAGCCTCCAGGTGACGTTGATTGGCCCCAGGACCCCTGCCTCCCTGCTCGTCCGCCTGAGCACCAGCATTGGAAGTGTTATAGATTCTAATGACCTTTAAGGGTCCAGGAAAGAGATGTGCAGAGACGCTGTGGGGGCCGGTTTCACCCCGCCCCACATTTGTTCGGCCACCTTAGGCTGACCGTTTCTGCCAGCCTAGATGCTCTGACCAGTAGTCTGCTCTTTCTTCAATTAGGCCCCTGAATTAACATAAAAACAGCACCAGGTGTCAGAGCCCTGCCCGCTCAACTCCCAGACAGTCCAGGGTCAGTGGTGATCAAGGACCATGATGGCCACTGAGTCAACAGCCTTTTGAAGTAAACAGGAGTCCAGCCGGTCTTATTGGCCACCATCATCACGGTGTCTGTAGGCTTTTCTATGGTGACAGTGTGATATACGGTTCCCCCGCCAAGATTATTAGCTCCCCTCCGGGTGCAGGATGTCCTGCAAGCAGTAGTCTACTCCTTCGGGACACACTATTGTTGTTTTATGAGAGAAACTCCAGGTCAAGTGATGTTCACATGAGTCGTCATGGTGCCCTGTTGCCTCCGGTTATCTCTCTGGATGTTGGAGTTGGAGGGCCTCCTCACTCGAGGTCGGTGTGCCCACGGAGCGAACCCTGCAACTTCAGGGCATGGTTGGTGATTAGGATCACCACGTGGGGTCCTTTTCCCTTAGGAGGGAGGTGGCCTTTTGGGCTGCTGATTTCCAGGTTTTTAGATACCGCCAGTATCTTGGCCAGATGTGGCAGTGGGCCAAGCCCCTTGGTGACTGTAGTTTATCCTACCTGGATGGCATTCTTGCGTTGTTCCATTTCAAGTGGTCCCAGTTTTTGCACTAATTCTCCAATGGCGATTCACCTTTCACCGGGAATGGAAAGGTCAAAGGGTTTAGCTCAATTAGGGAGTTCCAGGGCAAGGGTCTGAATTGACTGCTCTTTCCATTCTTGAAAGGCCACTTCTGGATTCTGTTCAAAAGGATCATCATCTTTTCCTTTCAGTGTTTCATATAGAGGCCCAGCTAGTAGACTGTAGTTAGGGATCCAGAAGCAGCAAACCCTGGCCTCCCCAGGAACCCCTAAGCTGTCTTCTAGTTTTAGAAAGGGGTAAAGCTGCAAATGGTTTCTTCCCTTTCCTGGGATGGGCTTCTCTGACCTTGTGTGAGAATGAAGCCCAGGCAGGTCACCGCAGTCTGTGATATTTGAGCTTTTTCTTGGACAACTTCTATCCTTTATTGGCTTGGTAGTTCAGAGGCCTCCTTAGTAGGGCTGGCGATCAGAATGTCGTCTGCATATTGAAGGAGGGTTTCCTTTTCCAGAGGTAGAACTTTTCGGTCGTTAGCTAAGCTTTCCCCAAAGATGGTGTGGGAATTTTTGAACCCTTGGGGCAAGACGGCCCGGAAGTATTGTTTTAGTTGTATGTTGAGTCCTGCCACTCACAAGCCAAAATTTCTTGTGACTCTGGGACTAATGGAATACAAAAGAAGGCATCATTGAAGACTAATACAGAATACCATGTCCTGGTGGTTGGTAGAATGACCAGCAGGGTGTAGGAATCAGGAGCAACTGGAGGTATATCCTCGGTGGCTTCACTGACTGTCCTGACATCCTTTACCAGGTCCCCAGCAGCCCATGGGGCTCTCGTGGTCAGGCCAATCCCAGGATATGGAGCTCTCCTGGGCAGGTACCCCACCCCCAACCCAGCCCACGGGGCTCTCATGGTCAGGCCCCTCCCAGGATACAGAGCTACCCTTGCAGGTACCGTGGCAGGGCTGGGCACACAGGAACCGTGCACATAGCCCTCATTGAAGAGCACCCCCAGCTCACCTGTCGCTCAGAGCTGACACAGAGCACCTCAGAGCAGGACTTGAACTAACAAACAGCAGCTCCGACAGGTCTGTGACCCTGGGCATCACTCTGTGTGGCCTCCCTCCACCTGGTCTTCCAGAGACTTCCACTGCACCCAGGGCACCAGGCCTCTGTCTCCAACCACCACCCACCCCTCCTCTCCCTGACTCCTGGGTTCCTCTCATTAGGAGAGGGTTTTCTTGAAGTTGTCTCCCACTCATGGGCCAGATAAAATGATTAGAAAACAAGCCAAAGCTGCAGCCCCTTGTCTATCCTGACTCTCAGGAGCCCACACCTGTTCCTTGGACCTGGCCGGTTCAGCAAGTTCCATTTTCTGCAACTGTGAGCCCCTGAGGGGTGATGATTGGCTACCTGGGCAGCCTTACCATGCTGGCCAGCCCTCCCCAGGTGTGCCTGGGTTGAGATCAATATAAATACCACTCCAGGCAGCAAAAGCCCCTGCAGCTGTGCCTGACGCCATTTTCTCTGCCCTGTCAGCAGTCTCGGGGCTGGGCTGGTGGGAGGGAGTGAGAGGCCACGGCTTTGTGGGTGGCCCAGTGTGAGTGGGGCTCTGCTGGACTTTCTGCAGCAGATGCCAGGCTGCCACCTGCTAAAGAAGAGGATGTGTCACCCATACCTGCTGCTGGAATTTCTCCCTGGGCAGAGGTGAGGAAGGAAAAAAGCAGTGGGGGCAGGGACAGGACGGGTATCTCAGGCAGGGAAATGGAAATCTTCCAGAAGAGCACCCAGGGCCAGGACCATCCTGGCTGGCCTGCAGGCACCAAGTCAGCTGGCATGCTGTCACTCGTGTGGCTCCATGGCCCTTCCTCTAGGCTTTCAAGTCCTTGTATATATTCAGGTGTTTTACCTGGGAAGGGTGGGAACAGTTCAGCAGCAAGTGGCCTGGGGCTCAGCTCACGTTTACTCACAGATGCCTCGGCACGGTGCCCCAGCTTTGCAATGAGGACGCTTGTTGTGTGGGGGCTGCTGGCTGAATGGGAGACGATTCCCCACCACTGACCAACTTCAGAATTGTTTACAACTGGAGCAAGTGCCCTGATACGGTTTTCCTCTGAGTAACTGGTGGGTTCTGTTTTTTTTTTTCTCTTTTTCGTTTTTGGTTCAAGGTAGATTTTATTCCTCTTTTTTGTATTTACAGATATAAGCATGGAAATAATTTATTCATATAAATACATGTATGTGAAGGGAATAATTGTTTTTTCTGTTTTATTTTTTAAATTTTATTTCTTTTTAATTTTGAATTTTATTTTATATTTTTATACAGCAGGTTCTCATTGGTTATCTACTTTATACATATAAATGTTTACATGCCAATCCCAATCTCTCAACTCCTCCCACCACCACCCCTAGAAGAGCTTTCCCCCCTTGTTGTCCATACGATTGTTGTCTACATCTGTTGCTCTATTTATGCCTTGCAAAATGGTTAATCTGTACAGTTTTTCTAGGTTCCACATATATGCATGAATATACAAGATTTGTTTTTCTCTTTCTGACTTACTTCACTCTGTAGGACAGTCTCTAGATCCATCGACGTCTCTACAAATGACCCAATTTCATTCCTTTCATGGCTTAGTAATATTCCATTTTATATATGTACCACATCTTTATGCATTCGTCTGTCTGTGGGCATTTAGGTTGCTTCCATTACCTCGATATTGTAAATAGTGATGCAATGAACATTGCGGTGAATGTCTCTTTTTGATTTATGGTTTTGTCTGAGTATATGTCCAGTCCTGGGATTGCTGTATCATATGGTAATTCTATTATTAGTTTCTTAAGAAACTCCATATTGTTCTCCATAGTGACTGTATCAATTTATATTCCCAACAATAGTGGAAGAGTGTTCCTTTTCTCCACACCCTTTCCAGCATTTGTTGTTTGTAGATTTTCAGATGATGCCCATTCTAACAGGTGTGAGGTGATACCTCATTGTTGAGTCCATTTCGTTGAGCAACGGGTAGGTCTTGTCTATTACATATTTGGCTTATGGAACGGTATCTGTGCTAATTTCAAACTCTGGTTTTATGCAGCACCCCAACTCACCTTTCCCCTTAAGCAAGCATAAGTTGGTTTTCTAAACTTGAGACCCTGTTCTGTTTTGTAATTCAGTTCATGTGTAGCCAAGTTTACATTCCGTGCATTAGTGATACCTTATGATGTTTATTTTTCTGTGTGACTTATTTCACTTAGAATCATCATGCCTCAATCCACTCATTATGCTGGTACAGGCCTGGTGACACAGATTTCATTGCTGAGTGGTATTCTGTTGTACATAAGTACCGCAACTTCTTTATCAATTATTTGTTCTCTGGGATATTTAACTTGTACTGTAGAAGAGGCTCCTGTAAACAGAGCCGTTGTAAATTTTGGGGTGGCTGTGTCTTTTTGATTTTAATTTCCCTAAGCTATAGGACCATAAGTGGAAATGCCCTAGATTCTGTTGCTTTGTTTTTCAGATGTATCAGGAAACACCATACACTTCTCCAGAGTGGCTGTTGGCAATGTACATCCCGCCCATAAGCATAACAAGGCTCCTTTTTCCCCATGGCCTGTCTTGCCTTTCTGGATTTTACACTTTTCTCAGTGGCCCTTTAGACCGGGGGGAAGTGACACTTCATAGTAGTTCGGATTTCCATTGCAAGCTTGCTTGGTTTGCCAAAAAGGGCGTATGTGTTTTTTCCTGAATATATTCAGGAACAAACTCATACGCCCTTTGTTGCCAAGTGCATCATTGTCGATGTTCTGCCTCTTTTCCTATGCTTTAAATGCAAATCCAGTCTACCTCCTGAAATCGGTTTCCTGCAATTCTGCCCCGCTTTCAAGTCCTCTTCGCAGCCTTACTTCAATATATTTTTGGACGTTATCTGTCATTTATAACTCTGCAGGTTTGTGAATTACAGGGCCCCTGAGCTCCTTTCTTCAACTCGCTTTCTTGTGAGCTGGCCGCAAACCCGCAAGACTGCTTCAGGCCCTAATCTGCTTCTGGCAGGGCACGCTGAGCCTTTGGTTAATTCCTCTTCCTGGTGGGAAATGAGTGTTAAATATGCCCGTCCAGACACCTACCTCACTCTCAACCCCTTGGTGATGTGGGTCCTCTGGTTTGTGGCCACTTTTGCTGGGTTCCTCACCTTTCAATGATGTGGCCCCACTAGTGTGAGGACACTCCTGCTTGGTTCTCATCCACGTGGTTATGTGGACCCCCTGGTGAGAGTCTGTTCCTGGCTTTGTTCCTCACCCACCTGTGAGGGAGACCCTCTGCTGATAGGTCACTCCTGCATGGCTGGCACACATTGCCTTGGTGAAGTCAGCCGTGTGGTGGCAGTTGGAGCGTGCTGGGAATCTCTTCCCCCGGTGATGAGGGCCCTCTTGCGTCAGGCCCTAACTGCTGGGCTCACCAACTTTTCTTAGGGAGCCCAGTGATGCTTTGGCACTCCTCTTAGGATCCCATCTCCATGGGGATGTGGGCCTTCTGCTCTGAGGTCCCAACGGCTGGGTTGTTCACATTTTCATGATGTGGGCTCTCTGGTGTTAGTTCACAGAAGCCTGGATCCCATAGCCTCTGTGCTCTTGGCTGCCTGCTGGGAGGTTCCAACTGCTGGATTCCTCACTTTTTTAATTTTTTGGGCCCTCTGTTGTGAGGATCCTCCTGCCTGCCTCACTCCCAGCCCCTTCGTGATGTGTGTCGTCTGGTTTGAGGCCACATGTGCTGGGTTCCTCACCTTTCGATGATGTGGGACCAATGGTCTTAGGAGACTCCTGCCTGGTTCACATCCCCTTGGTGATGTGGGCCCTCTGTTGAGAGTCTGATCCCGGCTGGGTTCCTCACCCATCTGTGAGGTAGGCCGTCTGATGTGAGGTCACTCTTGCCTGGCTTGCTCACCTCGCCTTGTGGACATGAGCCCTCTGGTGGCACTTGGAACCTGCTGGGAGCCTCCTCTCCTCGGTGATGAGGGCCCTCTGGCATCAGGCCCTAACTGCTGGGCTCCCCACATTTTGTGATGTGTGCCCAGTGGTGCGAGGACACTCCAGCCAGGTTCACATCCCCATTGGGGTGTGGGCCTTCTGCTCTGAGGTCCCAAAGCCTGGGTTGCTCACAGTTTCATGATGTGGGCTCTCTGCTGTTAGTTCACTCCTGCCTGCATCCCATAGCTTCTGTGCTCTGGACCGCCTGCTGGGAGGTTCCAACTGCTGGATTCCTCACCTTTCTTATTCTTTGGGCCCTCTGTTTTTAGGCTACTCCTGCCTGCCTCACTCCCATTCCCTTTGTGATATGTGTCCTCTGATTTGAGGCCACATGTGCTGGGTTCCGCACCTTTCGATGATGTGACCCCACTGGAGGGAAGACAGTCCTGACTGGTTCCCATCCCCTTGCTGATGTGGGCCCTCAGGTGAGAGTCTGATCCTGGCTGGGTTCCTCACCCTTCTGTGAGGTGGGCCCTCTGCTGTGAGGTCAATCATGCCTGTCTGGCACACGTCACCTTGGCGACGTGGGCCCTCTGGTGGCAGTTGGAGTGTGCTGGGATCCTCCTCCCCTCGGTGATGAGGGCCCTCTTGCCTTAGGCCATAACTGCTGGGCTCCCCACAGTTTCTGATGTGTGCCAAGTGAGTGAGGAGACTCTTGCCAGGTTCCCATCCCCATGGCGATATGGGCCTTCTGCTCTGAGGTCAAAACGGCTGGCTTGCTCACAGTACCATGATGTGGGCCCTCTGCTGTGAGTTCACTCCGGCAAGGATCCCTTATCATCGGTGCTCTGAGCCACCTGCTGGGAGGTTCCAACTGCTGGATTCCTCAACTTTTTTATTCTATGTGCCCTCTGTTGTGAGGCTCCTCCTGCCTGCCTCACTGCCAGCCCCTTGGTGATGACTGTCCTATGGCTTGAGGCCACATGTGCTGCGTTCCTCACCTTTCGATGATGTGACCCCACTCGTGTGAGGACACTCCTGCCTGGTTCCCATCCCCTTGGTGAGGTGGGCCCTCTGGCGAGAGTCTAATCCTGGCTGGGTTCCTCAACGTTCTGTGAGGTAGGCCCTCTGCTGTGAGGTCACTCCTGCCTGGCTGGCACACGTCACCTTGGAGACGTGAGCCCTCTGGTGGCAGTTGGAGCGTGCAGGGCGCCTCCTCCTCTCGGTGATGACGGCCCTCTGGCGTCAGGCCCTAAATGGTGGGCTCCCCACATTTTCTGATGTGCGCCCAGTGGTGCGAGGACACTCCAGCCAGGTTCCCATTCCCATGGGGATGTGGTCCTTCTGCGCTGAAGTCTCAACTCCTGGGTTGCTCACAGTTTTGTGATGTGGGCCCTCTGCTGTGAGTTCACTGTGGCCTGGATCCTATAGCCTCGGTGTTCTGGGCCGCCTGCTGGAAGGTCTAAATGCTGGAATCCTCACGTTTTTTATATTATGTGCCCTGTGTTGTGAGGCTACTCCTGCCTGCCTCACTCCAAGGCCCTTGGTGATGTGGGTCCTCTGGTTTGAGGACACATGTGCTGGGTTCCTCACCTTAAGATGATGAGGCCCCACTGGTGTGAGGATAATCCTGACTGGGTCCCATCCCCTTTGTGATGTGGGCCCTCTGGTGAGAGTCTGATCCTGGCTGGGTTCCTCACCCATCTGTGAGGTGGGCCCTCTACTATCAGGTAACTCTTGCCTGGGTTGCTCACCTCGCCTTGTTGACATGAGCCCTCTGGTGGCAATTGGACCCT
The DNA here is from genome assembly GCF_964270905.1 of Leucopleurus acutus. Lineage (NCBI taxonomy): Eukaryota > Metazoa > Chordata > Mammalia > Artiodactyla > Delphinidae > Leucopleurus > Leucopleurus acutus. The sequence goes on along the minus strand of NW_028139075.1, from coordinate 255,999 downwards.
GCTGGGAGCCTCCTCAGCTCTGTGATGAGGGCCCTCTGACGTCAGGCCCTAACTGCTGGGCTCCCCAACTTTTCTTAGTGAGCCCAGTGTTGCTCAAGCACTCCTCTTAGGTTCCCATCCCCATGGGGATGTGGGCCTTCTGCTCTGAGGTTCCAACGGCTGGGTTGATCACAATTTCATGATGTGGGCTCTCTGGTGTTAGTTCACTGTGGCCTGGATCCCATAGCCTCTGTGGTCTTGGCTGCCTGCTGGGAGGTTCCAACTGCTCGATTCCTCAACTTTTGTATTCTATGGGTCCTGTGTTGTGATGCTCCTCCTGCCTGCCTCACTCGCAACCCCTTCGTGATGTGGGTCTTCTGGTTTGAGGCCACATGTGCTGGGTTAGGCAACTTTCAATGATGTGGCCCCACTGGTGTGAGGACACTCCTGCCTGGTTCCCATCCCCTTGGTGATGTGGGCCTTCTGGTGACAGTCTTATCCTGGCTGGGTTCCTCACTCTTCTGTGAGGTAGGCCCTCTGCTGTGAGGTCAATCCTGCCTGACTTGCACACATCACCTTGGCGACGTGGGCCCTCTGTTGGCACATGGAACCTGCTGGGAGCCTCCTGCCCTCGGTGATGACGGCCCTCTAGCGTCAGGCTCTAACTGCTGGGCTCCCCACGTTTTCTGATGTGAGCCCAGTGATGCCAGGACACTCCTGTCAGGTTCCCATCCCCATGGGGATGTGGGCTTTCTGCTCTGAGGTCCCAATGCCTGGGTTGCTCACAGTTTCATGATGTGGGCTCTCTGCTGTTAGTTCACTCCTGCCTGCATCCCATAGCTTCTGTGCTCTCGGCCGCCTGCTGGGAGGTTCCAAATGCTGGATTCCTCACTTTTTTTATTCTTTGGGCCCTCTGTTTTTAGGCTACTCCTACCTGCCTCACTCCCATCCCCTTTGTGATGTATGTCCTCTGATATGAGGCCACATGTGCTGGGTTCCGCACCTTTCGATGATGTGGCCCCACTGGTGGGAGGACAGTCCTGACTGGTTCCCATCCCCTTGGTGTTGTGGGCCCTCTGGTGAGAGTCTCATCCTGCCTCGGTTCCTCACCCTTCTGTGAGATAGGCCCTCTGCTGTGAGGTCACTACTGCCTGGCTGGCGCATGCCACCTTGTAGACGTGGGCCCTCTGTTGGCAGTTGGAACCTGCTGGGAGTCTCCTCCCCTCAGTTATGAGGGCCCCCTGGCGTCAGGCCCTAACTGCTGGGCTCCTAACATTTTCTGATATGTGCTAAGTGGTGCAAAGCCACTCCTGCCAGGTTCCCATCCCAATGGGGATGTGGGCCTTCTGTTCTGAGGTCCCAACAGCTGGGCTGCTCACAGGTTCATGATGTGGGCCCTCTGCTGTGAGTTCACTGCGGCCTGGATCCCATAGCCTCGGTGCTCTGGGCCACTTGCTGGGAGGTTCCAACTGCTGGATTCCTCAACTTTTATATTCTATGGACCCTGTGTTGTGAGGCCAGTCCTGCCAGCCTCATTCCGAACCCCTTGGTGATGTGGTTCCTCTGGTTTGAGGACACATGTGCTGGGATCCTCACCTTTCGATGATGTTGTCCCACTGGTGTGGGGACACTCCTGCCTGGTTCCCATCCCCTTGGTGATGTGGGCCCTCTGGTGAGAGTCTGATCCTGGCTGTGTTCCTCACCCTTCTGTGAGGTGGGCCCTCTGCTGTGAGGTCACTCCTGCCAGGCTGGCACACATCACCTTGGCGACGTTGGCCCTCTGGTGGCAGCTGGAGCCTGCTGGGAGCCTCCTCCTCTCGGTGATGAGTGCCCTCTAGCGTCAGGCCCTAACTTCTGAGCACCCCACGTTTTCTGATGTGAGCCCAGTGATGCCAGGACACTCCTGTCATGTTCCCATCACCATGGGGATGTGGGCCTTCTGCTCTGAGGTCCCAATGTCTGGGTTGCTCACAGTTTCATGATGTGGGCTGTCTGGTGTTAGTTCACTCTGGCCTGGTTCCTCTAGCCTCTGTGCTCTGGGCCGCCTGCTGGGAGGTTCCAACTGCTGGATTCCTCACCTTTCTTATTTTTGGGCCCTCTGTTATGAGGCTCCTCCTGCCTGCCTCACTCCCAGCCCCTTGGTGATGGGTGTCCTATGGTTTGAAGCCACATGTTCTGGGTTCCTCACCTTTAGATGATGTGGCCCTACTCATGTGAGGACACTCCTGCCTGGTTCCAATCCATTTGGTGATGTGGGCCCTCTGGTGCGAGTCTGATCCTGACTGGGTTCGTCACACTTCTCTGAGGTGGGCCCTCTGCTGTGAGGTCATTCGTGCCTGGTTGGCACACATCGCCTTGGCGACGTCAGCCCTCTGGTGGCAGTTGGAGCCTGCTGGGAGCCTCCTTCCCTTGGTGATGAGGGTCCTCTGGCGTCAGGCCCTAACTGCTGGTCGCCCAAAATTTTCTGATACGTTCTCAGTGGTGCGAGGACACTCCTACCAGAATTCCATCCCCATGGGGATGTGGGCCTCCTGCTCTGAGGTCCCAATGGCTGGGTTGCTCAGTTTCATGACATGGGCCCTCTTCTGTGAGTTCACTGTGGCCTGGATCCCATGGCCTCGGTGCTCTGGGCCGCCTGCTGGGAGGTTCCAACTGCTGGATTCCTCACTTTTTTATTCTATGTGCCCAGTGTTGTGAGGCTACTCCTGCCTGCCTCACTCCGAGGTCCTTGGTGATGTGGGTCCTCTGGTTTGAGGACACATGTGCTGAGTACCTCAGCTTTTGATGATGTGGCCCCACTGATGTGAAGACACTCCTGCCTGGTTCCCATCCCCTTGGTGATGTGGGCCCTCTGGTGAGAGTCTGATGTTGGCTGGGTTTCTCACCCTTCTGTGAGGTGGGACCTCTGCTGTGAGGTAACTCCTGCCTGGCATGCTCACGTTGCCTTGGCAATGTGAGCCCTCAGGTGGCAGTTGGAGCCTGCTGGGAATCTCCTCCCCTCAGGTATGAGAGCTCTGGATAAAACACATATGCCCTTTTTTGCCAAGTGCATTATTTTCCAAGTTCTGTCTCTTTTCCTATGCTTTAAGAGCTACTCCCGTGTACGTTCTGAAATCAGTTTCCAGCAATTCTGCCCCGCATTCAAGTCCTCTTCGCAGCCTTACTTCAGTATAATTTTGGATGATAGCTGTCATTTATAACTCCGCAGGTTTCTGAATTACAGTGCCCCTGAGCTCCTTTCTTCAACTCGCTTTCTTGTGAGCTGGCCGCAACACCGCAGGATCTCCTCAGGCCCTAATCTAGTTCCAGCATGGCACGCGGAGCCTTTGGTTCATTTATCTTCCTGGTGGGAAATGAGAGTTAAATTTGCCCGTCCAGACACCTACAGATAGTCTCCCATTGCTTCTCCTTATTGCTGTTAATCTTCCGAAGAAATTGCAAACTGGGCCAAACAGGAGGTTAAAGGCACTGACTCTCCAAGTGGGGAGAGTGTTAGTAAAGCGTCTGGAATGTTGCACCCGAGTACCAGGGGACGAAAACTGAGACACATTTGAACACGTTTCCCGATCACACGGTTGATCATACTCTGGGGTCCACATGCATGTTTTAGCTGAAGGAAGAATCCCTTAAACCTGGAGAGTTGAGACCCATGGAATTGGTACCATGCAATATGACTTCAAAGGGTCTGCATTTGCTCACCGAACCTCACCAATCCTATCACTGCTGCGTTTATGCCGCTGTACACACGCTTGATTCTCTTTCGGAGACATATAAATCCTTAGGTTTTAAGATTCTTACTAGTCAGGTATATTCTTAGGCGTTTAATGTGGGGTGTGGAGTCCACTTCGTTGAGCAAGGAGTAGCTCTTGTCTATTACATATTTGGCTTATGGAACGGTATCTGTGCTAATTTCAATCTCTGGTTTTATGCAGCACCCCAACTCACCTTTCCACTGAAACAAGCATAAGTTGGTTTTCTACATTTGACACCCTGTTCTGTTTTGTAATTCAGTTCCTGTGTAGCCAAGTTTACATTCCGTGTAGTAGTGATATCTTATGATGTTTCTTTTTCTGTGTGATTTATTTCACTTAGAATCATTGTACCTGAATCCACTCATTATGCTGCTACGGGCCTGATGACATAGATTTCATTGCTGAGTGATATTGCATTGTACGTAAGTACCACAACTTCTTTATCCATTTTTCGCTTTCTGTGATATTGAACTTGTACCGTAAACGAGGTTCTTGTAAACAGAGCCGGCCCAAACTTTGGGGTGGCTGTGTCTTTTTGATTTTAATTTCCCTAAGCTATAGGACCATAAGTGGAAGTGCCCTAGGCTCTGTTGCTTTGTTTGTTTGATGTTTCAGGAAACACCATACACTTCTCCAGAGTGGCTGCTGGCAATTTACATCCCACCCATCAGCATAACAAGGCTCCTAGTTCGCCTTGGCCTGTCCTGCCTTTCTGGATTTTACACTTTTTTCAGATAGCCCTTTTGACCGGGGGGCAGTGAGACTTCATTGTAGTGCAGATTTCCTTTGCAAGCTTGCTTGGTAGGCCAAAAAGGGCGTATGCGTTTTTTCCTGAATATATTCAGGAAAAAACGCATACGCACTTTTTGGCCAAGTGCATCATTGTGGACGTTCTGCCTCTTTTCCTATGCTTTACATGCAATTCCAGTCTACCTCCTGAAATCGGTTTCCTGCAATTCTGCCCCGCTTTCAACTCCTCTTGGCTGCCTTACTTCAATATATTTTTGGAAGATAGCTGTCATTTATAACTCTGCAGGTTTGTGAATTACAGTGCCCCTGAGCTCCTTTCTTCAACTCGCTTTCTTGTGAGCTGGCCGCAACACCGCAGGATTGCTTCGGGCCCTAGTTTGGTTCCGGCATGGCATGCTGAGCCTTTGGTTAATTCCTCTTCCTGATGGGAAATGAGAGTTAAATTTGCACGTCCGGACACCTCCACCTAGTCTCTCATTGGTTCTCCCTATTCCTGTTCATTTTCCACAGAAATTGCAACCTGGGCCAAACAGGAGGTTAAAGGCACTGACTCTCCAAGTGGGGAGAGTGTTAGTAAAGCGTCTGGAATGTTACACCCGAGTACCAGGGGACGAAAACTGAGACACATTTGAACACGTTTCCCGATCACACGGTTGATCATACTCTGGGGTCCACATGCATGTTTTAGCTGAAGGAAGAATCCCTTAAACATGGAGAGTTGAGACCCATGGAATTGGAACCATGCAATATGACTTCAAAGGGTCTGCATTTGCTCACCGAACCTCACCAATCCTATCACTGCTGCGTTTATGCCGCTGTACACACGCTTCATTCTCTTTCGGAGACATATAAATCCATAGGTTTTAAGATTCTTACTACTCAGGTATATTCTTAGGCGTTTAATATGGGTTGTTGAGTCCACTTCGTTGAGCAAGGAGTAGCTCTTGTCCATTACATATTTGGCTTATGTAACGGTATCTGTGCTAATTTCAATCTCTGGTTTTATGCAGCACCCCAACTCACCTTTCCACTGAAGCAAGCATAAGTTGGTTTTCTACATTTGACACCCTGTTCTGTTTTGTAATTCAGTTCCTGTGTAGCCAAGTTTACATTCCGTGTAGTAGTGATATCTTATGATGTTTCTCTTTCTGTGTGACTTATTTCACTTAGAATCATCGTACCTGAATCCACTCATTATGCTGCTACGGGCCTTATGACATAGATTTCATTGCTGAGTTATATTGCATTGTACGTAAGTACCACAACTTCTTTATCCATTTTTCGCTTTTTGCGATATTGAACTTGTACCGTAAACGAGGTTCTTGTAAACAGAGCCGGCCCAACCTTTGGGGTGGCTGTGTCTTTTTGATTTTAATTTCCCTAAGCTATAGGACCATAAGTGGAAGTGCCCTAGGCTCTGTTGCTTAGTTTTTTGGATGTTTCAGGAAACACCATACACTTCTCCAGAGTGGCTGTTGGCAATTTACATCTCGCCCATCAGCATAACAAGGCTCCCAGTTCTCCATGGCCTGTCCTGCCTTTCTGGATTTTACTCTTTTTTCAGAAGGCCCTTTGACCGGGGGGCAGTGAGACTTCATTGTAGTGCAGATTTCCTTTGCGAGCTTGCTTGGTTGGCCAGAAAGGGCGTATGCGTTTCTTCCTGAATATATTCAGGAAAGAACGCATACGCCCTTTTTGGCCAAGTGCATCATTGTCGACGTTCTGAGTCTTTTCATATGTTTTCAGTGCAATTCCAGTCTACCTCCTGAAATAGGTTTCCTGCAGTTCTGCCTTGCTCTCAGTGCCTCTTCATAGCCTTACTTCAATATACTTTTGGAAAATAGTTGGCCTTTATAACTCTGCAGGTTTTTGAATTGCAGTGGCCCTTAGCTCCATTTTTCAGCTCTTATTTTTGTGATCTTGCCTCATATCCACAGGATTTCTTCAGGCCCTATTCTTCTTCTGGGGCGCCTTGCTCTGCCTTTGGTTAATTCTTCTTCCTGAATTGAAATTAGAGTGGCATGTGCCCATTGAAACCGCTACAGCTATTTTCTCACTGGTTCCCCCTATTCCCATTCATCCTCCACACTAACTGCAGACTGTGTGATACCGGAACTTAAAGGCATTGACTCTCCATGTGGAGATGTTATTAGTAAAGTGGCTGGAATGTTGATCCGGAGCCCCAGGAGAGGAAAATGAGGTGCATTTTAGAAACCTTTCCCGATCATATGGTATACCATCTGCTGGATTTCCCATGCATGGTTTAGCTGTAGGAAGATTCCCTTCAACTTGGAGTGTTGGGACCCTTGGAATAAGTAGCATGAAGTATTGCATTAAACTTTCGGCAGTTGCTCACCAAAGCTCTCCAATCCTTTCAGCCCCAAGTGTCCAGCCTTATGTCTTATCCAGCTGTGGGTTTATATGTGGTCATTCCAGGTTGCATCACAGCCCCTGAGCGAATTTTGTAAGAATTTTTCTCTCTTTCATTGTTTCTGCGTTTTGGTTTTAAAATTTATTTCTATAATGGGGTTTAGCTCATTTTCACTGCTGTGTTTGTGCCGCTCTGCGCACACTTGATTCCCTTATGGAGATATATCAATACATGGGTTTTAAGATTCTTATTACTCAGATATATTTCTCTGCGGTTTATAGGGTGTGTTGAGGCCAGTTCATTGAGCAAGGTGTAGATCTTGTCTGATACCTATTTGGTTTATTGAACGGTATCTGTGCTAATTTCAAACTCTGGTTTTATGCATCACCCCACCTCTCCTTTCCCCTTAAGCTGACATAAGTGTGTTTTCTAAATGTGAGACACTGTTCTGTTTTGTAATTCATTTTTTGTGCAGCCATATTTATCCTCCCTCTATAAGTGATATCTTATGATATGTTTCTTTTTCTGTTTGACTTATTTCAAGTAGTATTATCGGACCTCAATCCACTCTTTATCCTTCTACTAGCCTTATTACATTGATTTCATGGTGAAGAGATATTCCATTGTACATAAGTACCACATTTTCTTTATCCATTGTTCTCTTTCCTGGGATATTTAAGGTGTACTGAAGTTGAGGTTCTTGTAAACAGAGTAGCCCTAAACTGTGGTGTGCTTGTGTCTTGTTGATTTTTAGACTTCCCTAGATATACTCCCGTGATTGGAAGTGCCCTATGCTCTGTCGCTCTGTTTTTTAGATGATTTAGGAACCACCATACACTTCTCCAGAGTGGCTCTCGGCAGTTCACACACTGTCCATCAGCGTATAAAGGCTCCCTGTTCTCCATGGCCTGTCCTGCATTTCTGGTTTTTACAATTTTTTCGGATGGCCCTTTTGACCGGTGGGAAATGAGACTTCTTTGTTGTGCACATTTGCATTGCTTGCTTGCTTGGTTGCCCATAAAGTGCGTATGCGTTTTTTCCTGGATATATTCAGGAAAAAACGCATACTCCCTTTTGGGCCAACTGCATCATTGTCGAAATTCTGCCGCTTTTCATGTGCTTTAAAGGCGAGTCCAATCTATCTCTTGAAATCTGTTTCTTGCAATTCTGTCTTGCATTCAGATCCTCTTCTTTGCCTTACCTCAACATATTTTTGGACGTTAGTTTTCATTTATAACTCTGCAGGTTTGTGAATTGCAGTGACCCTGAGCTCCATTTTTTAAGTTGCTCTTTTGTGAGCTGGCCTCAAAACCGCAGGATTGCTTCAGGCCCTATTTTGGCTCCGGCGAGGCGGGCTGAGCCTTTTTTTAATTCTTATTCTTAATGGGAAATTAGAGTGACATGTGCCCGTCCAAACCCCTACAACTATTCTCTCATTGTTTCCCCCTGTTCCCGTTCATCCTCCTCACAATTTGCAAAATGTGTGAAACAGAAGTTTAAATGTGCTGATTCTCTAAGTGGGGAGATTCTAAGTAACGTGGCTGGAATGATGAACAGGAGCACCAGGAGAGGATAAATGAGGTGCATTTTAGACACATCTCCCGATCACATGGTGTACAGTCCTCTGGGTTTTCCATGCATGTTTTAGCTGTAGGAAGATTCCTTGAACCTGCAGATTTGGGACCCATTGAATGGGTACCAGGTAGTATTACTTTAAAGGGTGTGCATTTCCTCACCCAACCTCACATTTCTCTTAGCGCGAACAGTTTCCAGCCTTATGTCTCATCCTGCTGTGGGTCTAGATGTGTTCAATCCATGTTGCATCACCGTCCCTGAGGAAAAGTTGTAAGAGGTTTTCTCTGTCTCTCTGTCGTTTATTTTTTTCAATTTATTACTATGTTGTTTACAGCTGATTTTCAAAGCTCTGTTTCTTGCTGCTGTACATCCACTTGATTCACGTACAGAGAGACATCAATAATTTCTTTTTCAGATTCTTACCAGTCATAGATATTCTCTTCCGGTGACTTGAGTGTGCTGAGTGCAGTTCTTTTAGCTACCGTGTAGGCCTTGTTGATTATCAGTTTGGTATTTGGAATGGTATCTTTGCTAATTTCAACCTCCTGGATGATGCCTCACCCCTCCCCACCTTTCCCGTTTAGCAGCCTTACGCGTGTTTTCTACATATTTATGTCACTTAGAATGATCATACGTAACTCCTCCGGAGTTGTTACAACTGGCCATATTTCATTGATTTCCAGGCTGAGTAATATTCCACTCTACATAAGTACCACATCTCTATCCATTTTTTCCCTCCAGAGACATTTAAGTTATATCCTAGTCGAGGATCTTTTAAACAGAGAGGCAGTAAACATTGGGGTGCCTGTGTCCTCTCGATTTTTGTTTTTCCCAAGATATACGCCCATGAGTGCAAGTGCCCTATGCTCTGTAGCTCATTTTTTAGATGCTTTAGTAAACACAATACACTTCTCCAGAATGGCCATTGGCAATATACATTTCCACTATAAGCCTCACAGGGCTCCCTCTTCTCCTTGCCCTGTCCTGCATTTCTGGCGTTTACACTTTATGAGGATGGCTCTTCTGACTGATGCGAAGTGATATCTTTTGTAGTATTGATTTCCAGTGCCCACCTGTTTGGTTGGCTAAAAAAGTGTATGCCCTTTTCTTGAATATATACAGAAAAAAACGCATACAGCCTTTTTGGCCAACTGCAATGTCGGCAATGTTCAGCCCCTTTTCTTGTGCTTAATGGCGAATCCTTTCTACCTCCTCAAATCCCTTTCCTGCCATTCTCCCTTGCTTGCCAATCCTTTTCTCTGACTTTCCTCAAGACATTTTTCAGTGATAGATATTTTCAACTCTGCAGTTTCGTGAATTTTACTGCCCCTGAGTTCCATTGTTCAACTTGTGTTTATGGGAACTGGCCACAAAGCAGTGGGATTTCCTCAAGCCCTATACTGTTTCCATGGGCAACCCTAGCCTTTGGTCAATTCATCTTCCTGATTGGAAATTAGAGTGACATGTGCCTGTCTGAACACCTAGGACTTGTCTCTCATTGTTCCTCATCCTTCCGCTTCATCCTCTGGACAAATTCCAAACTGTACGCAACAGGATGTTGACAGTGTTGACATCTCCAAGTGGGGAGACTGTTAGTAAAGACGCTGGAGGGGTGAACCCGAGCACCAGGAGATGAGGAGATGAGATGCCTTTTCCAAACTCTTCCCGATCAGACGGTATACCATCCTCTGGGTGTGACAGACATGTTTTAGCAGTAGGAAGAGTCCCATTCATGTAAGGAGAACACCAGGGCTTTTTCAAAATCAGTGTCTCCCCGAAACCCAAACTGGGGAGTTTTTTAAGCTACGGCTACACATATGTTCATTAAGGGCCTTGGGAAGTAGGCAGAGTCCAAACTTTAGATGACTGAAGTCTTCAGGGTCAGAAGCACTCACCACCGGCTTCCCTTAGGTTACACTTTAACTGTCATTGATAGATGATGTCAATAAAAATATCTATTCTTTTTCCGATTATTTCCCCTTATAGGTTATTGCACAATATTGAGTGTAGTTCCCTGTGCTATACAGTAGTTCCTTGTTGATGATCTATTTTATACATAGCAGTGTGTATGTGTTAATTCCAAACTGTTAATTTATCCCTCCTCCCACCTTTCCCCTTTGGTAATAATAAATTATAAGATTTTATACTTCTCAGAAATGGGGGAGCTGAAAGAGAGGTATCATTTTCAATGGAAAAGCATTTAAAACAAGATTGAAGCTTTAACCAAGATTATTAGATGTACATCCTTGGAAAGAAATCACTTCATTTCTCTAATATTGACCTGACAAATAAGACAAACCTTTTCACTGAACTTGCTTATAATAAAGTGATGGAAATATCAAATGGAAGTGTTAGAAACATCTTATTTTACCCGAGCCTTATAAACTGTTCTATGTTAACTACAGTTTGGCTCACACATCTGTTCATTGAAGTTACAATAGTCTCAATTTCTGTTACTGATCCTCCAGAGTGGACCCCAACAAGGGTCCCCCTGCCCAGTGTCATTGGGGCCAACAGATCGAGACTGAGTTTGGTTCCCAAGCAAAGGAAACTTTATATTTTCATCAGAGAATGGAGAGGTGAGAGCATGCACTACCCCGTGGGCTGTGGGCTGGGCTGCTGTGTAGAGATCCTGTCAGAGTCAGTGGGAGGGAGGGGGCGGAGCTCTCAAGGGCCGGGTTGGCTGCAGCTCAGGCTCTATATCTCGGAGTCTGCACTGGGCCCCAGGAGCTGAGGTGTCGACCCAGCCATTCTGCACCAGGAAATCTGGTCTGAAGTGCCGGGTGTGGAACCTCTGCATGCGGGACCCTAGGAGCACGTGAAATTAGACAAAGCACAAAGGATAAAAAAGGTCAGACTTGACTTTATTGCCCACATTCTATTTTTATCTCCCAGGGATTTTTAATGGGCTTTGCTGGGGACAAACCCCTCCTCTGCCTTTTGTCCCGTTCCTCATTCTTGGAGTGCTGAGGGTGCAGACCCTTCTTCTGTAACTGCTGAGTGCTGAGTTGGGAGCCCTCATACCAGGGGACGAGGGTCAGAACTTCTCCCCAGCAGCCTCCAGGTGACGTTGATTGGCCCCAGGACCCCTGCCTCCCTGCTCGTCCGCCTGAGCACCAGCATTGGAAGTGTTATAGATTCTAATGACCTTTAAGGGTCCAGGAAAGAGATGTGCAGAGATGCTGTGGGGGCCGGTTTCACCCCGCCCCACATTTGTTCGGCCACCTTAGGCTGACCGTTTCTGCCAGCCTAGATGTTCTGACCAGTAGTCTGCTCTTTCTTCAATTAGGCCCCTGAATTAACGTAAAAACAGCACCAGGTGTCAGAGCCCTGCCCGCTCAACTCCCAGACAGTCCAGGGTCAGTGGTGATCAAGGACCATGATGGCCACTGAGTCAACAGCCTTTTGAAGTAAACAGGAGTCCAGCCGGTCTTATTGGCCACCATCATCACGGTGTCTGTAGGCTTTTCTATGGTGACAGTGTGATATACGGGTTCCCCCGCCAAGATTATTAGCTCCCCTCCGGGTGCAGGAAGTCCTGCAAGCAGTAGTCTACTCCTTCGGGACACACTATTGTTGTTTTATGAGAGAAACTCCAGGTCAAGTGATGTTCACACGAGTCGTCATGGTGCCCTGTTGCCCCCGGTTATCTCTCTGGATGTTGGAGTTGGAGGGCCTCCTCACTCGAGGTCGGTGTGCCCACGGAGCGAACCCTGCAACTTCAGGGCATGGTTGGTGATTAGGATCACCACGTGGGGTCCTTTTCCCTTAGGAGGGAGGTGGCCTTTTGGGCTGCTGATTTCCAGGTTTTTAGATACCGCCAGTATCTTGGCCAGATGTGGCAGTGGGCCAAGCCCCTTGGTGACTGTAGTTTATCCTACCTGGATGGCATTCTTGCGTTGTTCCATTTCAAGTGGTCCCAGTTTTTGCACTAATTCTCCAATGGCGATTCACCTTTCACCGGGAATGGAAAGGTCAAAGGGTTTAGCTCAATTAGGGAGTTCCAGGGCAAGGGTCTGAATTGACTGCTCTTTCCATTCTTGAAAGGCCACTTCTGGATTCTGTTCAAAAGGATCATCATCTTTTCCTTTCAGTGTTTCATATAGAGGCCCAGCTAGTAGACTGTAGTTAGGGATCCAGAAGCAGCAAACCCTGGCCTCCCCAGGAACCCCTAAGCTGTCTTCTAGTTTTAGAAAGGCGTAAGGCTGCAAATGGTTTCTTCCCTTTCCTGGGATGGGCTTCTCTGACCTTGTGTGAGAATGAAGCCCAGGCAGGTCACTGCAGTCTGTGATATTTGAGCTTTTTCTTGGACAACTTCTATCCTTTATTGGCTTGGTAGTTCAGAGGCCTCCTTAGTAGGGCTGGCGATCAGAATGTCGTCTGCATATTGAAGGAGGGTTTCCTTTTCCAGAGGTAGAAATTTTCGGTCGTTAGCTAAGCTTTCCCCAAAGATGGTGTGGGAATTTTTGAACCCTTGGGGCAAGACGGCCCGGAAGTATTGTTTTAGTTGTATGTTGAGTCCTGCCACTCACAAGCCAAAATTTCTTGTGACTCTGGGACTAATGGAATACAAAAGAAGGCATCATTGAAGACTAATACAGAATACCATGTCCTGGTGGTTGGTAGAATGACCAGCAGGGTGTAGGAATCAGGAGCAACTGGAGGTATATCCTCGGTGGCTTCACTGACTGTCCTGACATCCTTTACCAGGTCCCCAGCAGCCCATGGGGCTCTCGTGGTCAGGCCAATCCCAGGATATGGAGCTCTCCTGGGCAGGTACCCCACCCCCAACCCAGCCCACGGGGCTCTCATGGTCAGGCCCCTCCCAGGATACAGAGCTACCCTTGCAGGTACCGTGGCAGGGCTGGGCACACAGGAACCGTGCACATAGCCCTCATTGAAGAGCACCCCCAGCTCACCTGTCGCTCAGAGCTGACACAGAGCACCTCAGAGCAGGACTTGAACTAACAAACAGCAGCTCCGACAGGTCTGTGACCCTGGGCATCACTCTGTGTGGCCTCCCTCCACCTGGTCTTCCAGAGACTTCCACTGCACCCAGGGCACCAGGCCTCTGTCTCCAACCACCACCCACCCCTCCTCTCCCTGACTCCTGGGTTCCTCTCATTAGGAGAGGGTTTTCTTGAAGTTGTCTCCCACTCATGGGCCAGATAAAATGATTAGAAAACAAGCCAAAGCTGCAGCCCCTTGTCTATCCTGACTCTCAGGAGCCCACACCTGTTCCTTGGACCTGGCCGGTTCAGCAAGTTCCATTTCCTGCAACTGTGAGCCCCTGAGGGGTGATGATTGGCTGACCTGGGCAGCCTTACCATGCCGGCCAGCCCTCCCCAGGTGTGCCTGGGTTGAGATCAATATAAATACCACTCCAGGCAGCAAAAGCCCCTGCAGCTGTGCCTGACGCCATTTTCTCTGCCCTGTCAGCAGTCTCGGGGCTGGGCTGGTGGGAGGGAGTGAGAGGCCACGGCTTTGTGGGTGGCCCAGTGTGAGTGGGGCTCTGCTGGACTTTCTGCAGCAGTTGCCAGGCTGCCACCTGCTAAAGAAGAGGATGTGTCACCCATACCTGCTGCTGGAATTTCTCCCTGGGCAGAGGTGAGGAAGGAAAAAAGCAGTGGGGGCAGGGACAGGACGGGTATCTCAGGCAGGGAAATGGAAATCTTCCAGAAGAGCACCCAGGGCCAGGACCATCCTGGCTGGCCTGCAGGCACCAAGTCAGCTGGCATGCTGTCACTCGTGTGGCTCCATGGCCCTTCCTCTAGGCTTTCAAGTCCTTGTATATATTCAGGTGTTTTACCTGGGAAGGGCGGGAACAGTTCAGCAGCAACTGGCCTGGGGTTCAGCTCACGTTTACTCACAGATGCCTCGGCACGGTGCCCCAGCTTTGCAATGAGGACGCTTGTTGTGTGGGGGCTGCTGGCTGAATGGGAGACGATTCCCCACCACTGACCAACTTCAGAATTGTTTACAACTGGAGCAAGTGCCCTGATACGGTTTTCCTCTGAGTAACTGGTGGGTTCTGTTTTTTTTTTCTCTTTTTCGTTTTTGGTTCAAGGTAGATTTTATTCCTCTTTTTTGTATTTACAGATATAAGCATGGAAATAATTTATTCATATAAATACATGTATGTGAAGGGAATAATTGTTTTTTCTGTTTTATTTTTTAAATTTTATTTCTTTTTAATTTTGAATTTTATTTTATATTTTTATACAGCAGGTTCTCATTGGTTATCTATTTTATACATATAAATGTTTACATGCCAATCCCAATCTCTCAACTCCTCCCACCACCACCCCTCCAAGAGCTTTCCCCCCTTGTTGTCCATACGATTGTTGTCTACATCTGTTGCTCTATTTATGCCTTGCAAAACGGTTAATCTGTACAGTTTTTCTAGGTTCCACATATATGCATGAATATACAAGATTTGTTTTTCTCTTTCTGACTTACTTCACTCTGTAGGACAGTCTCTAGATCCATCGACGTCTCTACAAATGACCCAATTTCATTCCTTTCATGGCTTAGTAATATTCCATTTTATATATGTACCACATCTTTATGCATTCGTCTGTCTGTGGGCATTTAGGTTGCTTCCATTACCTCGATATTGTAAATAGTGATGCAATGAACATTGCGGTGAATGTCTCTTTTTGATTTATGGTTTTGTCTGGGTATATGTCCAGTCCTGGGATTGCTGTATCATATGGTAATTCTATTATTAGTTTCTTAAGAAACTCCATATTGTTCTCCATAGTGACTGTATCAATTTATATTCCCAACAATAGTGGAAGAGGCTTCCTTTTCTCCACACCCTTTCCAGCATTTGTTGTTTGTAGATTTTCAGATGATGCCCATTCTAACAGGTGTGAGGTGATACCTCATTGTTGAGTCCATTTCGTTGAGCAAGGGGTAGGTCTTGTCTATTACATATTTGGCTTATGGAACGGTATCTGTGCTAATTTCAAACTCTGGTTTTATGCAGCACCCCAACTCACCTTTCCCCTTAAGCAAGCATAAGTTGGTTTTCTAAACTTGAGACCCTGTTCTGTTTTGTAATTCAGTTCATGTGTAGCCAAGTTTACATTCCGTGCATTAGTGATACCTTATGATGTTTCTTTTTCTGTGTGACTTATTTCACTTAGAATCATCATGCCTCAATCCACTCATTATGCTGGTACAGGCCTGGTGACACAGATTTCATTGCTGAGTGGTATTCTGTTGTACATAAGTACCGCAACTTCTTTATCAATTATTTGTTCTCTGGGATATTTAACTTGTACTGTAGAAGAGGTTCCTGTAAACAGAGCCGTTGTAAATTTTGGGGTGGCTGTGTCTTTTTGATTTTAATTTCCCTAAGCTATAGGACCATAAGTGGAAATGCCCTAGACTCTGTTGCTTTGTTTTTCAGATGTATCAGGAAACACCATACACTTCTCCAGAGTGGCTGTTGGCAATGTACATCCCGCCCATCAGCATAACAAGGCTCCTTTTTCCCCATGGCCTGTCTTGCCTTTCTGGATTTTACACTTTTCTCAGATGGCCCTTTAGACCGGGGGTAAGTGACACTTCATAGTAGTTCGGATTTCCATTGCAAGCTTGCTTGGTTTGCCAAAAAGGGCGTATGTGTTTTTTCCTGAATATATTCAGGAACAAACTCATACGCCCTTTGTTGCCAAGTGCATCATTGTCGATGTTCTGCCTCTTTTCCTATGCTTTAAATGCAAATCCAGTCTACCTCCTGAAATCGGTTTCCTGCAATTCTGCCCCGCTTTCAAGTCCTCTTCGCAGCCTTACTTCAATATATTTTTGGACGTTATCTGTCATTTATAACTCTGCAGGTTTGTGAATTACAGGGCCCCTGAGCTCCTTTCTTCAACTCGCTTTCTTGTGAGCTGGCCGCAAACCCGCAAGACTGCTTCAGGCCCTAATCTGCTTCTGGCAGGGCACGCTGAGCCTTTGGTTAATTCCTCTTCCTGGTGGGAAATGAGTGTTAAATATGCCCGTCCAGACACCTACCTCACTCTCAACCCCTTGGTGATGTGGGTCCTCTGGTTTGTGGCCACTTTTGCTGGGTTCCTCACCTTTCGATGATGTGGCCCCACTAGTGTGAGGACACTCCTGCTTGGTTCTCATCCACGTGGTTATGTGGACCCCCTGGTGAGAGTCTGTTCCTGGCTTTGTTCCTCACCCACCTGTGAGGGAGACCCTCTGCTGATAGGTCACTCCTGCATGGCTGGCACACATTGCCTTGGTGAAGTCAGTTGTGTGGTGGCAGTTGGAGCGTGCTGGGAATCTCTTCCCCCCGGTGATGAGGGCCCTCTTGCATCAGGCCCTGACTGCTGGGCTCACCAACTTTTCTTAGTGAGCCCAGTGATGCTTTGGCACTCCTCTTAGGATCCCATCTCCATGGGGATGTGGGCCTTCTGCTCTGAGGTCCCAACGGCTGGGTTGTTCACATTTTCATGATGTGGGCTCTCTGGTGTTAGTTCACAGAAGCCTGGATCCCATAGCCTCTGTGCTCTTGGCCGCCTGCTGGGAGGTTCCAACTGCTGGATTCCTCACTTTTTTAAATTTTTGGGCCCTCTGTTGTGAGGATCCTCCTGCCTGCCTCACTCCCAGCCCCTTCGTGATGTGTGTCGTCTGGTTTGAGGCCACATGTGCTGGGTTCCTCACCTTTCGATGATGTGGGACCAATGGTCTTAGGAGACTCCTGCCTGGTTCACATCCCCTTGGTGATGTGGGCCCTCTGTTGAGAGTCTGATCCTGGCTGGGTTCCTCACCCATCTGTGAGGTAGGCCGTCTGATGTGAGGTCACTCTTGCCTGGCTTGCTCACCTCGCCTTGTGGACATGAGCCCTCTGGTGGCACTTGGAGCCTGCTGGGAGCCTCCTCTCCTCGGTGATGAGGGCCCTCTGGCATCAGGCCCTAACTGCTGGGCTCCCCACATTTTGTGATGTGTGCCCAGTGGTGCGAGGACACTCCAGCCAGGTTCACATCCCCATTGGGGTGTGGGCCTTCTGCTCTGAGGTCCCAAAGCCTGGGTTGCTCACAGTTTCATGATGTGGGCTCTCTGCTGTTAGTTCACTCCTGCCTGCATCCCATAGCTTCTGTGCTCTGGACCGCCTGCTGGGAGGTTCCAACTGCTGGATTCCTCACCTTTCTTATTCTTTGGGCCCTCTGTTTTTAGGCTACTCCTGCCTGCCTCACTCCCATTCCCTTTGTGATATGTGTCCTCTGATTTGAGGCCACATGTGCTGGGTTCCGCACCTTTCGATGATGTGACCCCACTGGAGGGAAGACAGTCCTGACTGGTTCCCATCCCCTTGCTGATGTGGGCCCTCAGGTGAGAGTCTGATCCTGGCTGGGTTCCTCACCCTTCTGTGAGGTGGGCCCTCTGCTGTGAGGTCAATCATGCCTGTCTGGCACACGTCACCTTGGCGACGTGGGCCCTCTGGTGGCAGTTGGAGTGTGCTGGGATCCTCCTGCCCTCGGTGATGAGGGCCCTCTTGCCTTAGGCCATAACTGCTGGGCTCCCCACATTTTCTGATGTGTGCCAAGTGAGTGAGGAGACTCTTGCCAGGTTCCCATCCCCATGGCGATATGGGCCTTCTGCTCTGAGGTCAAAACGGCTGGCTTGCTCACAGTACCATGATGTGGGCCCTCTGCTGTGAGTTCACTCCGGCAAGGATCCCTTATCATCGGTGCTCTGAGCCGCCTGCTGGGAGGTTCCAACTGCTGGATTCCTCAACTTTTTTATTCTATGTGCCCTCTGTTGTGAGGCTCCTCCTGCCTGCCTCACTGCCAGCCCCTTGGTGATGACTGTCCTATGGCTTGAGGCCACATGTGCTGCGTTCCTCACCTTTCGATGATGTGACCCCACTCGTGTGAGGACACTCCTGCCTGGTTCCCATCCCCTTGGTGAGGTGGGCCCTCTGGCGAGAGTCTAATCCTGGCTGGGTTCCTCAACGTTCTGTGAGGTAGGCCCTCTGCTGTGAGGTCACTCCTGCCTGGCTGGCACACGTCACCTTGGAGACGTGAGCCCTCTGGTGGCAGTTGGAGCGTGCAGGGCGCCTCCTCCTCTCGGTGATGACGGCCCTCTGGCGTCAGGCCCTAAATGGTGGGCTCCCCACATTTTCTGATGTGCGCCCAGTGGTGCGAGGACACTCCAGCCAGGTTCCCATTCCCATGGGGATGTGGTCCTTCTGCGCTGAAGTCTCAACTCCTGGGTTGCTCACAGTTTTGTGATGTGGGCCCTCTGCTGTGAGTTCACTGTGGCCTGGATCCCATAGCCTCGGTGTTCTGGGCCGCCTGCTGGAAGGTCTAAATGCTGGAATCCTCACGTTTTTTATATTATGTGCCCTGTGTTGTGAGGTTACTCCTGCCTGCCTCACTCCAAGACCCTTGGTGATGTGGGTCCTCTGGTTTGAGGACACATGTGCTGGGTTCCTCACCTTAAGATGATGAGGCCCCACTGGTGTGAGGATAATCCTGACTGGGTCCCATCCCCTTTGTGATGTGGGCCCTCTGGTGAGAGTCTGATCCTGGCTGGGTTCCTCACCCATCTGTGAGGTGGGCCCTCTACTATCAGGTAACTCTTGCCTGGGTTGCTCACCTCGCCTTGTTGACATGAGCCCTCTGGTGGCAATTGGACCCTGCTGGGAGCCTCCTCAGCTCTGTGATGAGGGCCCTCTGACGTCAGGCCCTAACTGCTGGGCTCCCCAACTTTTCTTAGTGAGCCCAGTGTTGCTCAAGCACTCCTCTTAGGTTCCCATCCCCATGGGGATGTGGGCCTTCTGCTCTGAGGTTCCAACGGCTGGGTTGATCACAATTTCATGATGTGGGCTCTCTGGTGTTAGTTCACTGTGGCCTGGATCCCATAGCCTCTGTGGTCTTGGCTGCCTGCTGGGAGGTTCCAACTGCTCGATTCCTCAACTTTTGTATTCTATGGGTCCTGTGTTGTGATGCTCCTCCTGCCTGCCTCACTCGCAACCCCTTCGTGATGTGGGTCTTCTGGTTTGAGGCCACATGTGCTGGGTTAGGCAACTTTCAATGATGTGGCCCCACTGGTGTGAGGACACTCCTGCCTGGTTCCCATCCCCTTGGTGATGTGGGCCTTCTGGTGACAGTCTTATCCTGGCTGGGTTCCTCACTCTTCTGTGAGGTAGGCCCTCTGCTGTGAAGTCAATCCTGCCTGACTTGCACACATCACCTTGGCGACGTGGGCCCTCTGTTGGCACATGGAACCTGCTGGGAGCCTCCTGCCCTCGGTGATGACGGCCCTCTAGCGTCAGGCTCTAACTGCTGGGCTCCCCACGTTTTCTGATGTGAGCCCAGTGATGCCAGGACACTCCTGTCAGGTTCCCATCCCCATGGGGATGTGGGCTTTCTGCTCTGAGGTCCCAATGCCTGGGTTGCTCACAGTTTCATGATGTGGGCTCTCTGCTGTTAGTTCACTCCTGCCTGCATCCCATAGCTTCTGTGCTCTCGGCCGCCTGCTGGGAGGTTCCAAATGCTGGATTCCTCACTTTTTTTATTCTTTGGGCCCTCTGTTTTTAGGCTACTCCTACCTGCCTCACTCCCATCCCCTTTGTGATGTATGTCCTCTGATATGAGGCCACATGTGCTGGGTTCCGCACCTTTCGATGATGTGGCCCCACTGGTGGGAGGACAGTCCTGACTGGTTCCCATCCCCTTGGTGTTGTGGGCCCTCTGGTGAGAGTCTCATCCTGCCTCGGTTCCTCACCCTTCTGTGAGATAGGCCCTCTGCTGTGAGGTCACTACTGCCTGGCTGGCGCATGCCACCTTGTAGACGTGGGCCCTCTGTTGGCAGTTGGAACCTGCTGGGAGTCTCCTCCCCTCAGTTATGAGGGCCCCCTGGCGTCAGGCCCTAACTGCTGGGCTCCTAACATTTTCTGATATGTGCTAAGTGGTGCAAAGCCACTCCTGCCAGGTTCCCATCCCAATGGGGATGTGGGCCTTCTGTTCTGAGGTCCCAACAGCTGGGCTGCTCACAGGTTCATGATGTGGGCCCTCTGCTGTGAGTTCACTGCGGCCTGGATCCCATAGCCTCGGTGCTCTGGGCCACTTGCTGGGAGGTTCCAACTGCTGGATTCCTCAACTTTTATATTCTATGGACCCTGTGTTGTGAGGCCAGTCCTGCCAGCCTCATTCCGAACCCCTTGGTGATGTGGTTCCTCTGGTTTGAGGACACATGTGCTGGGATCCTCACCTTTCGATGATGTTGTCCCACTGGTGTGGGGACACTCCTGCCTGGTTCCCATCCCCTTGGTGATGTGGGCCCTCTGGTGAGAGTCTGATCCTGGCTGTGTTCCTCACCCTTCTGTGAGGTGGGCCCTCTGCTGTGAGGTCACTCCTGCCAGGCTGGCACACATCACCTTGGCGACGTTGGCCCTCTGGTGGCAGCTGGAGCCTGCTGGGAGCCTCCTCCTCTCGGTGATGAGTGCCCTCTAGCGTCAGGCCCTAACTTCTGAGCACCCCACGTTTTCTGATGTGAGCCCAGTGATGCCAGGACACTCCTGTCATGTTCCCATCACCATGGGGATGTGGGCCTTCTGCTCTGAGGTCCCAATGTCTGGGTTGCTCACAGTTTCATGATGTGGGCTGTCTGGTGTTAGTTCACTCTGGCCTGGTTCCTCTAGCCTCTGTGCTCTGGGCCGCCTGCTGGGAGGTTCCAACTGCTGGATTCCTCACCTTTCTTATTTTTGGGCCCTCTGTTATGAGGCTCCTCCTGCCTGCCTCACTCCCAGCCCCTTGGTGATGGGTGTCCTATGGTTTGAAGCCACATGTTCTGGGTTCCTCACCTTTAGATGATGTGGCCCTACTCATGTGAGGACACTCCTGCCTGGTTCCAATCCATTTGGTGATGTGGGCCCTCTGGTGCGAGTCTGATCCTGACTGGGTTCGTCACACTTCTCTGAGGTGGGCCCTCTGCTGTGAGGTCATTCGTGCCTGGTTGGCACACATCGCCTTGGCGACGTCAGCCCTCTGGTGGCAGTTGGAGCCTGCTGGGAGCCTCCTTCCCTTGGTGATGAGGGTCCTCTGGCGTCAGGCCCTAACTGCTGGTCGCCCAAAATTTTCTGATACGTTCTCAGTGGTGCGAGGACACTCCTACCAGAATTCCATCCCCATGGGGATGTGGGCCTCCTGCTCTGAGGTCCCAATGGCTGGGTTGCTCAGTTTCATGACATGGGCCCTCTTCTGTGAGTTCACTGTGGCCTGGATCCCATGGCCTCGGTGCTCTGGGCCGCCTGCTGGGAGGTTCCAACTGCTGGATTCCTCACTTTTTTATTCTATGTGCCCAGTGTTGTGAGGCTACTCCTGCCTGCCTCACTCCGAGGTCCTTGGTGATGTGGGTCCTCTGGTTTGAGGACACATGTGCTGAGTACCTCAGCTTTTGATGATGTGGCCCCACTGATGTGAAGACACTCCTGCCTGGTTCCCATCCCCTTGGTGATGTGGGCCCTCTGGTGAGAGTCTGATGTTGGCTGGGTTTCTCACCCTTCTGTGAGGTGGGACCTCTGCTGTGAGGTAACTCCTGCCTGGCATGCTCACGTTGCCTTGGCAATGTGAGCCCTCAGGTGGCAGTTGGAGCCTGCTGGGAATCTCCTCCCCTCAGGTATGAGAGCTCTGGATAAAACACATATGCCCTTTTTTGCCAAGTGCATTATTTTCCAAGTTCTGTCTCTTTTCCTATGCTTTAAGAGCTACTCCCGTGTACGTTCTGAAATCAGTTTCCAGCAATTCTGCCCCGCATTCAAGTCCTCTTCGCAGCCTTACTTCAGTATAATTTTGGATGATAGCTGTCATTTATAACTCCGCAGGTTTCTGAATTACAGTGCCCCTGAGCTCCTTTCTTCAACTCGCTTTCTTGTGAGCTGGCCGCAACACCGCAGGATCTCCTCAGGCCCTAATCTAGTTCCAGCATGGCACGCGGAGCCTTTGGTTCATTTATCTTCCTGGTGGGAAATGAGAGTTAAATTTGCCCGTCCAGACACCTACAGATAGTCTCCCATTGCTTCTCCTTATTGCTGTTAATCTTCCGAAGAAATTGCAAACTGGGCCAAACAGGAGGTTAAAGGCACTGACTCTCCAAGTGGGGAGAGTGTTAGTAAAGCGTCTGGAATGTTGCACCCGAGTACCAGGGGACGAAAACTGAGACACATTTGAACACGTTTCCCGATCACACGGTTGATCATACTCTGGGGTCCACATGCATGTTTTAGCTGAAGGAAGAATCCCTTAAACCTGGAGAGTTGAGACCCATGGAATTGGTACCATGCAATATGACTTCAAAGGGTCTGCATTTGCTCACCGAACCTCACCAATCCTATCACTGCTGCGTTTATGCCGCTGTACACACGCTTGATTCTCTTTCGGAGACATATAAATCCTTAGGTTTTAAGATTCTTACTAGTCAGGTATATTCTTAGGCGTTTAATGTGGGGTGTGGAGTCCACTTCGTTGAGCAAGGAGTAGCTCTTGTCTATTACATATTTGGCTTATGGAACGGTATCTGTGCTAATTTCAATCTCTGGTTTTATGCAGCACCCCAACTCACCTTTCCACTGAAACAAGCATAAGTTGGTTTTCTACATTTGACACCCTGTTCTGTTTTGTAATTCAGTTCCTGTGTAGCCAAGTTTACATTCCGTGTAGTAGTGATATCTTATGATGTTTCTTTTTCTGTGTGATTTATTTCACTTAGAATCATTGTACCTGAATCCACTCATTATGCTGCTACGGGCCTGATGACATAGATTTCATTGCTGAGTGATATTGCATTGTACGTAAGTACCACAACTTCTTTATCCATTTTTCGCTTTCTGTGATATTGAACTTGTACCGTAAACGAGGTTCTTGTAAACAGAGCCGGCCCAAACTTTGGGGTGGCTGTGTCTTTTTGATTTTAATTTCCCTAAGCTATAGGACCATAAGTGGAAGTGCCCTAGGCTCTGTTGCTTTGTTTGTTTGATGTTTCAGGAAACACCATACACTTCTCCAGAGTGGCTGCTGGCAATTTACATCCCACCCATCAGCATAACAAGGCTCCTAGTTCGCCTTGGCCTGTCCTGCCTTTCTGGATTTTACACTTTTTTCAGATAGCCCTTTTGACCGGGGGGCAGTGAGACTTCATTGTAGTGCAGATTTCCTTTGCAAGCTTGCTTGGTAGGCCAAAAAGGGCGTATGCGTTTTTTCCTGAATATATTCAGGAAAAAACGCATACGCACTTTTTGGCCAAGTGCATCATTGTGGACGTTCTGCCTCTTTTCCTATGCTTTACATGCAATTCCAGTCTACCTCCTGAAATCGGTTTCCTGCAATTCTGCCCCGCTTTCAACTCCTCTTGGCTGCCTTACTTCAATATATTTTTGGAAGATAGCTGTCATTTATAACTCTGCAGGTTTGTGAATTACAGTGCCCCTGAGCTCCTTTCTTCAACTCGCTTTCTTGTGAGCTGGCCGCAACACCGCAGGATTGCTTCGGGCCCTAGTTTGGTTCCGGCATGGCACGCTGAGCCTTTGGTTAATTCCTCTTCCTGATGGGAAATGAGAGTTAAATTTGCACGTCCGGACACCTCCACCTAGTCTCTCATTGGTTCTCCCTATTCCTGTTCATTTTCCACAGAAATTGCAACCTGGGCCAAACAGGAGGTTAAAGGCACTGACTCTCCAAGTGGGGAGAGTGTTAGTAAAGCGTCTGGAATGTTACACCCGAGTACCAGGGGACGAAAACTGAGACACATTTGAACACGTTTCCCGATCACACGGTTGATCATACTCTGGGGTCCACATGCATGTTTTAGCTGAAGGAAGAATCCCTTAAACATGGAGAGTTGAGACCCATGGAATTGGAACCATGCAATATGACTTCAAAGGGTCTGCATTTGCTCACCGAACCTCACCAATCCTATCACTGCTGCGTTTATGCCGCTGTACACACGCTTCATTCTCTTTCGGAGACATATAAATCCATAGGTTTTAAGATTCTTACTACTCAGGTATATTCTTAGGCGTTTAATATGGGGTGTTGAGTCCACTTCGTTGAGCAAGGAGTAGCTCTTGTCCATTACATATTTGGCTTATGTAACGGTATCTGTGCTAATTTCAATCTCTGGTTTTATGCAGCACCCCAACTCACCTTTCCACTGAAGCAAGCATAAGTTGGTTTTCTACATTTGACACCCTGTTCTGTTTTGTAATTCAGTTCCTGTGTAGCCAAGTTTACATTCCGTGTAGTAGTGATATCTTATGATGTTTCTCTTTCTGTGTGACTTATTTCACTTAGAATCATCGTACCTGAATCCACTCATTATGCTGCTACGGGCCTGATGACATAGATTTCATTGCTGAGTTATATTGCATTGTACGTAAGTACCACAACTTCTTTATCCATTTTTCGCTTTTTGCGATATTGAACTTGTACCGTAAACGAGGTTCTTGTAAACAGAGCCGGCCCAACCTTTGGGGTGGCTGTGTCTTTTTGATTTTAATTTCCCTAAGCTATAGGACCATAAGTGGAAGTGCCCTAGGCTCTGTTGCTTAGTTTTTTGGATGTTTCAGGAAACACCATACACTTCTCCAGAGTGGCTGTTGGCAATTTACATCTCGCCCATCAGCATAACAAGGCTCCCAGTTCTCCATGGCCTGTCCTGCCTTTCTGGATTTTACTCTTTTTTCAGAAGGCCCTTTGACCGGGGGGCAGTGAGACTTCATTGTAGTGCAGATTTCCTTTGCGAGCTTGCTTGGTTGGCCAGAAAGGGCGTATGCGTTTCTTCCTGAATATATTCAGGAAAGAACGCATACGCCCTTTTTGGCCAAGTGCATCATTGTCGACGTTCTGAGTCTTTTCATATGTTTTCAGTGCAATTCCAGTCTACCTCCTGAAATAGGTTTCCTGCAGTTCTGCCTTGCTCTCAGTGCCTCTTCATAGCCTTACTTCAATATACTTTTGGAAAATAGTTGGCCTTTATAACTCTGCAGGTTTTTGAATTGCAGTGGCCCTTAGCTCCATTTTTCAGCTCTTATTTTTGTGATCTTGCCTCATATCCACAGGATTTCTTCAGGCCCTATTCTTCTTCTGGGGCGCCTTGCTCTGCCTTTGGTTAATTCTTCTTCCTGAATTGAAATTAGAGTGGCATGTGCCCATTGAAACCGCTACAGCTATTTTCTCACTGGTTCCCCCTATTCCCATTCATCCTCCGCACTAACTGCAGACTGTGTGATACCGGAACTTAAAGGCATTGACTCTCCATGTGGAGATGTTATTAGTAAAGTGGCTGGAATGTTGATCCAGAGCCCCAGGAGAGGAAAATGAGGTGCATTTTAGAAACCTTTCCCGATCATATGGTATACCATCTGCTGGATTTCCCATGCATGGTTTAGCTGTAGGAAGATTCCCTTCAACTTGGAGTGTTGGGACCCTTGGAATAAGTAGCATGAAGTATTGCATTAAACTTTCGGCAGTTGCTCACCAAAGCTCTCCAATCCTTTCAGCCCCAAGTGTCCAGCCTTATGTCTTATCCAGCTGTGGGTTTATATGTGGTCATTCCAGGTTGCATCACAGCCCCTGAGCGAATTTTGTAAGAATTTTTCTCTCTTTCATTGTTTCTGCGTTTTGGTTTTAAAATTTATTTCTATAATGGGGTTTAGCTCATTTTCACTGCTGTGTTTGTGCCGCTCTGCGCACACTTGATTCCCTTATGGAGATATATCAATACATGGGTTTTAAGATTCTTATTACTCAGATATATTTCTCTGCGGTTTATAGGGTGTGTTGAGGCCAGTTCATTGAGCAAGGTGTAGATCTTGTCTGATACCTATTTGGTTTATTGAACGGTATCTGTGCTAATTTCAAACTCTGGTTTTATGCATCACCCCACCTCTCCTTTCCCCTTAAGCTGACATAAGTGTGTTTTCTAAATGTGAGACACTGTTCTGTTTTGTAATTCATTTTTTGTGCAGCCATATTTATCCTCCCTCTATAAGTGATATCTTATGATATGTTTCTTTTTCTGTTTGACTTATTTCAAGTAGTATTATCGGACCTCAATCCACTCTTTATCCTTCTACTAGCCTTATTACATTGATTTCATGGTGAAGAGATATTCCATTGTACATAAGTACCACATTTTCTTTATCCATTGTTCTCTTTCCTGGGATATTTAAGGTGTACTGAAGTTGAGGTTCTTGTAAACAGAGTAGCCCTAAACTGTGGTGTGCTTGTGTCTTGTTGATTTTTAGACTTCCCTAGATATACTCCCGTGATTGGAAGTGCCCTATGCTCTGTCGCTCTGTTTTTTAGATGATTTAGGAACCACCATACACTTCTCCAGAGTGGCTCTCGGCAGTTCACACACTGTCCATCAGCGTATAAAGGCTCCCTGTTCTCCATGGCCTGTCCTGCATTTCTGGTTTTTACAATTTTTTCGGATGGCCCTTTTGACCGGTGGGAAATGAGACTTCTTTGTTGTGCACATTTGCATTGCTTGCTTGCTTGGTTGCCCATAAAGTGCGTATGCGTTTTTTCCTGGATATATTCAGGAAAAAACGCATACTCCCTTTTGGGCCAACTGCATCATTGTCGAAATTCTGCCGCTTTTCATGTGCTTTAAAGGCGAGTCCAATCTATCTCTTGAAATCTGTTTCTTGCAATTCTGTCTTGCATTCAGATCCTCTTCTTTGCCTTACCTCAACATATTTTTGGACGTTAGTTTTCATTTATAACTCTGCAGGTTTGTGAATTGCAGTGACCCTGAGCTCCATTTTTTAAGTTGCTCTTTTGTGAGCTGGCCTCAAAACCGCAGGATTGCTTCAGGCCCTATTTTGGCTCCGGCGAGGCGGGCTGAGCCTTTTTTTAATTCTTATTCTTAATGGGAAATTAGAGTGACATGTGCCCGTCCAAACCCCTACAACTATTCTCTCATTGGTTCCCCCTGTTCCCGTTCATCCTCCTCACAATTTGCAAAATGTGTGAAACAGAAGTTTAAATGTGCTGATTCTCTAAGTGGGGAGATTCTAAGTAACGTGGCTGGAATGATGAACAGGAGCACCAGGAGAGGATAAATGAGGTGCATTTTAGACACATCTCCCGATCACATGGTGTACAGTCCTCTGGGTTTTCCATGCATGTTTTAGCTGTAGGAAGATTCCTTGAACCTGCAGATTTGGGACCCATTGAATGGGTACCAGGTAGTATTACTTTAAAGGGTGTGCATTTCCTCACCCAACCTCACATTTCTCTTAGCGCGAACAGTTTCCAGCCTTATGTCTCATCCTGCTGTGGGTCTAGATGTGTTCAATCCATGTTGCATCACCGTCCCTGAGGAAAAGTTGTAAGAGGTTTTCTCTGTCTCTCTGTCGTTTATTTTTTTCAATTTATTACTATGTTGTTTACAGCTGATTTTCAAAGCTCTGTTTCTTGCTGCTGTACATCCACTTGATTCACGTACAGAGAGACATCAATAATTTCTTTTTCAGATTCTTACCAGTCATAGATATTCTCTTCCGGTGACTTGAGTGTGCTGAGTGCAGTTCTTTTAGCTACCGTGTAGGCCTTGTTGATTATCAGTTTGGTATTTGGAATGGTATCTTTGCTAATTTCAACCTCCTGGATGATGCCTCACCCCTCCCCACCTTTCCCGTTTAGCAGCCTTACGCGTGTTTTCTACATATTTATGTCACTTAGAATGATCATACGTAACTCCTCCGGAGTTGTTACAACTGGCCATATTTCATTGATTTCCAGGCTGAGTAATATTCCACTCTACATAAGTACCACATCTCTATCCATTTTTTCCCTCCAGAGACATTTAAGTTATATCCTAGTCGAGGATCTTTTAAACAGAGAGGCAGTAAACATTGGGGTGCCTGTGTCCTCTCAATTTTTGTTTTTCCCAAGATATACGCCCATGAGTGCAAGTGCCCTATGCTCTGTAGCTCATTTTTTAGATGCTTTAGTAAACACAATACACTTCTCCAGAATGGCCATTGGCAATATACATTTCCACTATAAGCCTCACAGGGCTCCCTCTTCTCCTTGCCCTGTCCTGCATTTCTGGCGTTTACACTTTATGAGGATGGCTCTTCTGACTGATGCGAAGTGATATCTTTTGTAGTATTGATTTCCAGTGCCCACCTGTTTGGTTGGCTAAAAAAGTGTATGCCCTTTTCTTGAATATATACAGAAAAAAACGCATACAGCCTTTTTGGCCAACTGCAATGTCGGCAATGTTCAGCCCCTTTTCTTGTGCTTAATGGCGAATCCTTTCTACCTCCTCAAATCCCTTTCCTGCCATTCTCCCTTGCTTGCCAATCCTTTTCTCTGACTTTCCTCAAGACATTTTTCAGTGATAGATATTTTCAACTCTGCAGTTTCGTGAATTTTACTGCCCCTGAGTTCCATTGTTCAACTTGTGTTTATGGGAACTGGCCACAAAGCAGTGGGATTTCCTCAAGCCCTATACTGTTTCCATGGGCAACCCTAGCCTTTGGTCAATTCATCTTCCTGATTGGAAATTAGAGTGACATGTGCCTGTCTGAACACCTAGGACTTGTCTCTCATTGTTCCTCATCCTTCCGCTTCATCCTCTGGACAAATTCCAAACTGTACGCAACAGGATGTTGACAGTGTTGACATCTCCAAGTGGGGAGACTGTTAGTAAAGACGCTGGAGGGGTGAACCCGAGCACCAGGAGATGAGGAGATGAGATGCCTTTTCCAAACTCTTCCCGATCAGACGGTATACCATCCTCTGGGTGTGACAGACATGTTTTAGCAGTAGGAAGAGTCCCATTCATGTAAGGAGAACACCAGGGCTTTTTCAAAATCAGTGTCTCCCCGAAACCCAAACTGGGGAGTTTTTTAAGCTACGGCTACACATATGTTCATTAAGGGCCTTGGGAAGTAGGCAGAGTCCAAACTTTAGATGACTGAAGTCTTCAGGGTCAGAAGCACTCACCACCGGCTTCCCTTAGGTTACACTTTAACTGTCATTGATAGATGATGTCAATAAAAATATCTATTCTTTTTCCGATTATTTCCCCTTATAGGTTATTGCACAATATTGAGTGTAGTTCCCTGTGCTATACAGTAGTTCCTTGTTGATGATCTATTTTATACATAGCAGTGTGTATGTGTTAATTCCAAACTGTTAATTTATCCCTCCTCCCACCTTTCCCCTTTGGTAATAATAAATTATAAGATTTTATACTTCTCAGAAATGGGGGAGCTGAAAGAGAGGTATCATTTTCAATGGAAAAGCATTTAAAACAAGATTGAAGCTTTAACCAAGATTATTAGATGTACATCCTTGGAAAGAAATCACTTCATTTCTCTAATATTGACCTGACAAATAAGACAAACCTTTTCACTGAACTTGCTTATAATAAAGTGATGGAAATATCAAATGGAAGTGTTAGAAACATCTTATTTTACCCGAGCCTTATAAACTGTTCTATGTTAACTACAGTTTGGCTCACACATCTGTTCATTGAAGTTACAATAGTCTCAATTTCTGTTACTGATCCTCCAGAGTGGACCCCAACAAGGGTCCCCCTGCCCAGTGTCATTGGGGCCAACAGATCGAGACTGAGTTTGGTTCCCAAGCAAAGGAAACTTTATATTTTCATCAGAGAATGGAGAGGTGAGAGCATGCACTACCCCGTGGGCTGTGGGCTGGGCTGCTGTGTAGAGATCCTGTCAGAGTCAGTGGGAGGGAGGGGGCGGAGCTCTCAAGGGCCGGGTTGGCTGCAGCTCAGGCTCTATATCTCGGAGTCTGCACTGGGCCCCAGGAGCTGAGGTGTCGACCCAGCCATTCTGCACCAGGAAATCTGGTCTGAAGTGCCGGGTGTGGAACCTCTGCATGCGGGACCCTAGGAGCACGTGAAATTAGACAAAGCACAAAGGATAAAAAAGGTCAGACTTGACTTTATTGCCCACATTCTATTTTTATCTCCCAGGGATTTTTAATGGGCTTTGCTGGGGACAAACCCCTCCTCTGCCTTTTGTCCCGTTCCTCATTCTTGGAGTGCTGAGGGTGCAGACCCTTCTTCTGTAACTGCTGAGTGCTGAGTTGGGAGCCCTCATACCAGGGGACGAGGGTCAGAACTTCTCCCCAGCAGCCTCCAGGTGACGTTGATTGGCCCCAGGACCCCTGCCTCCCTGCTCGTCCGCCTGAGCACCAGCATTGGAAGTGTTATAGATTCTAATGACCTTTAAGGGTCCAGGAAAGAGATGTGCAGAGATGCTGTGGGGGCCGGTTTCACCCCGCCCCACATTTGTTCGGCCACCTTAGGCTGACCGTTTCTGCCAGCCTAGATGTTCTGACCAGTAGTCTGCTCTTTCTTCAATTAGGCCCCTGAATTAACGTAAAAACAGCACCAGGTGTCAGAGCCCTGCCCGCTCAACTCCCAGACAGTCCAGGGTCAGTGGTGATCAAGGACCATGATGGCCACTGAGTCAACAGCCTTTTGAAGTAAACAGGAGTCCAGCCGGTCTTATTGGCCACCATCATCACGGTGTCTGTAGGCTTTTCTATGGTGACAGTGTGATATACGGGTTCCCCCGCCAAGATTATTAGCTCCCCTCCGGGTGCAGGAAGTCCTGCAAGCAGTAGTCTACTCCTTCGGGACACACTATTGTTGTTTTATGAGAGAAACTCCAGGTCAAGTGATGTTCACACGAGTCGTCATGGTGCCCTGTTGCCCCCGGTTATCTCTCTGGATGTTGGAGTTGGAGGGCCTCCTCACTCGAGGTCGGTGTGCCCACGGAGCGAACCCTGCAACTTCAGGGCATGGTTGGTGATTAGGATCACCACGTGGGGTCCTTTTCCCTTAGGAGGGAGGTGGCCTTTTGGGCTGCTGATTTCCAGGTTTTTAGATACCGCCAGTATCTTGGCCAGATGTGGCAGTGGGCCAAGCCCCTTGGTGACTGTAGTTTATCCTACCTGGATGGCATTCTTGCGTTGTTCCATTTCAAGTGGTCCCAGTTTTTGCACTAATTCTCCAATGGCGATTCACCTTTCACCGGGAATGGAAAGGTCAAAGGGTTTAGCTCAATTAGGGAGTTCCAGGGCAAGGGTCTGAATTGACTGCTCTTTCCATTCTTGAAAGGCCACTTCTGGATTCTGTTCAAAAGGATCATCATCTTTTCCTTTCAGTGTTTCATATAGAGGCCCAGCTAGTAGACTGTAGTTAGGGATCCAGAAGCAGCAAACCCTGGCCTCCCCAGGAACCCCTAAGCTGTCTTCTAGTTTTAGAAAGGCGTAAGGCTGCAAATGGTTTCTTCCCTTTCCTGGGATGGGCTTCTCTGACCTTGTGTGAGAATGAAGCCCAGGCAGGTCACTGCAGTCTGTGATATTTGAGCTTTTTCTTGGACAACTTCTATCCTTTATTGGCTTGGTAGTTCAGAGGCCTCCTTAGTAGGGCTGGCGATCAGAATGTCGTCTGCATATTGAAGGAGGGTTTCCTTTTCCAGAGGTAGAACTTTTCGGTCGTTAGCTAAGCTTTCCCCAAAGATGGTGTGGGAATTTTTGAACCCTTGGGGCAAGACGGCCCGGAAGTATTGTTTTAGTTGTATGTTGAGTCCTGCCACTCACAAGCCAAAATTTCTTGTGACTCTGGGACTAATGGAATACAAAAGAAGGCATCATTGAAGACTAATACAGAATACCATGTCCTGGTGGTTGGTAGAATGACCAGCAGGGTGTAGGAATCAGGAGCAACTGGAGGTATATCCTCGGTGGCTTCACTGACTGTCCTGACATCCTTTACCAGGTCCCCAGCAGCCCATGGGGCTCTCGTGGTCAGGCCAATCCCAGGATATGGAGCTCTCCTGGGCAGGTACCCCACCCCCAACCCAGCCCACGGGGCTCTCATGGTCAGGCCCCTCCCAGGATACAGAGCTACCCTTGCAGGTACCGTGGCAGGGCTGGGCACACAGGAACCGTGCACATAGCCCTCATTGAAGAGCACCCCCAGCTCACCTGTCGCTCAGAGCTGACACAGAGCACCTCAGAGCAGGACTTGAACTAACAAACAGCAGCTCCGACAGGTCTGTGACCCTGGGCATCACTCTGTGTGGCCTCCCTCCACCTGGTCTTCCAGAGACTTCCACTGCACCCAGGGCACCAGGCCTCTGTCTCCAACCACCACCCACCCCTCCTCTCCCTGACTCCTGGGTTCCTCTCATTAGGAGAGGGTTTTCTTGAAGTTGTCTCCCACTCATGGGCCAGATAAAATGATTAGAAAACAAGCCAAAGCTGCAGCCCCTTGTCTATCCTGACTCTCAGGAGCCCACACCTGTTCCTTGGACCTGGCCGGTTCAGCAAGTTCCATTTCCTGCAACTGTGAGCCCCTGAGGGGTGATGATTGGCTGACCTGGGCAGCCTTACCATGCCGGCCAGCCCTCCCCAGGTGTGCCTGGGTTGAGATCAATATAAATACCACTCCAGGCAGCAAAAGCCCCTGCAGCTGTGCCTGACGCCATTTTCTCTGCCCTGTCAGCAGTCTCGGGGCTGGGCTGGTGGGAGGGAGTGAGAGGCCACGGCTTTGTGGGTGGCCCAGTGTGAGTGGGGCTCTGCTGGACTTTCTGCAGCAGTTGCCAGGCTGCCACCTGCTAAAGAAGAGGATGTGTCACCCATACCTGCTGCTGGAATTTCTCCCTGGGCAGAGGTGAGGAAGGAAAAAAGCAGTGGGGGCAGGGACAGGACGGGTATCTCAGGCAGGGAAATGGAAATCTTCCAGAAGAGCACCCAGGGCCAGGACCATCCTGGCTGGCCTGCAGGCACCAAGTCAGCTGGCATGCTGTCACTCGTGTGGCTCCATGGCCCTTCCTCTAGGCTTTCAAGTCCTTGTATATATTCAGGTGTTTTACCTGGGAAGGGCGGGAACAGTTCAGCAGCAACTGGCCTGGGGTTCAGCTCACGTTTACTCACAGATGCCTCGGCACGGTGCCCCAGCTTTGCAATGAGGACGCTTGTTGTGTGGGGGCTGCTGGCTGAATGGGAGACGATTCCCCACCACTGACCAACTTCAGAATTGTTTACAACTGGAGCAAGTGCCCTGATACGGTTTTCCTCTGAGTAACTGGTGGGTTCTGTTTTTTTTTTCTCTTTTTCGTTTTTGGTTCAAGGTAGATTTTATTCCTCTTTTTTGTATTTACAGATATAAGCATGGAAATAATTTATTCATATAAATACATGTATGTGAAGGGAATAATTGTTTTTTCTGTTTTATTTTTTAAATTTTATTTCTTTTTAATTTTGAATTTTATTTTATATTTTTATACAGCAGCTTCTCATTGGTTATCTATTTTATACATATAAATGTTTACATGCCAATCCCAATCTCTCAACTCCTCCCACCACCACCCCTCCAAGAGCTTTCCCCCCTTGTTGTCCATACGATTGTTGTCTACATCTGTTGCTCTATTTATGCCTTGCAAAACGGTTAATCTGTACAGTTTTTCTAGGTTCCACATATATGCATGAATATACAAGATTTGTTTTTCTCTTTCTGACTTACTTCACTCTGTAGGACAGTCTCTAGATCCATCGACGTCTCTACAAATGACCCAATTTCATTCCTTTCATGGCTTAGTAATATTCCATTTTATATATGTACCACATCTTTATGCATTCGTCTGTCTGTGGGCATTTAGGTTGCTTCCATTACCTCGATATTGTAAATAGTGATGCAATGAACATTGCGGTGAATGTCTCTTTTTGATTTATGGTTTTGTCTGGGTATATGTCCAGTCCTGGGATTGCTGTATCATATGGTAATTCTATTATTAGTTTCTTAAGAAACTCCATATTGTTCTCCATAGTGACTGTATCAATTTATATTCCCAACAATAGTGGAAGAGGCTTCCTTTTCTCCACACCCTTTCCAGCATTTGTTGTTTGTAGATTTTCAGATGATGCCCATTCTAACAGGTGTGAGGTGATACCTCATTGTTGAGTCCATTTCGTTGAGCAAGGGGTAGGTCTTGTCTATTACATATTTGGCTTATGGAACGGTATCTGTGCTAATTTCAAACTCTGGTTTTATGCAGCACCCCAACTCACCTTTCCCCTTAAGCAAGCATAAGTTGGTTTTCTAAACTTGAGACCCTGTTCTGTTTTGTAATTCAGTTCATGTGTAGCCAAGTTTACATTCCGTGCATTAGTGATACCTTATGATGTTTCTTTTTCTGTGTGACTTATTTCACTTAGAATCATCATGCCTCAATCCACTCATTATGCTGGTACAGGCCTGGTGACACAGATTTCATTGCTGAGTGGTATTCTGTTGTACATAAGTACCGCAACTTCTTTATCAATTATTTGTTCTCTGGGATATTTAACTTGTACTGTAGAAGAGGTTCCTGTAAACAGAGCCATTGTAAATTTTGGGGTGGCTGTGTCTTTTTGATTTTAATTTCCCTAAGCTATAGGACCATAAGTGGAAATGCCCTAGACTCTGTTGCTTTGTTTTTCAGATGTATCAGGAAACACCATACACTTCTCCAGAGTGGCTGTTGGCAATGTACATCCCGCCCATCAGCATAACAAGGCTCCTTTTTCCCCATGGCCTGTCTTGCCTTTCTGGATTTTACACTTTTCTCAGATGGCCCTTTAGACCGGGGGTAAGTGACACTTCATAGTAGTTCGGATTTCCATTGCAAGCTTGCTTGGTTTGCCAAAAAGGGCGTATGTGTTTTTTCCTGAATATATTCAGGAACAAACTCATACGCCCTTTGTTGCCAAGTGCATCATTGTCGATGTTCTGCCTCTTTTCCTATGCTTTAAATGCAAATCCAGTCTACCTCCTGAAATCGGTTTCCTGCAATTCTGCCCCGCTTTCAAGTCCTCTTCGCAGCCTTACTTCAATATATTTTTGGACGTTATCTGTCATTTATAACTCTGCAGGTTTGTGAATTACAGGGCCCCTGAGCTCCTTTCTTCAACTCGCTTTCTTGTGAGCTGGCCGCAAACCCGCAAGACTGCTTCAGGCCCTAATCTGCTTCTGGCAGGGCACGCTGAGCCTTTGGTTAATTCCTCTTCCTGGTGGGAAATGAGTGTTAAATATGCCCGTCCAGACACCTACCTCACTCTCAACCCCTTGGTGATGTGGGTCCTCTGGTTTGTGGCCACTTTTGCTGGGTTCCTCACCTTTCGATGATGTGGCCCCACTAGTGTGAGGACACTCCTGCTTGGTTCTCATCCACGTGGTTATGTGGACCCCCTGGTGAGAGTCTGTTCCTGGCTTTGTTCCTCACCCACCTGTGAGGGAGACCCTCTGCTGATAGGTCACTCCTGCATGGCTGGCACACATTGCCTTGGTGAAGTCAGTTGTGTGGTGGCAGTTGGAGCGTGCTGGGAATCTCTTCCCCCCGGTGATGAGGGCCCTCTTGCATCAGGCCCTGACTGCTGGGCTCACCAACTTTTCTTAGTGAGCCCAGTGATGCTTTGGCACTCCTCTTAGGATCCCATCTCCATGGGGATGTGGGCCTTCTGCTCTGAGGTCCCAACGGCTGGGTTGTTCACATTTTCATGATGTGGGCTCTCTGGTGTTAGTTCACAGAAGCCTGGATCCCATAGCCTCTGTGCTCTTGGCCGCCTGCTGGGAGGTTCCAACTGCTGGATTCCTCACTTTTTTAAATTTTTGGGCCCTCTGTTGTGAGGATCCTCCTGCCTGCCTCACTCCCAGCCCCTTCGTGATGTGTGTCGTCTGGTTTGAGGCCACATGTGCTGGGTTCCTCACCTTTCGATGATGTGGGACCAATGGTCTTAGGAGACTCCTGCCTGGTTCACATCCCCTTGGTGATGTGGGCCCTCTGTTGAGAGTCTGATCCTGGCTGGGTTCCTCACCCATCTGTGAGGTAGGCCGTCTGATGTGAGGTCACTCTTGCCTGGCTTGCTCACCTCGCCTTGTGGACATGAGCCCTCTGGTGGCACTTGGAGCCTGCTGGGAGCCTCCTCTCCTCGGTGATGAGGGCCCTCTGGCATCAGGCCCTAACTGCTGGGCTCCCCACATTTTGTGATGTGTGCCCAGTGGTGCGAGGACACTCCAGCCAGGTTCACATCCCCATTGGGGTGTGGGCCTTCTGCTCTGAGGTCCCAAAGCCTGGGTTGCTCACAGTTTCATGATGTGGGCTCTCTGCTGTTAGTTCACTCCTGCCTGCATCCCATAGCTTCTGTGCTCTGGACCGCCTGCTGGGAGGTTCCAACTGCTGGATTCCTCACCTTTCTTATTCTTTGGGCCCTCTGTTTTTAGGCTACTCCTGCCTGCCTCACTCCCATTCCCTTTGTGATATGTGTCCTCTGATTTGAGGCCACATGTGCTGGGTTCCGCACCTTTCGATGATGTGACCCCACTGGAGGGAAGACAGTCCTGACTGGTTCCCATCCCCTTGCTGATGTGGGCCCTCAGGTGAGAGTCTGATCCTGGCTGGGTTCCTCACCCTTCTGTGAGGTGGGCCCTCTGCTGTGAGGTCAATCATGCCTGTCTGGCACACGTCACCTTGGCGACGTGGGCCCTCTGGTGGCAGTTGGAGTGTGCTGGGATCCTCCTGCCCTCGGTGATGAGGGCCCTCTTGCCTTAGGCCATAACTGCTGGGCTCCCCACATTTTCTGATGTGTGCCAAGTGAGTGAGGAGACTCTTGCCAGGTTCCCATCCCCATGGCGATATGGGCCTTCTGCTCTGAGGTCAAAACGGCTGGCTTGCTCACAGTACCATGATGTGGGCCCTCTGCTGTGAGTTCACTCCGGCAAGGATCCCTTATCATCGGTGCTCTGAGCCGCCTGCTGGGAGGTTCCAACTGCTGGATTCCTCAACTTTTTTATTCTATGTGCCCTCTGTTGTGAGGCTCCTCCTGCCTGCCTCACTGCCAGCCCCTTGGTGATGACTGTCCTATGGCTTGAGGCCACATGTGCTGCGTTCCTCACCTTTCGATGATGTGACCCCACTCGTGTGAGGACACTCCTGCCTGGTTCCCATCCCCTTGGTGAGGTGGGCCCTCTGGCGAGAGTCTAATCCTGGCTGGGTTCCTCAACGTTCTGTGAGGTAGGCCCTCTGCTGTGAGGTCACTCCTGCCTGGCTGGCACACGTCACCTTGGAGACGTGAGCCCTCTGGTGGCAGTTGGAGCGTGCAGGGCGCCTCCTCCTCTCGGTGATGACGGCCCTCTGGCGTCAGGCCCTAAATGGTGGGCTCCCCACATTTTCTGATGTGCGCCCAGTGGTGCGAGGACACTCCAGCCAGGTTCCCATTCCCATGGGGATGTGGTCCTTCTGCGCTGAAGTCTCAACTCCTGGGTTGCTCACAGTTTTGTGATGTGGGCCCTCTGCTGTGAGTTCACTGTGGCCTGGATCCCATAGCCTCGGTGTTCTGGGCCGCCTGCTGGAAGGTCTAAATGCTGGAATCCTCACGTTTTTTATATTATGTGCCCTGTGTTGTGAGGCTACTCCTGCCTGCCTCACTCCAAGACCCTTGGTGATGTGGGTCCTCTGGTTTGAGGACACATGTGCTGGGTTCCTCACCTTAAGATGATGAGGCCCCACTGGTGTGAGGATAATCCTGACTGGGTCCCATCCCCTTTGTGATGTGGGCCCTCTGGTGAGAGTCTGATCCTGGCTGGGTTCCTCACCCATCTGTGAGGTGGGCCCTCTACTATCAGGTAACTCTTGCCTGGGTTGCTCACCTCGCCTTGTTGACATGAGCCCTCTGGTGGCAATTGGACCCTGCTGGGAGCCTCCTCAGCTCTGTGATGAGGGCCCTCTGACGTCAGGCCCTAACTGCTGGGCTCCCCAACTTTTCTTAGTGAGCCCAGTGTTGCTCAAGCACTCCTCTTAGGTTCCCATCCCCATGGGGATGTGGGCCTTCTGCTCTGAGGTTCCAACGGCTGGGTTGATCACAATTTCATGATGTGGGCTCTCTGGTGTTAGTTCACTGTGGCCTGGATCCCATAGCCTCTGTGGTCTTGGCTGCCTGCTGGGAGGTTCCAACTGCTCGATTCCTCAACTTTTGTATTCTATGGGTCCTGTGTTGTGATGCTCCTCCTGCCTGCCTCACTCGCAACCCCTTCGTGATGTGGGTCTTCTGGTTTGAGGCCACATGTGCTGGGTTAGGCAACTTTCAATGATGTGGCCCCACTGGTGTGAGGACACTCCTGCCTGGTTCCCATCCCCTTGGTGATGTGGGCCTTCTGGTGACAGTCTTATCCTGGCTGGGTTCCTCACTCTTCTGTGAGGTAGGCCCTCTGCTGTGAAGTCAATCCTGCCTGACTTGCACACATCACCTTGGCGACGTGGGCCCTCTGTTGGCACATGGAACCTGCTGGGAGCCTCCTGCCCTCGGTGATGACGGCCCTCTAGCATCAGGCTCTAACTGCTGGGCTCCCCACGTTTTCTGATGTGAGCCCAGTGATGCCAGGACACTCCTGTCAGGTTCCCATCCCCATGGGGATGTGGGCTTTCTGCTCTGAGGTCCCAATGCCTGGGTTGCTCACAGTTTCATGATGTGGGCTCTCTGCTGTTAGTTCACTCCTGCCTGCATCCCATAGCTTCTGTGCTCTCGGCCGCCTGCTGGGAGGTTCCAAATGCTGGATTCCTCACTTTTTTTATTCTTTGGGCCCTCTGTTTTTAGGCTACTCCTACCTGCCTCACTCCCATCCCCTTTGTGATGTATGTCCTCTGATATGAGGCCACATGTGCTGGGTTCCGCACCTTTCGATGATGTGGCCCCACTGGTGGGAGGACAGTCCTGACTGGTTCCCATCCCCTTGGTGTTGTGGGCCCTCTGGTGAGAGTCTCATCCTGCCTCGGTTCCTCACCCTTCTGTGAGATAGGCCCTCTGCTGTGAGGTCACTACTGCCTGGCTGGCGCATGCCACCTTGTAGACGTGGGCCCTCTGTTGGCAGTTGGAACCTGCTGGGAGTCTCCTCCCCTCAGTTATGAGGGCCCCCTGGCGTCAGGCCCTAACTGCTGGGCTCCTAACATTTTCTGATATGTGCTAAGTGGTGCAAAGCCACTCCTGCCAGGTTCCCATCCCAATGGGGATGTGGGCCTTCTGTTCTGAGGTCCCAACAGCTGGGCTGCTCACAGGTTCATGATGTGGGCCCTCTGCTGTGAGTTCACTGCGGCCTGGATCCCATAGCCTCGGTGCTCTGGGCCACTTGCTGGGAGGTTCCAACTGCTGGATTCCTCAACTTTTATATTCTATGGACCCTGTGTTGTGAGGCCAGTCCTGCCAG
This sequence comes from Leucopleurus acutus, assembly GCF_964270905.1. Classification (NCBI taxonomy): domain Eukaryota; kingdom Metazoa; phylum Chordata; class Mammalia; order Artiodactyla; family Delphinidae; genus Leucopleurus; species Leucopleurus acutus. Next base: position 216,312 of record NW_028139075.1, on the reverse strand, counting down.
CCTCATTCCGAACCCCTTGGTGATGTGGTTCCTCTGGTTTGAGGACACATGTGCTGGGATCCTCACCTTTCGATGATGTTGTCCCACTGGTGTGGGGACACTCCTGCCTGGTTCCCATCCCCTTGGTGATGTGGGCCCTCTGGTGAGAGTCTGATCCTGGCTGTGTTCCTCACCCTTCTGTGAGGTGGGCCCTCTGCTGTGAGGTCACTCCTGCCAGGCTGGCACACATCACCTTGGCGACGTTGGCCCTCTGGTGGCAGCTGGAGCCTGCTGGGAGCCTCCTCCTCTCGGTGATGAGTGCCCTCTAGCGTCAGGCCCTAACTTCTGAGCACCCCACGTTTTCTGATGTGAGCCCAGTGATGCCAGGACACTCCTGTCATGTTCCCATCACCATGGGGATGTGGGCCTTCTGCTCTGAGGTCCCAATGTCTGGGTTGCTCACAGTTTCATGATGTGGGCTGTCTGGTGTTAGTTCACTCTGGCCTGGTTCCTCTAGCCTCTGTGCTCTGGGCCGCCTGCTGGGAGGTTCCAACTGCTGGATTCCTCACCTTTCTTATTTTTGGGCCCTCTGTTATGAGGCTCCTCCTGCCTGCCTCACTCCCAGCCCCTTGGTGATGGGTGTCCTATGGTTTGAAGCCACATGTTCTGGGTTCCTCACCTTTAGATGATGTGGCCCTACTCATGTGAGGACACTCCTGCCTGGTTCCAATCCATTTGGTGATGTGGGCCCTCTGGTGCGAGTCTGATCCTGACTGGGTTCGTCACACTTCTCTGAGGTGGGCCCTCTGCTGTGAGGTCATTCGTGCCTGGTTGGCACACATCGCCTTGGCGACGTCAGCCCTCTGGTGGCAGTTGGAGCCTGCTGGGAGCCTCCTTCCCTTGGTGATGAGGGTCCTCTGGCGTCAGGCCCTAACTGCTGGTCGCCCAAAATTTTCTGATACGTTCTCAGTGGTGCGAGGACACTCCTACCAGAATTCCATCCCCATGGGGATGTGGGCCTCCTGCTCTGAGGTCCCAATGGCTGGGTTGCTCAGTTTCATGACATGGGCCCTCTTCTGTGAGTTCACTGTGGCCTGGATCCCATGGCCTCGGTGCTCTGGGCCACCTGCTGGGAGGTTCCAACTGCTGGATTCCTCACTTTTTTATTCTATGTGCCCAGTGTTGTGAGGCTACTCCTGCCTGCCTCACTCCGAGGTCCTTGGTGATGTGGGTCCTCTGGTTTGAGGACACATGTGCTGAGTACCTCAGCTTTCGATGATGTGGCCCCACTGATGTGAAGACACTCCTGCCTGGTTCCCATCCCCTTGGTGATGTGGGCCCTCTGGTGAGAGTCTGATGTTGGCTGGGTTTCTCACCCTTCTGTGAGGTGGGACCTCTGCTGTGAGGTAACTCCTGCCTGGCATGCTCACGTTGCCTTGGCAATGTGAGCCCTCAGGTGGCAGTTGGAGCCTGCTGGGAATCTCCTCCCCTCAGGTATGAGAGCTCTGGATAAAACACATATGCCCTTTTTTGCCAAGTGCATTATTTTCCAAGTTCTGTCTCTTTTCCTATGCTTTAAGAGCTACTCCCGTGTACGTTCTGAAATCAGTTTCCAGCAATTCTGCCCCGCATTCAAGTCCTCTTCGCAGCCTTACTTCAGTATAATTTTGGATGATAGCTGTCATTTATAACTCCGCAGGTTTCTGAATTACAGTGCCCCTGAGCTCCTTTCTTCAACTCGCTTTCTTGTGAGCTGGCCGCAACACCGCAGGATCTCCTCAGGCCCTAATCTAGTTCCAGCATGGCACGCGGAGCCTTTGGTTCATTTATCTTCCTGGTGGGAAATGAGAGTTAAATTTGCCCGTCCAGACACCTACAGATAGTCTCCCATTGCTTCTCCTTATTGCTGTTAATCTTCCGAAGAAATTGCAAACTGGGCCAAACAGGAGGTTAAAGGCACTGACTCTCCAAGTGGGGAGAGTGTTAGTAAAGCGTCTGGAATGTTGCACCCGAGTACCAGGGGACGAAAACTGAGACACATTTGAACACGTTTCCCGATCACACGGTTGATCATGCTCTGGGGTCCACATGCATGTTTTAGCTGAAGGAAGAATCCCTTAAACCTGGAGAGTTGAGACCCATGGAATTGGTACCATGCAATATGACTTCAAAGGGTCTGCATTTGCTCACCGAACCTCACCAATCCTATCACTGCTGCGTTTATGCCGCTGTACACACGCTTGATTCTCTTTCGGAGACATATAAATCCTTAGGTTTTAAGATTCTTACTAGTCAGGTATATTCTTAGGCGTTTAATGTGGGGTGTGGAGTCCACTTCGTTGAGCAAGGAGTAGCTCTTGTCTATTACATATTTGGCTTATGGAACGGTATCTGTGCTAATTTCAATCTCTGGTTTTATGCAGCACCCCAACTCACCTTTCCACTGAAACAAGCATAAGTTGGTTTTCTACATTTGACACCCTGTTCTGTTTTGTAATTCAGTTCCTGTGTAGCCAAGTTTACATTCCGTGTAGTAGTGATATCTTATGATGTTTCTTTTTCTGTGTGATTTATTTCACTTAGAATCATTGTACCTGAATCCACTCATTATGCTGCTACGGGCCTGATGACATAGATTTCATTGCTGAGTGATATTGCATTGTACGTAAGTACCACAACTTCTTTATCCATTTTTCGCTTTCTGTGATATTGAACTTGTACCGTAAACGAGGTTCTTGTAAACAGAGCCGGCCCAAACTTTGGGGTGGCTGTGTCTTTTTGATTTTAATTTCCCTAAGCTATAGGACCATAAGTGGAAGTGCCCTAGGCTCTGTTGCTTTGTTTGTTTGATGTTTCAGGAAACACCATACACTTCTCCAGAGTGGCTGCTGGCAATTTACATCCCACCCATCAGCATAACAAGGCTCCTAGTTCGCCTTGGCCTGTCCTGCCTTTCTGGATTTTACACTTTTTTCAGATAGCCCTTTTGACCGGGGGGCAGTGAGACTTCATTGTAGTGCAGATTTCCTTTGCAAGCTTGCTTGGTAGGCCAAAAAGGGCGTATGCGTTTTTTCCTGAATATATTCAGGAAAAAACGCATACGCACTTTTTGGCCAAGTGCATCATTGTGGACGTTCTGCCTCTTTTCCTATGCTTTACATGCAATTCCAGTCTACCTCCTGAAATCGGTTTCCTGCAATTCTGCCCCGCTTTCAACTCCTCTTGGCTGCCTTACTTCAATATATTTTTGGAAGATAGCTGTCATTTATAACTCTGCAGGTTTGTGAATTACAGTGCCCCTGAGCTCCTTTCTTCAACTCGCTTTCTTGTGAGCTGGCCGCAACACCGCAGGATTGCTTCGGGCCCTAGTTTGGTTCCGGCATGGCATGCTGAGCCTTTGGTTAATTCCTCTTCCTGATGGGAAATGAGAGTTAAATTTGCACGTCCGGACACCTCCACCTAGTCTCTCATTGGTTCTCCCTATTCCTGTTCATTTTCCACAGAAATTGCAACCTGGGCCAAACAGGAGGTTAAAGGCACTGACTCTCCAAGTGGGGAGAGTGTTAGTAAAGCGTCTGGAATGTTACACCCGAGTACCAGGGGACGAAAACTGAGACACATTTGAACACGTTTCCCGATCACACGGTTGATCATACTCTGGGGTCCACATGCATGTTTTAGCTGAAGGAAGAATCCCTTAAACATGGAGAGTTGAGACCCATGGAATTGGAACCATGCAATATGACTTCAAAGGGTCTGCATTTGCTCACCGAACCTCACCAATCCTATCACTGCTGCGTTTATGCCGCTGTACACACGCTTCATTCTCTTTCGGAGACATATAAATCCATAGGTTTTAAGATTCTTACTACTCAGGTATATTCTTAGGCGTTTAATATGGGTTGTTGAGTCCACTTCGTTGAGCAAGGAGTAGCTCTTGTCCATTACATATTTGGCTTATGTAACGGTATCTGTGCTAATTTCAATCTCTGGTTTTATGCAGCACCCCAACTCACCTTTCCACTGAAGCAAGCATAAGTTGGTTTTCTACATTTGACACCCTGTTCTGTTTTGTAATTCAGTTCCTGTGTAGCCAAGTTTACATTCCGTGTAGTAGTGATATCTTATGATGTTTCTCTTTCTGTGTGACTTATTTCACTTAGAATCATCGTACCTGAATCCACTCATTATGCTGCTACGGGCCTGATGACATAGATTTCATTGCTGAGTTATATTGCATTGTACGTAAGTACCACAACTTCTTTATCCATTTTTCGCTTTTTGCGATATTGAACTTGTACCGTAAACGAGGTTCTTGTAAACAGAGCCGGCCCAACCTTTGGGGTGGCTGTGTCTTTTTGATTTTAATTTCCCTAAGCTATAGGACCATAAGTGGAAGTGCCCTAGGCTCTGTTGCTTAGTTTTTTGGATGTTTCAGGAAACACCATACACTTCTCCAGAGTGGCTGTTGGCAATTTACATCTCGCCCATCAGCATAACAAGGCTCCCAGTTCTCCATGGCCTGTCCTGCCTTTCTGGATTTTACTCTTTTTTCAGAAGGCCCTTTGACCGGGGGGCAGTGAGACTTCATTGTAGTGCAGATTTCCTTTGCGAGCTTGCTTGGTTGGCCAGAAAGGGCGTATGCGTTTCTTCCTGAATATATTCAGGAAAGAACGCATACGCCCTTTTTGGCCAAGTGCATCATTGTCGACGTTCTGAGTCTTTTCATATGTTTTCAGTGCAATTCCAGTCTACCTCCTGAAATAGGTTTCCTGCAGTTCTGCCTTGCTCTCAGTGCCTCTTCATAGCCTTACTTCAATATACTTTTGGAAAATAGTTGGCCTTTATAACTCTGCAGGTTTTTGAATTGCAGTGGCCCTTAGCTCCATTTTTCAGCTCTTATTTTTGTGATCTTGCCTCATATCCACAGGATTTCTTCAGGCCCTATTCTTCTTCTGGGGCGCCTTGCTCTGCCTTTGGTTAATTCTTCTTCCTGAATTGAAATTAGAGTGGCATGTGCCCATTGAAACCGCTACAGCTATTTTCTCACTGGTTCCCCCTATTCCCATTCATCCTCCGCACTAACTGCAGACTGTGTGATACCGGAACTTAAAGGCATTGACTCTCCATGTGGAGATGTTATTAGTAAAGTGGCTGGAATGTTGATCCGGAGCCCCAGGAGAGGAAAATGAGGTGCATTTTAGAAACCTTTCCCGATCATATGGTATACCATCTGCTGGATTTCCCATGCATGGTTTAGCTGTAGGAAGATTCCCTTCAACTTGGAGTGTTGGGACCCTTGGAATAAGTAGCATGAAGTATTGCATTAAACTTTCGGCAGTTGCTCACCAAAGCTCTCCAATCCTTTCAGCCCCAAGTGTCCAGCCTTATGTCTTATCCAGCTGTGGGTTTATATGTGGTCATTCCAGGTTGCATCACAGCCCCTGAGCGAATTTTGTAAGAATTTTTCTCTCTTTCATTGTTTCTGCGTTTTGGTTTTAAAATTTATTTCTATAATGGGGTTTAGCTCATTTTCACTGCTGTGTTTGTGCCGCTCTGCGCACACTTGATTCCCTTATGGAGATATATCAATACATGGGTTTTAAGATTCTTATTACTCAGATATATTTCTCTGCGGTTTATAGGGTGTGTTGAGGCCAGTTCATTGAGCAAGGTGTAGATCTTGTCTGATACCTATTTGGTTTATTGAACGGTATCTGTGCTAATTTCAAACTCTGGTTTTATGCATCACCCCACCTCTCCTTTCCCCTTAAGCTGACATAAGTGTGTTTTCTAAATGTGAGACACTGTTCTGTTTTGTAATTCATTTTTTGTGCAGCCATATTTATCCTCCCTCTATAAGTGATATCTTATGATATGTTTCTTTTTCTGTTTGACTTATTTCAAGTAGTATTATCGGACCTCAATCCACTCTTTATCCTTCTACTAGCCTTATTACATTGATTTCATGGTGAAGAGATATTCCATTGTACATAAGTACCACATTTTCTTTATCCATTGTTCTCTTTCCTGGGATATTTAAGGTGTACTGAAGTTGAGGTTCTTGTAAACAGAGTAGCCCTAAACTGTGGTGTGCTTGTGTCTTGTTGATTTTTAGACTTCCCTAGATATACTCCCGTGATTGGAAGTGCCCTATGCTCTGTCGCTCTGTTTTTTAGATGATTTAGGAACCACCATACACTTCTCCAGAGTGGCTCTCGGCAGTTCACACACTGTCCATCAGCGTATAAAGGCTCCCTGTTCTCCATGGCCTGTCCTGCATTTCTGGTTTTTACAATTTTTTCGGATGGCCCTTTTGACCGGTGGGAAATGAGACTTCTTTGTTGTGCACATTTGCATTGCTTGCTTGCTTGGTTGCCCATAAAGTGCGTATGCGTTTTTTCCTGGATATATTCAGGAAAAAACGCATACTCCCTTTTGGGCCAACTGCATCATTGTCGAAATTCTGCCGCTTTTCATGTGCTTTAAAGGCGAGTCCAATCTATCTCTTGAAATCTGTTTCTTGCAATTCTGTCTTGCATTCAGATCCTCTTCTTTGCCTTACCTCAACATATTTTTGGACGTTAGTTTTCATTTATAACTCTGCAGGTTTGTGAATTGCAGTGACCCTGAGCTCCATTTTTTAAGTTGCTCTTTTGTGAGCTGGCCTCAAAACCGCAGGATTGCTTCAGGCCCTATTTTGGCTCCGGCGAGGCGGGCTGAGCCTTTTTTTAATTCTTATTCTTAATGGGAAATTAGAGTGACATGTGCCCGTCCAAACCCCTACAACTATTCTCTCATTGGTTCCCCCTGTTCCCGTTCATCCTCCTCACAATTTGCAAAATGTGTGAAACAGAAGTTTAAATGTGCTGATTCTCTAAGTGGGGAGATTCTAAGTAACGTGGCTGGAATGATGAACAGGAGCACCAGGAGAGGATAAATGAGGTGCATTTTAGACACATCTCCCGATCACATGGTGTACAGTCCTCTGGGTTTTCCATGCATGTTTTAGCTGTAGGAAGATTCCTTGAACCTGCAGATTTGGGACCCATTGAATGGGTACCAGGTAGTATTACTTTAAAGGGTGTGCATTTCCTCACCCAACCTCACATTTCTCTTAGCGCGAACAGTTTCCAGCCTTATGTCTCATCCTGCTGTGGGTCTAGATGTGTTCAATCCATGTTGCATCACCGTCCCTGAGGAAAAGTTGTAAGAGGTTTTCTCTGTCTCTCTGTCGTTTATTTTTTTCAATTTATTACTATGTTGTTTACAGCTGATTTTCAAAGCTCTGTTTCTTGCTGCTGTACATCCACTTGATTCACGTACAGAGAGACATCAATAATTTCTTTTTCAGATTCTTACCAGTCATAGATATTCTCTTCCGGTGACTTGAGTGTGCTGAGTGCAGTTCTTTTAGCTACCGTGTAGGCCTTGTTGATTATCAGTTTGGTATTTGGAATGGTATCTTTGCTAATTTCAACCTCCTGGATGATGCCTCACCCCTCCCCACCTTTCCCGTTTAGCAGCCTTACGCGTGTTTTCTACATATTTATGTCACTTAGAATGATCATACGTAACTCCTCCGGAGTTGTTACAACTGGCCATATTTCATTGATTTCCAGGCTGAGTAATATTCCACTCTACATAAGTACCACATCTCTATCCATTTTTTCCCTCCAGAGACATTTAAGTTATATCCTAGTCGAGGATCTTTTAAACAGAGAGGCAGTAAACATTGGGGTGCCTGTGTCCTCTCGATTTTTGTTTTTCCCAAGATATACGCCCATGAGTGCAAGTGCCCTATGCTCTGTAGCTCATTTTTTAGATGCTTTAGTAAACACAATACACTTCTCCAGAATGGCCATTGGCAATATACATTTCCACTATAAGCCTCACAGGGCTCCCTCTTCTCCTTGCCCTGTCCTGCATTTCTGGCGTTTACACTTTATGAGGATGGCTCTTCTGACTGATGCGAAGTGATATCTTTTGTAGTATTGATTTCCAGTGCCCACCTGTTTGGTTGGCTAAAAAAGTGTATGCCCTTTTCTTGAATATATACAGAAAAAAACGCATACAGCCTTTTTGGCCAACTGCAATGTCGGCAATGTTCAGCCCCTTTTCTTGTGCTTAATGGCGAATCCTTTCTACCTCCTCAAATCCCTTTCCTGCCATTCTCCCTTGCTTGCCAATCCTTTTCTCTGACTTTCCTCAAGACATTTTTCAGTGATAGATATTTTCAACTCTGCAGTTTCGTGAATTTTACTGCCCCTGAGTTCCATTGTTCAACTTGTGTTTATGGGAACTGGCCACAAAGCAGTGGGATTTCCTCAAGCCCTATACTGTTTCCATGGGCAACCCTAGCCTTTGGTCAATTCATCTTCCTGATTGGAAATTAGAGTGACATGTGCCTGTCTGAACACCTAGGACTTGTCTCTCATTGTTCCTCATCCTTCCGCTTCATCCTCTGGACAAATTCCAAACTGTACGCAACAGGATGTTGACAGTGTTGACATCTCCAAGTGGGGAGACTGTTAGTAAAGACGCTGGAGGGGTGAACCCGAGCACCAGGAGATGAGGAGATGAGATGCCTTTTCCAAACTCTTCCCGATCAGACGGTATACCATCCTCTGGGTGTGACAGACATGTTTTAGCAGTAGGAAGAGTCCCATTCATGTAAGGAGAACACCAGGGCTTTTTCAAAATCAGTGTCTCCCCGAAACCCAAACTGGGGAGTTTTTTAAGCTACGGCTACACATATGTTCATTAAGGGCCTTGGGAAGTAGGCAGAGTCCAAACTTTAGATGACTGAAGTCTTCAGGGTCAGAAGCACTCACCACCGGCTTCCCTTAGGTTACACTTTAACTGTCATTGATAGATGATGTCAATAAAAATATCTATTCTTTTTCCGATTATTTCCCCTTATAGGTTATTGCACAATATTGAGTGTAGTTCCCTGTGCTATACAGTAGTTCCTTGTTGATGATCTATTTTATACATAGCAGTGTGTATGTGTTAATTCCAAACTGTTAATTTATCCCTCCTCCCACCTTTCCCCTTTGGTAATAATAAATTATAAGATTTTATACTTCTCAGAAATGGGGGAGCTGAAAGAGAGGTATCATTTTCAATGGAAAAGCATTTAAAACAAGATTGAAGCTTTAACCAAGATTATTAGATGTACATCCTTGGAAAGAAATCACTTCATTTCTCTAATATTGACCTGACAAATAAGACAAACCTTTTCACTGAACTTGCTTATAATAAAGTGATGGAAATATCAAATGGAAGTGTTAGAAACATCTTATTTTACCCGAGCCTTATAAACTGTTCTATGTTAACTACAGTTTGGCTCACACATCTGTTCATTGAAGTTACAATAGTCTCAATTTCTGTTACTGATCCTCCAGAGTGGACCCCAACAAGGGTCCCCCTGCCCAGTGTCATTGGGGCCAACAGATCGAGACTGAGTTTGGTTCCCAAGCAAAGGAAACTTTATATTTTCATCAGAGAATGGAGAGGTGAGAGCATGCACTACCCCGTGGGCTGTGGGCTGGGCTGCTGTGTAGAGATCCTGTCAGAGTCAGTGGGAGGGAGGGGGCGGAGCTCTCAAGGGCCGGGTTGGCTGCAGCTCAGGCTCTATATCTCGGAGTCTGCACTGGGCCCCAGGAGCTGAGGTGTCGACCCAGCCATTCTGCACCAGGAAATCTGGTCTGAAGTGCCGGGTGTGGAACCTCTGCATGCGGGACCCTAGGAGCACGTGAAATTAGACAAAGCACAAAGGATAAAAAAGGTCAGACTTGACTTTATTGCCCACATTCTATTTTTATCTCCCAGGGATTTTTAATGGGCTTTGCTGGGGACAAACCCCTCCTCTGCCTTTTGTCCCGTTCCTCATTCTTGGAGTGCTGAGGGTGCAGACCCTTCTTCTGTAACTGCTGAGTGCTGAGTTGGGAGCCCTCATACCAGGGGACGAGGGTCAGAACTTCTCCCCAGCAGCCTCCAGGTGACGTTGATTGGCCCCAGGACCCCTGCCTCCCTGCTCGTCCGCCTGAGCACCAGCATTGGAAGTGTTATAGATTCTAATGACCTTTAAGGGTCCAGGAAAGAGATGTGCAGAGATGCTGTGGGGGCCGGTTTCACCCCGCCCCACATTTGTTCGGCCACCTTAGGCTGACCGTTTCTGCCAGCCTAGATGTTCTGACCAGTAGTCTGCTCTTTCTTCAATTAGGCCCCTGAATTAACGTAAAAACAGCACCAGGTGTCAGAGCCCTGCCCGCTCAACTCCCAGACAGTCCAGGGTCAGTGGTGATCAAGGACCATGATGGCCACTGAGTCAACAGCCTTTTGAAGTAAACAGGAGTCCAGCCGGTCTTATTGGCCACCATCATCACGGTGTCTGTAGGCTTTTCTATGGTGACAGTGTGATATACGGGTTCCCCCGCCAAGATTATTAGCTCCCCTCCGGGTGCAGGAAGTCCTGCAAGCAGTAGTCTACTCCTTCGGGACACACTATTGTTGTTTTATGAGAGAAACTCCAGGTCAAGTGATGTTCACACGAGTCGTCATGGTGCCCTGTTGCCCCCGGTTATCTCTCTGGATGTTGGAGTTGGAGGGCCTCCTCACTCGAGGTCGGTGTGCCCACGGAGCGAACCCTGCAACTTCAGGGCATGGTTGGTGATTAGGATCACCACGTGGGGTCCTTTTCCCTTAGGAGGGAGGTGGCCTTTTGGGCTGCTGATTTCCAGGTTTTTAGATACCGCCAGTATCTTGGCCAGATGTGGCAGTGGGCCAAGCCCCTTGGTGACTGTAGTTTATCCTACCTGGATGGCATTCTTGCGTTGTTCCATTTCAAGTGGTCCCAGTTTTTGCACTAATTCTCCAATGGCGATTCACCTTTCACCGGGAATGGAAAGGTCAAAGGGTTTAGCTCAATTAGGGAGTTCCAGGGCAAGGGTCTGAATTGACTGCTCTTTCCATTCTTGAAAGGCCACTTCTGGATTCTGTTCAAAAGGATCATCATCTTTTCCTTTCAGTGTTTCATATAGAGGCCCAGCTAGTAGACTGTAGTTAGGGATCCAGAAGCAGCAAACCCTGGCCTCCCCAGGAACCCCTAAGCTGTCTTCTAGTTTTAGAAAGGCGTAAGGCTGCAAATGGTTTCTTCCCTTTCCTGGGATGGGCTTCTCTGACCTTGTGTGAGAATGAAGCCCAGGCAGGTCACCGCAGTCTGTGATATTTGAGCTTTTTCTTGGACAACTTCTATCCTTTATTGGCTTGGTAGTTCAGAGGCCTCCTTAGTAGGGCTGGCGATCAGAATGTCGTCTGCATATTGAAGGAGGGTTTCCTTTTCCAGAGGTAGAACTTTTCGGTCGTTAGCTAAGCTTTCCCCAAAGATGGTGTGGGAATTTTTGAACCCTTGGGGCAAGACGGCCCGGAAGTATTGTTTTAGTTGTATGTTGAGTCCTGCCACTCACAAGCCAAAATTTCTTGTGACTCTGGGACTAATGGAATACAAAAGAAGGCATCATTGAAGACTAATACAGAATACCATGTCCTGGTGGTTGGTAGAATGACCAGCAGGGTGTAGGGATCAGGAGCAACTGGAGGTATATCCTCGGTGGCTTCACTGACTGTCCTGACATCCTTTACCAGGTCCCCAGCAGCCCATGGGGCTCTCGTGGTCAGGCCAATCCCAGGATATGGAGCTCTCCTGGGCAGGTACCCCACCCCCAACCCAGCCCACGGGGCTCTCATGGTCAGGCCCCTCCCAGGATACAGAGCTACCCTTGCAGGTACCGTGGCAGGGCTGGGCACACAGGAACCGTGCACATAGCCCTCATTGAAGAGCACCCCCAGCTCACCTGTCGCTCAGAGCTGACACAGAGCACCTCAGAGCAGGACTTGAACTAACAAACAGCAGCTCCGACAGGTCTGTGACCCTGGGCATCACTCTGTGTGGCCTCCCTCCACCTGGTCTTCCAGAGACTTCCACTGCACCCAGGGCACCAGGCCTCTGTCTCCAACCACCACCCACCCCTCCTCTCCCTGACTCCTGGGTTCCTCTCATTAGGAGAGGGTTTTCTTGAAGTTGTCTCCCACTCATGGGCCAGATAAAATGATTAGAAAACAAGCCAAAGCTGCAGCCCCTTGTCTATCCTGACTCTCAGGAGCCCACACCTGTTCCTTGGACCTGGCCGGTTCAGCAAGTTCCATTTCCTGCAACTGTGAGCCCCTGAGGGGTGATGATTGGCTGACCTGGGCAGCCTTACCATGCCGGCCAGCCCTCCCCAGGTGTGCCTGGGTTGAGATCAATATAAATACCACTCCAGGCAGCAAAAGCCCCTGCAGCTGTGCCTGACGCCATTTTCTCTGCCCTGTCAGCAGTCTCGGGGCTGGGCTGGTGGGAGGGAGTGAGAGGCCACGGCTTTGTGGGTGGCCCAGTGTGAGTGGGGCTCTGCTGGACTTTCTGCAGCAGTTGCCAGGCTGCCACCTGCTAAAGAAGAGGATGTGTCACCCATACCTGCTGCTGGAATTTCTCCCTGGGCAGAGGTGAGGAAGGAAAAAAGCAGTGGGGGCAGGGACAGGACGGGTATCTCAGGCAGGGAAATGGAAATCTTCCAGAAGAGCACCCAGGGCCAGGACCATCCTGGCTGGCCTGCAGGCACCAAGTCAGCTGGCATGCTGTCACTCGTGTGGCTCCATGGCCCTTCCTCTAGGCTTTCAAGTCCTTGTATATATATATTCAGGTGTTTTACCTGGGAAGGGCGGGAACAGTTCAGCAGCAACTGGCCTGGGGTTCAGCTCACGTTTACTCACAGATGCCTCGGCACGGTGCCCCAGCTTTGCAATGAGGACGCTTGTTGTGTGGGGGCTGCTGGCTGAATGGGAGACGATTCCCCACCACTGACCAACTTCAGAATTGTTTACAACTGGAGCAAGTGCCCTGATACGGTTTTCCTCTGAGTAACTGGTGGGTTCTGTTTTTTTTTTCTCTTTTTCGTTTTTGGTTCAAGGTAGATTTTATTCCTCTTTTTTGTATTTACAGATATAAGCATGGAAATAATTTATTCATATAAATACATGTATGTGAAGGGAATAATTGTTTTTTCTGTTTTATTTTTTAAATTTTATTTCTTTTTAATTTTGAATTTTATTTTATATTTTTATACAGCAGCTTCTCATTGGTTATCTATTTTATACATATAAATGTTTACATGCCAATCCCAATCTCTCAACTCCTCCCACCACCACCCCTCCAAGAGCTTTCCCCCCTTGTTGTCCATACGATTGTTGTCTACATCTGTTGCTCTATTTATGCCTTGCAAAACGGTTAATCTGTACAGTTTTTCTAGGTTCCACATATATGCATGAATATACAAGATTTGTTTTTCTCTTTCTGACTTACTTCACTCTGTATGACAGTCTCTAGATCCATCGACGTCTCTACAAATGACCCAATTTCATTCCTTTCATGGCTTAGTAATATTCCATTTTATATATGTACCACATCTTTATGCATTCGTCTGTCTGTGGGCATTTAGGTTGCTTCCATTACCTCGATATTGTAAATAGTGATGCAATGAACATTGCGGTGAATGTCTCTTTTTGATTTATGGTTTTGTCTGGGTATATGTCCAGTCCTGGGATTGCTGTATCATATGGTAATTCTATTATTAGTTTCTTAAGAAACTCCATATTGTTCTCCATAGTGACTGTATCAATTTATATTCCCAACAATAGTGGAAGAGGCTTCCTTTTCTCCACACCCTTTCCAGCATTTGTTGTTTGTAGATTTTCAGATGATGCCCATTCTAACAGGTGTGAGGTGATACCTCATTGTTGAGTCCATTTCGTTGAGCAAGGGGTAGGTCTTGTCTATTACATATTTGGCTTATGGAACGGTATCTGTGCTAATTTCAAACTCTGGTTTTATGCAGCACCCCAACTCACCTTTCCCCTTAAGCAAGCATAAGTTGGTTTTCTAAACTTGAGACCCTGTTCTGTTTTGTAATTCAGTTCATGTGTAGCCAAGTTTACATTCCGTGCATTAGTGATACCTTATGATGTTTCTTTTTCTGTGTGACTTATTTCACTTAGAATCATCATGCCTCAATCCACTCATTATGCTGGTACAGGCCTGGTGACACAGATTTCATTGCTGAGTGGTATTCTGTTGTACATAAGTACCGCAACTTCTTTATCAATTATTTGTTCTCTGGGATATTTAACTTGTACTGTAGAAGAGGTTCCTGTAAACAGAGCCGTTGTAAATTTTGGGGTGGCTGTGTCTTTTTGATTTTAATTTCCCTAAGCTATAGGACCATAAGTGGAAATGCCCTAGACTCTGTTGCTTTGTTTTTCAGATGTATCAGGAAACACCATACACTTCTCCAGAGTGGCTGTTGGCAATGTACATCCCGCCCATCAGCATAACAAGGCTCCTTTTTCCCCATGGCCTGTCTTGCCTTTCTGGATTTTACACTTTTCTCAGATGGCCCTTTAGACCGGGGGTAAGTGACACTTCATAGTAGTTCGGATTTCCATTGCAAGCTTGCTTGGTTTGCCAAAAAGGGCGTATGTGTTTTTTCCTGAATATATTCAGGAACAAACTCATACGCCCTTTGTTGCCAAGTGCATCATTGTCGATGTTCTGCCTCTTTTCCTATGCTTTAAATGCAAATCCAGTCTACCTCCTGAAATCGGTTTCCTGCAATTCTGCCCCGCTTTCAAGTCCTCTTCGCAGCCTTACTTCAATATATTTTTGGACGTTATCTGTCATTTATAACTCTGCAGGTTTGTGAATTACAGGGCCCCTGAGCTCCTTTCTTCAACTCGCTTTCTTGTGAGCTGGCCGCAAACCCGCAAGACTGCTTCAGGCCCTAATCTGCTTCTGGCAGGGCACGCTGAGCCTTTGGTTAATTCCTCTTCCTGGTGGGAAATGAGTGTTAAATATGCCCGTCCAGACACCTACCTCACTCTCAACCCCTTGGTGATGTGGGTCCTCTGGTTTGTGGCCACTTTTGCTGGGTTCCTCACCTTTCGATGATGTGGCCCCACTAGTGTGAGGACACTCCTGCTTGGTTCTCATCCACGTGGTTATGTGGACCCCCTGGTGAGAGTCTGTTCCTGGCTTTGTTCCTCACCCACCTGTGAGGGAGACCCTCTGCTGATAGGTCACTCCTGCATGGCTGGCACACATTGCCTTGGTGAAGTCAGTTGTGTGGTGGCAGTTGGAGCGTGCTGGGAATCTCTTCCCCCCGGTGATGAGGGCCCTCTTGCATCAGGCCCTGACTGCTGGGCTCACCAACTTTTCTTAGTGAGCCCAGTGATGCTTTGGCACTCCTCTTAGGATCCCATCTCCATGGGGATGTGGGCCTTCTGCTCTGAGGTCCCAACGGCTGGGTTGTTCACATTTTCATGATGTGGGCTCTCTGGTGTTAGTTCACAGAAGCCTGGATCCCATAGCCTCTGTGCTCTTGGCCGCCTGCTGGGAGGTTCCAACTGCTGGATTCCTCACTTTTTTAAATTTTTGGGCCCTCTGTTGTGAGGATCCTCCTGCCTGCCTCACTCCCAGCCCCTTCGTGATGTGTGTCGTCTGGTTTGAGGCCACATGTGCTGGGTTCCTCACCTTTCGATGATGTGGGACCAATGGTCTTAGGAGACTCCTGCCTGGTTCACATCCCCTTGGTGATGTGGGCCCTCTGTTGAGAGTCTGATCCTGGCTGGGTTCCTCACCCATCTGTGAGGTAGGCCGTCTGATGTGAGGTCACTCTTGCCTGGCTTGCTCACCTCGCCTTGTGGACATGAGCCCTCTGGTGGCACTTGGAGCCTGCTGGGAGCCTCCTCTCCTCGGTGATGAGGGCCCTCTGGCATCAGGCCCTAACTGCTGGGCTCCCCACATTTTGTGATGTGTGCCCAGTGGTGCGAGGACACTCCAGCCAGGTTCACATCCCCATTGGGGTGTGGGCCTTCTGCTCTGAGGTCCCAAAGCCTGGGTTGCTCACAGTTTCATGATGTGGGCTCTCTGCTGTTAGTTCACTCCTGCCTGCATCCCATAGCTTCTGTGCTCTGGACCGCCTGCTGGGAGGTTCCAACTGCTGGATTCCTCACCTTTCTTATTCTTTGGGCCCTCTGTTTTTAGGCTACTCCTGCCTGCCTCACTCCCATTCCCTTTGTGATATGTGTCCTCTGATTTGAGGCCACATGTGCTGGGTTCCGCACCTTTCGATGATGTGACCCCACTGGAGGGAAGACAGTCCTGACTGGTTCCCATCCCCTTGCTGATGTGGGCCCTCAGGTGAGAGTCTGATCCTGGCTGGGTTCCTCACCCTTCTGTGAGGTGGGCCCTCTGCTGTGAGGTCAATCATGCCTGTCTGGCACACGTCACCTTGGCGACGTGGGCCCTCTGGTGGCAGTTGGAGTGTGCTGGGATCCTCCTGCCCTCGGTGATGAGGGCCCTCTTGCCTTAGGCCATAACTGCTGGGCTCCCCACATTTTCTGATGTGTGCCAAGTGAGTGAGGAGACTCTTGCCAGGTTCCCATCCCCATGGCGATATGGGCCTTCTGCTCTGAGGTCAAAACGGCTGGCTTGCTCACAGTACCATGATGTGGGCCCTCTGCTGTGAGTTCACTCCGGCAAGGATCCCTTATCATCGGTGCTCTGAGCCGCCTGCTGGGAGGTTCCAACTGCTGGATTCCTCAACTTTTTTATTCTATGTGCCCTCTGTTGTGAGGCTCCTCCTGCCTGCCTCACTGCCAGCCCCTTGGTGATGACTGTCCTATGGCTTGAGGCCACATGTGCTGCATTCCTCACCTTTCGATGATGTGACCCCACTCGTGTGAGGACACTCCTGCCTGGTTCCCATCCCCTTGGTGAGGTGGGCCCTCTGGCGAGAGTCTAATCCTGGCTGGGTTCCTCAACGTTCTGTGAGGTAGGCCCTCTGCTGTGAGGTCACTCCTGCCTGGCTGGCACACGTCACCTTGGAGACGTGAGCCCTCTGGTGGCAGTTGGAGCGTGCAGGGCGCCTCCTCCTCTCGGTGATGACGGCCCTCTGGCGTCAGGCCCTAAATGGTGGGCTCCCCACATTTTCTGATGTGCGCCCAGTGGTGCGAGGACACTCCAGCCAGGTTCCCATTCCCATGGGGATGTGGTCCTTCTGCGCTGAAGTCTCAACTCCTGGGTTGCTCACAGTTTTGTGATGTGGGCCCTCTGCTGTGAGTTCACTGTGGCCTGGATCCCATAGCCTCGGTGTTCTGGGCCGCCTGCTGGAAGGTCTAAATGCTGGAATCCTCACGTTTTTTATATTATGTGCCCTGTGTTGTGAGGCTACTCCTGCCTGCCTCACTCCAAGACCCTTGGTGATGTGGGTCCTCTGGTTTGAGGACACATGTGCTGGGTTCCTCACCTTAAGATGATGAGGCCCCACTGGTGTGAGGATAATCCTGACTGGGTCCCATCCCCTTTGTGATGTGGGCCCTCTGGTGAGAGTCTGATCCTGGCTGGGTTCCTCACCCATCTGTGAGGTGGGCCCTCTACTATCAGGTAACTCTTGCCTGGGTTGCTCACCTCGCCTTGTTGACATGAGCCCTCTGGTGGCAATTGGACCCTGCTGGGAGCCTCCTCAGCTCTGTGATGAGGGCCCTCTGACGTCAGGCCCTAACTGCTGGGCTCCCCAACTTTTCTTAGTGAGCCCAGTGTTGCTCAAGCACTCCTCTTAGGTTCCCATCCCCATGGGGATGTGGGCCTTCTGCTCTGAGGTTCCAACGGCTGGGTTGATCACAATTTCATGATGTGGGCTCTCTGGTGTTAGTTCACTGTGGCCTGGATCCCATAGCCTCTGTGGTCTTGGCTGCCTGCTGGGAGGTTCCAACTGCTCGATTCCTCAACTTTTGTATTCTATGGGTCCTGTGTTGTGATGCTCCTCCTGCCTGCCTCACTCGCAACCCCTTCGTGATGTGGGTCTTCTGGTTTGAGGCCACATGTGCTGGGTTAGGCAACTTTCAATGATGTGGCCCCACTGGTGTGAGGACACTCCTGCCTGGTTCCCATCCCCTTGGTGATGTGGGCCTTCTGGTGACAGTCTTATCCTGGCTGGGTTCCTCACTCTTCTGTGAGGTAGGCCCTCTGCTGTGAAGTCAATCCTGCCTGACTTGCACACATCACCTTGGCGACGTGGGCCCTCTGTTGGCACATGGAACCTGCTGGGAGCCTCCTGCCCTCGGTGATGACGGCCCTCTAGCATCAGGCTCTAACTGCTGGGCTCCCCACGTTTTCTGATGTGAGCCCAGTGATGCCAGGACACTCCTGTCAGGTTCCCATCCCCATGGGGATGTGGGCTTTCTGCTCTGAGGTCCCAATGCCTGGGTTGCTCACAGTTTCATGATGTGGGCTCTCTGCTGTTAGTTCACTCCTGCCTGCATCCCATAGCTTCTGTGCTCTCGGCCGCCTGCTGGGAGGTTCCAAATGCTGGATTCCTCACTTTTTTTATTCTTTGGGCCCTCTGTTTTTAGGCTACTCCTACCTGCCTCACTCCCATCCCCTTTGTGATGTATGTCCTCTGATATGAGGCCACATGTGCTGGGTTCCGCACCTTTCGATGATGTGGCCCCACTGGTGGGAGGACAGTCCTGACTGGTTCCCATCCCCTTGGTGTTGTGGGCCCTCTGGTGAGAGTCTCATCCTGCCTCGGTTCCTCACCCTTCTGTGAGATAGGCCCTCTGCTGTGAGGTCACTACTGCCTGGCTGGCGCATGCCACCTTGTAGACGTGGGCCCTCTGTTGGCAGTTGGAACCTGCTGGGAGTCTCCTCCCCTCAGTTATGAGGGCCCCCTGGCGTCAGGCCCTAACTGCTGGGCTCCTAACATTTTCTGATATGTGCTAAGTGGTGCAAAGCCACTCCTGCCAGGTTCCCATCCCAATGGGGATGTGGGCCTTCTGTTCTGAGGTCCCAACAGCTGGGCTGCTCACAGGTTCATGATGTGGGCCCTCTGCTGTGAGTTCACTGCGGCCTGGATCCCATAGCCTCGGTGCTCTGGGCCACTTGCTGGGAGGTTCCAACTGCTGGATTCCTCAACTTTTATATTCTATGGACCCTGTGTTGTGAGGCCAGTCCTGCCAGCCTCATTCCGAACCCCTTGGTGATGTGGTTCCTCTGGTTTGAGGACACATGTGCTGGGATCCTCACCTTTCGATGATGTTGTCCCACTGGTGTGGGGACACTCCTGCCTGGTTCCCATCCCCTTGGTGATGTGGGCCCTCTGGTGAGAGTCTGATCCTGGCTGTGTTCCTCACCCTTCTGTGAGGTGGGCCCTCTGCTGTGAGGTCACTCCTGCCAGGCTGGCACACATCACCTTGGCGACGTTGGCCCTCTGGTGGCAGCTGGAGCCTGCTGGGAGCCTCCTCCTCTCGGTGATGAGTGCCCTCTAGCGTCAGGCCCTAACTTCTGAGCACCCCACGTTTTCTGATGTGAGCCCAGTGATGCCAGGACACTCCTGTCATGTTCCCATCACCATGGGGATGTGGGCCTTCTGCTCTGAGGTCCCAATGGCTGGGTTGCTCAGTTTCATGACATCGGCCCTCTTCTGTGAGTTCACTGTGGCCTGGATCCCATGGCCTCGGTGCT
Organism: Leucopleurus acutus; assembly: GCF_964270905.1. Lineage (NCBI taxonomy): Eukaryota > Metazoa > Chordata > Mammalia > Artiodactyla > Delphinidae > Leucopleurus > Leucopleurus acutus. The sequence goes on along the minus strand of NW_028139075.1, from coordinate 196,715 downwards.
CTGGGCCGCCTGCTGGGAGGTTCCAACTGCTGGATTCCTCACTTTTTTATTCTATGTGCCCAGTGTTGTGAGGCTACTCCTGCCTGCCTCACTCCGAGGTCCTTGGTGATGTGGGTCCTCTGGTTTGAGGACACATGTGCTGAGTACCTCAGCTTTCGATGATGTGGCCCCACTGATGTGAAGACACTCCTGCCTGGTTCCCATCCCCTTGGTGATGTGGGCCCTCTGGTGAGAGTCTGATGTTGGCTGGGTTTCTCACCCTTCTGTGAGGTGGGACCTCTGCTGTGAGGTAACTCCTGCCTGGCATGCTCACGTTGCCTTGGCAATGTGAGCCCTCAGGTGGCAGTTGGAGCCTGCTGGGAATCTCCTCCCCTCAGGTATGAGAGCTCTGGATAAAACACATATGCCCTTTTTTGCCAAGTGCATTATTTTCCAAGTTCTGTCTCTTTTCCTATGCTTTAAGAGCTACTCCCGTGTACGTTCTGAAATCAGTTTCCAGCAATTCTGCCCCGCATTCAAGTCCTCTTCGCAGCCTTACTTCAGTATAATTTTGGATGATAGCTGTCATTTATAACTCCGCAGGTTTCTGAATTACAGTGCCCCTGAGCTCCTTTCTTCAACTCGCTTTCTTGTGAGCTGGCCGCAACACCGCAGGATCTCCTCAGGCCCTAATCTAGTTCCAGCATGGCACGCGGAGCCTTTGGTTCATTTATCTTCCTGGTGGGAAATGAGAGTTAAATTTGCCCGTCCAGACACCTACAGATAGTCTCCCATTGCTTCTCCTTATTGCTGTTAATCTTCCGAAGAAATTGCAAACTGGGCCAAACAGGAGGTTAAAGGCACTGACTCTCCAAGTGGGGAGAGTGTTAGTAAAGCGTCTGGAATGTTGCACCCGAGTACCAGGGGACGAAAACTGAGACACATTTGAACACGTTTCCCGATCACACGGTGGATCATACACTCCGTTCCACATGCATGTTTTAGCTGAAGGAAGAATCCCTTAAACCTGGAGAGTTGAGACCCATGGAATGGGTACCATGCAATATGACTTCAAAGGGTCTGCATTTGCTCACCGAACCTCACCAATCCTATCACTGCTGCGTTTATGCTGCTGTACAGACGCTTGATTCTCTTTCGGAGACATATAAATCCATAGGTTTTAAGATTCTTACTAGTCAGGTATATTCTTAGGCGTTTAATATGGGGTGTTGAGTCCACTTCGTTGAGCAAGGAGTAGCTCTTGTCTATTACATATTTGGCTTATGGAACGGTATCTGTGCTAATTTCAATCTCTGCTTTCATGCAGCACCCCAACTCACCTTTCCCCTTAAGCAAGCATAAGTTGGTTTTCTACATTTGACACCCTGTTCTGTTTTGTAATTCAGTTCCTGTGTAGCCAAGTTTACATTCCGTGTAGTACTGATATCTTATGATGTTTCTTTTTCTGTGTGACTTATTTCACTTAGAATCATCGTACCTGAATCCACTCATTATGCTGCTACGGGCCTGATGACATAGATTTCATTGCTGAGTGATATTGCATTGTACGTAAGTACCACAACTTCTTTATCCATTTTTCGCTTTCTGTGATATTGAACTTGTACCGTAAACGAGGTTCTTGTAAACAGAGCCGTCCCAAACTTTGGGGTGGCTGTGTCTTTTGATTTTAATTTCCCTAAACTATAGGACCATAAGTGGAAGTGCCCTAGGCTCTGTTGCTTTGTTTTTTGGATGTTTCAGGAAACACCATACACTTCTCCAGAGTGGCTGTTGGCAATTTACATCCCACCCATCAGTATAACAAGGCTCCCAGTTCTCCATGGCCTGTCCGGCCTTTCTGGATTTAACACTTTTTTCAGATGGCCCTTTTGAGCGGGGGGCAGTGAGACTTCATTGTAGTGCAGATTTCCTTTGCAAGCTTGCTTGGTTGGCCAAAAAGGGCATATGCGTTTTTTCCTGAATATATTCAGGAAAAAACGCATATGCCCTTTTTGGCCAAGTGCATCATTGTGGACGTTCTGCCTCTTTTCCTATGCTTTACATGCAATTCCCGTCTACCTCCTGAAATCGGTTTCCTGCAATTCTGCCCCGCTTTCAACTCCTCTTGGCAGCCTTACTTCAATATATTTTTGGAAGATAGCTGTCATTTATCTCTGCAGGTTTGTGAATTACAGTGCCCCTGAGCTCCTTTCTTCAACTCGCTTTCTTTTGAGCTGGCCGCAACACCGCAGGATTGCTTCAGGCCCTAGTGTGCTTCCGGCATGGCATGCTGAGCCTTTGGTTAATTCTTCTTCTTGGTGGGAAATGAGAGTTAAATTTGCCCGTCCAGACACCTCCACCTAGTCTCTCATTGGTTCTCCCTAATCCTGTTCATTTTCCAAAGAAATTGCAAACTGGGCCAAACAAAAGGTTAAAGGCACTGACTCTCCAAGTGGGGAGAGTGTTAGTAAAGCGTCTGGAATGTTGCATCCGAGTACGAGGGGACGAAAACTGAGACACATTTGAACACGTTTCCCGATCACACGGTGGATCATACTCTGGGTTCCACATGCATGTTTTAGCTGAAGGAAGAATCCCTTAAACTTGGAGAGTTGAGACCCATGGAATGGGTACCATGCAATATGACTTCAAAGGGTCTGCATTTGCTCACCGAACCTCACCAATCCTATCACTGCTGCGTTTATGCCGCTGTACACACGCTTGATTCTCTTTCGGAGACTTATAAATCCATAGGTTTTAAGATTCTTCCTAGTCAGGTATATTGTTAGGCGTTTAATATGGGGTGTTGAGTCCACTTCGTTGAGCAAGGAGTAGCTCTTGTCTATTACATATTTGGCTTATGGAACGGTATCTGTGCTAATTTCAATCTCTGGTTTTATGCAGCACCCCAACTCACCTTTCCCCTTAAGCAAGCATAAGTTGGTTTTCTACATTTGACACCCTGTTCTGTTTTGTAATTCAGTTCCTGTGTAGCCAAGTTTACATTCCGTGTAGTAGTGATATCTTATGATGTTTCTTTTTCTGTGTGACTTATTTCACTTAGAATCATCGTACCTGAATCCACTCATTATTCTGCTACGGGATTGATGACATAGATTTCATTGCTGAGTGATATTGCATTGTACATAAGTACCACAACTTCTTTATCCATTTTTTGCTTTCTGTGATATTGAACTTGTACCATAAACGAGGTCTTGTAAACAGAACCGTCCCAAACTTTGGGGTGGCTGTGTCTTTTTGATTTTAATTTCCCTAAGCTATAGGACCATAAGTGGAAGTGCCCTAGGCTCTGTTGCTTTGTTTTTTTAATGTTTCAGGAAACACCATACACTTCTCTAGAGTGGCTGCTGGCAATTTACATCCCGCCCATCAGCATAACAAGGCTCCCAGTTCTCCTTGACCTGTCCTGCCTTTCTGGATTTTACACTTTTTTCAGATGGCCCTTTTGACTGGGAGGCAGTGAGACTTCATTGTAGTGCAGATTTCCTTTGCAAGCTTGCTTGGTTGGCCAAAAAGGGCGTATGCGTTTTTTCCTGAATATATTCAGGAAAAAACGCATACGCCCTTTTTGGCCAAGTGCATCATTGTGGACGTTCTGCCTCTTTTCCTATGCTTTACATGCAATTCCAGTCTACCTCCTGAAATCGGTTTCCTGCAATTCTGCCCCGCTTTCAACTCCTCTTGGCAGCCTTACTTCAATATATTTTTGGAGGATAGCTGTCATTTATAACTCTGCAGGTTTGTGAATTACAGTGCCCCTAAGCTCCTTTCTTCAACTCGCTTTCTTGTGAGCTGGCCGCAACACTGCAGGATTGCTTCAGGCCCTAGTTTGGTTGCGGCACGGCATGCTGAGCCTTTGGTTAATTCCTCTTCCTGGTGGGAAATGAGAGTTAAATTTGCCCGTCCAGACACCTCCACGTAGTCTCTCATTGGTTCTCCCTATTCCTGTTCATTTTCCACAGAAATTGCAAACTGGGCCAAACAGGAGGTTAAAGGCACTCACTCTCCAAGTGGGGAGAGTGTTAGTAAAGCATCTGGAATGTTGCACCCGAGTACCAGGGGACAAAAACTGAGACACATTTGAACACGTTTCCCGATCACACGGTGGGTCATACTCTGGGTTCCACATGCATGTTTTAGCTGAAGGAAGAATCCCTTAAACCTGGAGAGTTGAGACCTATGGAATGGGTACCATGCAATATGACTTCAAAGGGTCTGCATTTGCTCACCGAACCTCACCAATCCTATCACTGCTGCGTTTATGCCGCTGTACACACGCTTGATTCTCTTTCGGAGACATATAAATCCATAGGTTTTAAGATTCTTACTAGTCAGGTATATTGTTAGGCGTTTAATATGGGGTGTTGAGTCCACTTCGTTGAGCAAGGAGTAGCTCTTGTCTATTACATATTTGGCTCATGGAATGGTATCTGTGCTAATTTCAATCTCTTGTTGTATGCAACACCCCAACTCACCTTTCCCCTTAAGCAAGCATAAGTTGGTTTTCTACATTTGACACCCTGTCCTGTTTAGTAATTCTGTTCCTGTGTAGCCAAGTTTACATTCCGTGTAGTAGTGATATCTTATGATGTTTCTTTTTCTGTGTGACTTATTTTTTTATTTTTTTTATTTTTTTATTTTTTTTTTTTTGCGGTACGTGGGCCTCTCACTGTTGTGGTCTTTCCCATTGCGGAGCACAGGCTCCGGACGCGCAGGCTCAGCGGCCATGGCTCAAAGCCCCAGCCAATCCGCGGCATGTGGGATCTTCACGTAGCGGGGCACGAACCCATGTCCTCTGCATCGGCAGGCAGACTCTCAACCACTGCGCCACCAGGTAAGCCCTGTGTGACTTATTTCACTTAGAATCATCGTATCTGAATCCACTCATTATGCTGCTACAGGCCTGATGACATAGATTTCATTGCTGAGTGATATTGCATTGTACGTAAGTACCACAACTTCTTTATCCATTTTTCGCTTTCTGTGATATTGAACTTGTACCGTAAACGAGGTTCTTGTAAACAGAGCCGTCCCAAACTTGGGGTGGCTGTGCCTTTTTGATTTTAATTTCCCTAAGCTATAGGACCATAAGTGGAAGTGCCCTAGGCTCTGTTGCTTTGTTTTTTGGATGTTTCAGGAAACACCATACACTTCTCCAGAGTTGCTGCTGCCAATTTACATCCCACCCATCAGCATAACAAGGCTCCCAGTTCTCCATGGCCTGTCCTGCCTTTCTGGATTTTACACTTTTTTCAGATGGCCCTTTTGACCGGGGGGCAGTGAGACTTCATTGTAGTGCAGATTTCCTTTGCAAGCTTGCTTGGTTGGCCAAAAAGGGCGTATGCGTTTTTTCCTATATTCAGGAACATACACATACGCCCTTTTTGGCCAAGTGCATCATTGTGGACGTTCTGCCTCTTTTCCTATGCTTTACATGCAATTCCAGTCTACCTCCTGAAATCGGTTTCCTGCAATTCTGCCCCGCTTTCAACTCCTCTTGGCAGCCTTACTTCAATATATTTTTGGACGATAAGTGTCATTTATATCTCTGCAGGGTTGTGAATTACAGTGTCCCTGAGCTCCTTTCTTCAACTCGCTTTTTTGTGAGCTGGCCGCAACACCAAAGTATTGCTTCAGGCCCTAGTGTGGATCCGGCACGGCACGCTGAGCCTTTGGTTAATTCCTCTTCCTGGTGGGAAATGAGAGTTAAATTTGCCCGTCCAGACACCTCCAGCTAGTTTATCATTGGTTCTCCCTATTCCTGTACATTTTCCGCAGAAATTGCAAACTGGGACATACAGGAGGTTAAAGGCACTGACTCTCCAAGTGGAGAGAGTGTTAGTAAAGCGTCTGGAGTGTTGCACCCGAGTACCAGGGGACGAAAACTGAGACACATTTGAACACGTTTCCTGATCACACGGTGGATCATACTCTGTGTTCCACATGCATGTTTTAGCTGAAGGAAGAATCCCTTAAACTTGGAGAGTTGAGACCCATGGAATGGGTACCATGCAATATGACTTCAAAGGGTCTGCATTTGCTCACCGAACCTCACCAATCCTATCACTGCTGCGTTTATGCCGCTGTACACACGCTTGATTCTCTTTCGGAGACATATAAATCCGTAGGTTTTAAGATTATTTCTAGTCAGGTATATTCTTAGGCGTTTAATATGTGGTGTTGAGTCGACTTCGTTGAGCAAGGTGTAGCTGTTGTCTATTACATATTTGGCTTATGGAGCGGTATCTGTGCTAATTTCAATCTCTGGTTTCATGCAGCACCCCAACTCACCTTTCCCCTTAAGCAAGCATAAGTTGGTTTTCTACATTTGACACCCTGTTCTGTTTTGTAATTCAGTTCCTGTGTAGCCAAGTATACATTCCGTGTAGTACTGATATCTTATGATGTTTCTTTTTCTGTGTGACTTATTTCACTTAGAATCATCGTACCTGAATCCACTCATTATGCTGCTACGGGCCTGATGACATAGATTTCATTGCTGAGTGATATTGCATTGTACGTAAGTACCACAACTTCTGTATCCATTTTTCGCTTTCTGTGATATTGAACTTGTACAGTAAACGAGGTTCTTGTAAACAGAGCCGTCCCAAAGTTTGGGGAGGCTGTGTCTTTTTGATTTTAATTTCCCTAAGCTATAGGACCATAAGTGGAAGTGCCCTAGGCTCTGTTGCTTTGTTTTTTAGATGTTTCAGGAAACACCATACACTTCTCCAGAGTGGCTGTTGGCAATTTACATCCCGCCCATCAGCATAACAAGGCTCCCAGTTCTCCATGCCAAGTCCTGCCTTTCTGGATATTACACTTTCTTCAGATGGCCCTTTTGACCGGGGGGCAGTGAGACTTCATTGTAGTGTAGATTTCCTTTGCAAGCCTGCTTGGTTGGCCAAAAAGGGCGTATGCGTTTTTTCCTGAATATATTCATGAAAGAACACATACACCCTTTTTGGCCAAGTGCATCATTGTGGACGTTCTGCCTCTTTTCCTATGCTTTACATGCAATTCCCGTCTACCTCCTGAAATCGGTTTCCTGCAATTCTGCCCCGCTTTCAAGTCCTCTTGGCAGCCTTACTTCAATATATTTTTGGACGATAGCTGTCATTTATAACTCTGCAGGTTTGTGAATTACAGTGCCCCTGAGCTCCTTTCTTCAACTCGCTTTCTTGTGAGCTGGCCGCAACACCGCAGGATTGCTTCAGGCCCTAGTGTGGTTCCGGCACGGCATGCTGAGCCTTTGGTTAATTCCTCTTTCTGGTCGGAAATGAGAGTTAAATTTGCCCGTCCAGACACCTCCAGCTAGTTTCTCATTGGTTCTCCCTATTCCTGTACATTTTCCGCAGAAATTGCAAACTGGGCCAAACAGGAGTTTAAAGACACTGACTCTCCAAGTGGGGAGAGTGTTAGTAAAGCGTCTTGAATGTTGAACGCGAGTACGAGGGGACGAAAACTGAGACACATTTGAACACGTTTCCTGATCACACGGTGGATCATACTCTGTGTTCCACATGCATGTTTCAGCTGAAGGAAGAATCCCTTAAACCTGGAGAGTTGAGACCCATGGAATGGGTCCCATGCAGTATGACTTCAAAGGGTCTGCATTTGCTCACCGAACCTCACCAATCCTATCACTGCTGCGTTTATGCCGCTGTACACACGCTTGATTCTCTTTCAGAGACATATAAATCCATAGGTTTTAAGATTCTTACTAGTCAGGTATATTCTTAGGCGTTTAATATGGGGTGTTGAGTCCACTTCGTTGAGCAAGGAGTAGCTCTTGTCTATTACATATTTGGCTTATGGAACGGTATCTGTGCTAATTTCAATCTCTGGTTTCATGCAGCACCCCAACTCACCTTTCCCCTCAAGCAAGCATAAGTTGGTTTTCTACATTTGAGACCCTGTTCTGTTTTGTAATTCAGTTCCTGTGTAGCCAAGTTTACATTCCGTGTAGTACTGATATCTTATGATGTTTCTTTTTCTGTGTGACTTATTTCACTTAGAATCATCATACCTGAATCCACTCATTATGCTGCTACGGGCCTGATGACATAGATTTCATTGCTGAGTGATATTGCATTGTACGTAAGTACCACAACTTCTTTATCCATTTCTCGCTTTTTGCGATATTGAACTTGAACCGTAAACGAGGTTCTTGTAAACAGAGCCGTCCCAAACTTTGGGGTGACTGTGTCTTTTTGATTTTAATTTCCCTAAGCTATAGGACCATAAGTGGAAGTGCCCTAGGCTCTGTTGCTTTGTTTTTTAGATGTTTCAGGAAACACCATACACTTCTCCAGAGTGGCTGTTGGCAATTTACATCCCGCCCATCAGCATAACAAGGCTCCCAGTTCTCCATGGCCTGTCCTGCCTTTCTGGATTTTACACTTTTTTCAGATGGCCCTTTTGACCGGGCGGCAGTGAGACTTCATTGTAGTGCAGATATCCTTTGCAAGCTTGCTTGGTTGGCCAAAAAGGGCGTATGCGTTTTTTCCTGAATATATTCTGGAAAAAACGCATACGCCCTTTTTGGCCAAGTGCATCATTGTGGACGTTCTGCCTCTTTTCCTATGCTTTACATGCAATTCCAGTCTACCTCCTGAAATCGAATTCCTGCAATTCTGCCCCGCTTTCAACTCCTCTTGGCAGCCTTACTTCAATATATTTTTGGACGATAGCTGTCATTTATAACTCTGCAGGTTTGTGAATTACACTGCCCCTGAGCTCGTTTCTTCAACTCGCTTTCTTGTGAGCTGGCAGCAACACCGCAGGATTGCTTCAGGCCCTAGTGTAGTTCCGGCACGGCACGCTGAGCCTTTGGTTAATTCCTCTTCCTGGTGGGAAATGAGAGTTAAATTTGCCCGTCCAGACACCTCCAGCTAGTCTCTCTTTCGTTCTCCCTCTTCCTGTTCATTTTCCACAGAAATTACAAACTGGGCCAAACAGGAGGTTAAAGGCACTGACTCTCCAAGTGGGGAGAGTGTTAGTAAAGCATCTGGAATGTTGCACCCGAGTACCAGGGGACGAAAACGAGACACATTTGAACACGTTTCCCGATCACACAGTTGATCATACTCTGGGTTCCACATGCATGTTTTAGCTGAAGGAAGAATCCCTTAAACCTGGAGAGTTGAGACCCATGGAATGGGTACCATGCAATATGACTTCAAAGGGTCTGCATTTGCTCAGCAAACCTCACCAATCCTATCACTGCTGCGTTTATGCCGCTGTACACATGCTTGATTCTCTTTCGGAGACATATAAATCTGTAGGTTTTAAGATTATTTCTAGTCAGGTATATTATTAGGCGTTTAATATGGGGTGTTGAGTCCATTTCGTTGAGCAAGGTGTAGCTGTTGTCTATTACATATTTGGCTTATGGAGCGGTATCTGTGCTAATTTCAATCTCTGGTTTCATGCAGCACCCCAACTCACCTTTCCCCTTAAGCAAGCATAAGTTGGTTTTCTACATTTGACACCCTGTTCTGTTTTGTAATTCAGTTCCTGTGTAGCCAAGTTTACATTCCGTGTAGTAGTGATATCTTGTGATGTTTCTTTTTCTGTGTGACTTATTTCACTTAGAATCATCATACCTGAATCCACTCATTATTCTGCTACTGGCCTGATGACATAGATTTCATTGCTGAGTGATATTGCATTGTACGTAAGTACCACAACTTCTGTATCCATTTTTCACTTTCTGTGATATTGAACTTGTACAGTAAACGAGGTTCTTGTAAACAGAGCCGTCCCAAAGTTTGGGGAGGCTGTGTCTTTTTGATTTTAATTTCCCTAAGCTATAGGACCATAAGTGGAAGTGCCCTAGGCTCTGTTGCTTTGTTTTTTAGATGTTTCAGGAAACACCATACACTTCTCCAGAGTGGCTGTTGGCAATTTACATCCCGCCCATCAGCATAACAAGGCTCCCAGTTCTCCATGCCAAGTCCTGCCTTTCTGGATTTTACACTTTCTTCAGATGGCCCATTTGACTGGGGGGCAGTGAGACTTCATTGTAGTGCAGATTTCCTTTGCAAGCCTGCTTGGTTGGCCAAAAAGGGCGTATGCGTTTTTTCCTGAATATATTCAGGAAAGAACACATACGCCCTTTTTGGCCAAGTGCATCATTGTGGACGTTCTGCCTCTTTTCCTATGCTTTACATGCAATTCCCGTCTACCTCCTGAAATCGGTTTCCTGCAATTCTGCCCCGCTTTCAAGTCCTCTTGGCAGCCTTACTTCAATACATTTTTGGACGATAGCTGTCATTTATAACTCTGCAGGTTTGTGAATTACAGTGCCCCTGAGCTCCTTTCTTCAACTCGCTTTCTTGTGAGCTGGCCGCAACACCGCAGGATTGCTTCAGGCCCTAGTGTGGTTCCGGCACGGCATGCTGAGCCTTTGGTTAATTCCTCTTTCTGGTGGGAAATGAGAGTTAAATTTGCCCGTCCAGACACCTCCAGCTAGTTTCTCATTGGTTCTCCCTATTCCTGTACATTTTCCGCAGAAATTACAAACTGGGCCATACAGGAGGTTAAAGGCACTGACTCTCCAAGTGGGGAGAGTGTTAGTAAAGCGTCTGGAGTGTTGCACCCGAGTACCAGGGGACGAAAACTGAGACACATTTGAACACGTTTCCTGATCACACGGTGGATCATACTCTGTGTTCCACATGCATGTTTTAGCTGAAGGAAGAATCCTTTAAACTTGGAGAGTTGAGACCCATGGAATGGGTACCATGCAATATGACTTCAAAGGGTCTGCATTTGCTCACTGAACCTCACCAATCCTATCACTGCTGCGTTTATGCCGCTGTACACACGCTTGATTCTCTTTCGGAGACATATAAATCCGTAGTTTTTAAGATTATTTCTAGTCAGGTGTATTTTTAAGCGTTTAATATGGGGTGTTGAGTCCACTTCGTTGAGCAAGGAGTAGCTCTTGTCTATTACATATTTGGCTTATGGAACGGTATCTGTGCTAATTTCAATCTCTGGTTTTATGCAGCACCCCAACTCACCTTTCCCCTTAAGCAAGCATAAGTTGGTTTTCTACATTTGAGACCCTGTTCTGTTTTGTAATTCAGTTCCTGTGTAGCCAAGTTTACATTCCGTGTAGTAGTGATATCTTATGATGTTTCTTTTTCTGTGTGACTTATTTCAATTAGACTCATCATACCTGCATCCACTCATTATGCTGCTACGGGCCTGATGACATAGATTTCATTGCTGAGTGATATTGCATTGTACGTAAGTACCACAACTTCTTTATCCATTTTTTGCTTTCTGTGATATTGAACTTGTACTGTAAACGAGGTTCTGTAAACAGAGCCGTCCCAAACTTTGGGGTGACCGTGTCTTTTTGATTTTAATTTCCCTAAGCTATAGGACCATAAGTGGAATTGCCCTAGGCTCTGTTGCTTTGTTTTTTAGATGTTTCAGGAAACACCATACACTTCTCCAGAGTGGCTGTTGGCAATTTACATCCCGCCCATCAGCATAACAAGGCTCCCAGTTCTCCATGGCCTGTCCTGCCTTTCTGGATTTTACACTTTTTTCAGATGGCCCTTTTGACCCGGGGGCAGTGAGACTTCATTGTAGTGCAGATATCCTTTGCAAGCTTGCTTGGTTGGCCAAAAAGTGCGTATGCGTTTTTTCCTGAATATATTCAGGAAAAAACGCATACGCCCTTTTTGGCCAAGTGCATCATTGTGGACGTTCTGCCTCTTTTCCTATGCTTTACATGCAATTCCAGTCTACCTCCTGAAATCGGTTTCCTGCAATACTGCCCGACTTTCAAGTCCTCTTGGCAGCCTTACTTCAATATATTTTTGGACGATAGCTGTCATTTATAACTCTGCAGGTTTGTGAATTACAGTGCCCCTGAGCTCCTTTCTTCAACTCACTTTCTTGTGAGCTGGCCGCAACACCGCAGGATTGCTTCAGGCCCTAGTGTAGTTCCGGCACGGCACGCTGAGCCTTTGGTTAATTCCTCTTCCTGGTGGGAAATGAGAGTTAAATTTGCCCGTCCAGACACCTCCAGCTAGTTTATCATTGGTTCTCCCTATTCCTGTACATTTTCCGCAGAAATTGCAAACTGGGCCATACAGGAGGTTAAAGGCACTGACTCTCCAAGTGGAGAGAGTGTTAGTATAGCGTCTGGAGTGTTGCACCCGAGTACCAGGGGACAAAAACTGAGACACATTTGAACACGTTTCCTGATCACACGGTGGATCATACTCTGTGTTCCACATGCATGTTTTAGCTGAAGGAATAATCCCTTAAACTTGGAGAGTTGAGACCCATGGAATGGGTACCATGCAATATGACTTCAAAGGGTCTGCATTTGCTCACCGAACCTCACCAATCCTATCACTGCTGCGTTTATGCCGCTGTACACACGCTTGATTCTCTTTCGGAGACATATAAATCCGTAGGTTTTAATATTCTTACTAGTCAGGTATATTCTTAGGCGTTTAATATGGGGTGTTGAGTCCACTTCGTTGAGCAAGGAGTAGCTCTTGTCTATTACATATTTGGCTTATGGAACGGTATCTGTGCTAATTTCAATCTCTGGTTTCATGCAGCACCCCAACTCACCTTTCCCCTCAAGCAAGCATAAGTTGGTTTTCTACATTTGAGACCCTGTTCTGTTTTGTAATTCAGTTCCTGTGTAGCCAAGTTTACATTCCGTGTAGTAGTGATATCTTATGATGTTTCTTTTTCTGTGTGACTTATTTCACTTAGAATCATCATACCTGAATCCACTCATTATGCTGCTACGGGCCTGATGACATAGATTTCATTGCTGAGTGATATTGCATTGTACGTAAGTACCAGAACTTCTGTATCCATTTTTCGCTTTCTGTGATATTGAACTTGTACCGTAAACGAGGTTCTTGTAAACAGAGCCGTCCCAAAGTTTGGGGAGGCTGTGTCTTTTTCATTTTAATTTCCCTAAGCTATAGGACCATAAGTGGAAGTGCCCTAGGCTCTGTTGCTTTGTTTTTTAGATGTTTCAGGAAACACCATACACTTCTCCAGAGTGGCTGTTGGCAATTTACATCCCGCCCATCAGCATAACAAGGCTCCCAGTTCTCCATGGCCTGTCCTGCCTTTCTGGATATTACACTTTTTTCAGATGGCCCTTTTGACCATTGGGCAGTGAGACATCATTGTAGTGTAGATTTCCTTTGCAAGCCTGCTTGGATGGCCAAAAAGGGCGTATGCGTTTTTTCCTGAATATATTCAGGAAAGAACACATACGCCCTTTTTGGCCAAGTGCATCATTGTGGACGTTCTGCCTCTTTTCCTATGCTTTACATGCAATTCCCGTCTACCTCCTGAAATCGGTTTCCTGCAATTCTGCCCCGCTTTCAAGTCCTCTTGGCAGCCTTACTTCAATATATTTTTGGACGATAGCTGTCATTTATAACTCTGCAGGTTTGTGAATTACAGTGCCCCTGAGCTCCTTTCTTCAACTCGCTTTCTTGTGAGCTGGCCGCAACACCGCAGGATTGCTTCAGGCCCTAGTGTGGTTCTGGCACGGCATGCTGAGCCTTTGGTTAATTCCTCTTTCTGGTGGGAAATGAGAGTTAAATTTGCCCGTCCAGACACCTCCAGCTAGTCTCTCTTTCGTTCTCCCTATTCCTGTTCATTTTCCTCAGAAATTGCAAACTGGGCCAAACAGGAGGTTAAAGGCACTGACTCTCCAAGTGGGGAGAGTGTTAGTAAAGCATCTGGAATGTTGCACTCGAGTACCAGGGGACGAAAACGAGACACATTTGAACACGTTTCCCGATCACACGGTGGATCATACTCTGGGTTCCACATGCATGTTTTAGCTGAAGGAAGAATCCCTTAAACCTGGAGAGTTGAGACCCATGGAATGGGTACCATGCAATATGACTTCATAGGGTCTGCATTTGCCCACCGAACCTCACCAATCCTATCACTGCTGCGTTTATGTCGCTGTACACACGCTTGATTCTCTTTCGGAGACATATAAATCGGTAGGTTTTTAGATTATTTCTAGTCAGGTATATTCTTAGGCGTTTAATATGGGGTGTTGAGTCCACTTCGTTCAGCAAGGAGTAGCTCTTGTCTATTACATATTTGGCTTATGGAACGGTATCTGTGCCAATTTCAATCTCTGGTTTCATGCAGCACCCCAACTCACCTTTCCCCTTAAGCAAGCATAAGTTGGTTTTCTACATTTGAGACCCTGTTCTGTTTTGTAATTCAGATCCTGTGTAGCCAAGTTTACATTCCGTGTAGTAGTGATATCTTATGATGTTTCTTTTTCTGTGTGACTTATTTCACTTAGAATCATCGTACCTGAATCCACTCATTATGCTGCTACGGGCCTGATGACATAGATTTCATTGCTGAGTGATATTGCATTGTACGTAAGTACCACAACTTCTTTATCCATTTTTCACTTTTGTGATATTGAACTTGTACCGTAAACAAGATTCTTGTAAACAAAGCCGTCCCAAACTTTGGGGTGGCTGTGTCTCTTTGATTTTAATTGCCCTAAGCTATAGGACCATAAGTGGAAGTGCCCTAGGCTCTGTTGCTTAGTTTTTTAGATGTTACAGGAAACACCATACACTTCTCCAGAGTGGCTGTTGGCAATTTACATCCCGCCCATCAGCATAACAAGGCTCCCAGTTCTCCATGGCCTGTCCTGCCTTTCTGGATTTTACACTTTTTTCAGATGGCCCTTTTGACCGGGGAGCAGTGAGACTTCATTGTAGTACAGATATCCTTTGCAAGCTTGCTTGGTTGGCCAAAAAGGGCGTATGCGTTTTTTCCTGAATATATTCAGGAAAAAACGCATACGCCCTTTTTGGCCAAGTGCATCATTGTGGACGTTCTGCTCTTTTCCTATGCTTTATATGCAATTCCTGTCTACCTCCTGAAATCGGTTTCCTGCAATTCTGCCCCGCTTTCAAGTCCTCTTGGCAGCCTTACTTCAATATATTTTTGGACGATAGCTGTCATTTATAACTCTGCAGGTTTGTGAATTACAGTGCCCCTGAGCTCCTTTCTTCAACTCGCTTTCTTGTGAGCTGGCCGCAACACCGCAGGATTGCTTCAGGCCCTAGTGTGGTTCCGGCACGGCACGCTGAGCCTTTGGTTAATTCCTCTTCCTGGTGGGAAATGAGAGTTAAATTTGCCCGTCCAGACACCTCCAGCTAGTCTCTCTTTCGTTCTCCCTATTCCTGTTCATTTTCCACAGAAATTACAAACTGGGCCAAACAGGAGGTTAAAGGCACTGACTCTCCAAGTGGGGAGAGTGTTAGTAAAGCATCTGGAATGTTGCACTCGAGTACCAGGGGACGAAAACGAGACACATTTGAACACGTTTCCCGATCACACGGTGGATCATACTCTGGGTTCCACATGCATGTTTTAGCTGAAGGAAGAATCCCTTAAACCTGGAGAGTTGAGACCCATGGAATGGGTACCATGCAATATGACTTCATAGGGTCTGCATTTGCTCACCGAACCTCACCAATGCTATCACTGCTGCGTTTATGTCGCTGTACACACGCTTGATTCTCTTTTGGAGACATATAAATTGGTAGATTTTTAGATTATTTCTAGTCAGGTATATTGTTAGGCGTTTAATATGGGGTGTTGAGTACACTTCGTTGAGCAAGGAGTAGCTCTTGTCTATAACATATTTGGCTTATGGAACGGTATCTGTGCTAATTTTAATCTCTGGTTTCATGCAGCACCCCAACTCACCTTTCCCCTTAAGCAAGCATAAGTTGGTTTTCTACATTTGAGACCCTGTTCTGTTTTGTAATTCAGTTCCTGTGTAGCCAAGTTTACATTCCGTGTAGTAGTGATATCTTATGATGTTTCTTTTTCTGTGTGACTTATTTCACTTAGAATCATCGTACCTGAATCCACTCATTATGCTGCTACGGGCCTGATGACATAGATTTCATTGCTGAGTGATATTGCATTGTACGTAAGTACCACAACTTCTTTATCCATTTTTAGCTTTTGTGATATTGAACTTGTACCGTAAACAAGATTCTTGTAAACAGAGCCGTCCCAAACTTTGGGGTGGCTGTGTCTCTTTGATTTTAATTGCCCTAAGCTATAGGACCATAAGTGGAAGTGCCCTAGGCTCTGTTGCTTAGTTTTTTAGATGTTACAGGAAACACCATACACTTCTCCAGAGTGGCTGTTGGCAATTTACATCCCGCCCACCAGCATAACAAGGCTCCCAGTTCTTCATGGCCTGTCCTGCCTTTCTGGATTTTACAATTTTTTCATATGGCCCTTTTGACCGGGGGGCAGCGAGACTTCATTTTAGTGCAGATTTCCTTTGCAAGCCTGCTTGGTTGGCCAAAAGGGGCGTATGAGTTTTTTCCTGAATATATTCAGGAAAAAACGCATACGCCTCTTTTGGCCAAGTGCATCATTGTGGACGTTCTGCCTCTTTTCCTATGCTTTACATGCAATTCCCGTCTACCTCCTGAAATCGGTTTCCTGCAATTCTGCCCCGCTTTCAAGTCCTCTTGGCAGCCTTACTTCAATATATTTTTGGACGATAGCTGTCATTTATAACTCTGCAGGTTTGTGAATTACAGTGCCCCTGAGCTTCTTTCTTCAACTCGCTTTCTTGTGAGCTGGCCGCAACACCGCAGGATTGCTTCAGGCCCTAGTGTGGTTCCGGCACGGCATGCTGAGCCTTTGGTTAATTCCTCTTTCTGGTGGGAAATGAGAGTTAAATTTGCCCGTCCAGACACCTCCAGCTAGTTTATCATTGGTTCTCCCTATTGCTGTACATTTTCCACAGAAATTACAAACTGGGCCAAACAGGAGGTTAAAGGCACTGACTCTCCAAGTGGGGAGAGTGTTAGTAAAGCGTCTTGAATGTTGCACCCGAGTACCAGGGGACGAAAACTGAGACACATTTGAACACGTTTCCTGATCACACGGTGGATCATACTCTGTGTTCCACATGCATGTTTCAGCTGAAGGAAGAATCCCTTAAACCTGGAGAGTTGAGACCCTTGGAATGGGTCCCATGCAGTATGACTTCAAAGGGTCTGCATTTGCTCACCGAACCTCACCAATCCTATCACTGCTGCGTTTATGCCGCTGTACACACGCTTGATTCTCTTTCGGAGACATATAAATGCGTAGGTTTTAAGATTATTTCTAGTCAGGTGTATTCTTAGGCGTTTAATATGGGGTGTTGAGTCCACTTGGTTCAGCAAGGAGTAGCTCTTGTCTATTGCATATTTGGCTTATGGAATGGTATCTGTGCTAATTTCAATCTCTGGTTTCATGCAGCACCCCAACTCACCTTTCCCCTTAAGCAAGCATAAGTTGGTTTTCTACATTTGACACCCTGTTCTGTTTTGTAATTCAGTTCCTGTGTAGCCAAGTTTACATTCCGTGTATTGGTGATATCTTATGATGTTTCTTTTTCTGTGTGACTTATTTCACTTAGAATCATCGTACCTGAATCCACTCATTATGCTGCTACGGGCCTGATGACGTAGATTTCATTGCTGAGTGATATTCCATTGTACGTAAGTACCACAATTTCTTTATCCATTTTTTGCTTTCTGTGATATTGAACTTGTACCGTAAACGAGGTTCTTGTAAACAGAGCCGTCCCAAACTTTGGGGTGGCTGTGTCTTTTTGATTTTAATTTCCCTAAGCTATAGGACCATAAGTGGAAGTGCCCTAGGCTCTGTTGCTTTGTTTTTTAGATGTTTCAGGAAACACCATACACTTCTCCAGAGTGGCTTTTGGCAATTTACATCCCGCCCACCAGCATAACAAGGCTCCCAGTTCTCCATGGCCTGTCCTGCCTTTCTGGATTTTACACTTTTTTCAGATGGCCCTTTTGACCGGGGGGCAGTGAGACTTCATTGTAGTGCAGATTTCCTTTGCAAGCTTTCTTGGTTGGCCAAAAAGTGCGTATGCGTTTTTTCCTGAATATATTCAGGAAAAAACGCATACGCCGTTTTTGGCCAAGTGCATCATTGTGGACGTTCTGCCTCTTTTCCTATGCTTTACATGCAATTCCAGTGTACCTCCTGAAATCGATTTCCTGCAATTCTGCCCCGCTTTCAAGTCCTCTTGGCAGCCTTACTTCAATATATTTTTGGACGATAGCTGTCATTTATAACTCTGCAGGTTTGTGAATTACAGTGCCCCTGAGCTCGTTTCTTCAACTCGCTTTCTTGTGAGCTGGCCGCAACACCGCAGGATTGCTTCAGGCCCTAGTGTATTTCCGGCACGGCACGCTGAGCCTTTGGTTAATTCCTCTTCCTGGTGGGAAATGAGAGTTAAATTTGCCCGTCCAGACACCTCCAGCTACTCTCTCTTTCGTTCTCCCTATTCCTGTTCATTTTCCACAGAAATTACAAACTGGGCCAAACAGGAGGTTAAAGGCACTGACTCTCCAAGTGGGGAGAATGTTAGTAAAGCATCTGGAATGTTGCACCCGAGTACCAGGGACGAAAACGAGACACATTTGAACACGTTTCCCGATCACACGGTGGATCATACTCTGGGTTCCACATGCATGTTTTAGCTGAAGGAAGAATCCCTTAAACCTGGAGAGTTGAGACCCATGGAATGGGTACCATGCAATATGACTTCAAAGGGTCTGCATTTGCTCACCGAACCTCACCAATCCTATCACTGCTGCGTTTATGCTGCTGTACACGCGCTTGATTCTCTTTCGGAGACATATAAATCCGTAGGTTTTAATATTCTTACTAGTCGGGTATATTCTTAGGCGTTTAATATGGGGTGTTGAGTCCACTTCGTTGAGCAAGGAGTAGCTCTTGTCTATTACATATTTGGCTTATGGAACGGTATCTGTGCTAATTTCAATCTCTGGTTTCATGCAGCACCCCAACTCACCTTTCCCCTCAAGCAAGCATAAGTTGGTTTTCTAAACTTGAGACCCAGTTCTGTTTTGTAATTCAGTTCTTGTGTAGCCAAGTTTACCTTCCGTGTAGTAGTGATATCTTATGGTGTTTCTTTTTCTGTGTGACTTATTTCACTTAGAATCATCGTACCTGAATCCACTCATTATGCTGGTACGGGCCTGATGACATAGATTTCATTGCTGAGTGATATTGCATTGTACGTAAGTACCACAACTTCTTTATCCATTTTTCGCTTTCTGTGATATTGAACTTGTACCATAAACGAGGTTCTTGTAAACAGAGCCTTCCCAAACTTTGGGGTGGCTGTGTCTTTTTGATTTTAATTTCCCTAAGCTATAGGACCATAAGTGGAAGTGCCCTAGGCTCTGTTGCTTTGTTTTTTAGATGTTTCAGGAAACACCATACATTTCTCCAGAGTGGCTGTTGGCAATTTACATCCCGCCCATCAGCATAACAAGGCTCCCAGTTCTCCATGGCCTGTCCTGCCTTTCTGGATTTTACACATTTTTCAGATGGCCCTTTTGACTGGGCTGCAGTGAGACTTCATTGTAGTGCAGATTTCCTTTGCAAGCTTTCTTGGTTGGCCAAAAAGGGCGTATGCGTTTTTTCCTGAATCAGGAAAAAACGCATACGCCCTTTTTGGCCAAGTGCATCGTTGTGGATGTTCTGCCTCTTTTCCTATGCTTTACATGCAATTCCAGTGTACCTCCTGAAATCGGTTTCGTGCAATTCTGCACCACTTTCAAGTCCTCTTGGCAGCCTTACTTCAATATATTTTTGGACGATAGCTGTCATTTATAACTCTGCAGGTTTGTGAATTACAGTGCCCCTGAGCTCCTTTCTTCAACTCGCTTTTTTGTGAGCTGGCCTCAACACCGCAGGATTGCTTCAGGCCCTATTTTGTATCCGGCACGGCATGCTGAGCCTTTGGTTAATTCCTCTTCCTGGTGGGAAATGAGAGTTAAATTTGCCCGTCCAGACACCTCCAGCTAGTTTATCATTGGTTCTCCCTATTCCTGTACATTTTCCGCAGAAATTGCAAACTGGGCCATACAGGAGGTTAAAGGCACTGACTCTCCAAGTGGAGAGAGTGTTAGTAAAGCGTCTGGAGTGTTGCACCCGAGTACCAGGGGACGAAAACTGAGACACATTTGAACACGTTTCCTGATCACACGGTGGATCATACACTGTGTTCCACATGCATGTTTTAGCTGAAGGAAGAATCCCTTAAACTTGGAGAGTTGAGACCCATGGAATGGGTACCATGCAATATGACTTCAAAGGGTCTGCATTTGCTCACCGTACCTCACCATTCCTATCACTGCTGCGTTTATGCTGCTGTACACACGCTTGATTCTCTTTCGGAGACATATAAATCCGTAGGTTTTAATATTCTTACTAGTCAGGTATATTCTTAGGCGTTTAATATGGGGTGTTGAGTCCACTTCGTTGAGCAAGGAGTAGCTCTTGTCTATTACATATTTGGCTTATGGAACGGTATCTGTGATAATTTCAATCTCTGGTTTCATGCAGCACCCCTACTCACCTTTCCCCTCAAGCAAGCATAAGTTGGTTTTCTACATTTGAGACCCTGTTCTGTTTTGTAATTCAGTTCTTGTGTAGCCAAGTTTACCTTCCGTGTAGTAGTGATATCTTATGGTGTTTCTTTTTCTGTGTGACTTATTTCACTTAGAATCATCATACCTGAATCCACTCATTATGCTGCTACGGGCCTGATGACATAGATTTCATTGCTGAGTGATATTGCATTGTACGTAAGTACCACAACTTCTTTATCCATTTTTCGCTTTCTGTGATATTGAACTTGTACCGTAAAAGAGGTTCTTGCAAACAGAGCCGTCCCAAACTTTGGGGTGACTGTGTCTTTTTCATTTTAATTTCCCTAAGCTATAGGACCATAAGTGGAAGTGCCCTAGGCTCTGTTGCTTTGTTTTTTAGATGTTTCAGGAAACACCATACACTTCTCCAGAGTGGCTGTTGGCAATTTACATCCCGCCCATCAGCATAACAAGGCTCCCAGTTCTCCATGGCCTGTCCTGCCTTTCTGGATTTTACACTTTTTTCAGATGGCCCTTTTGACCGGGCGGCAGTGAGACTTCATTGTAGTGCAGATATCCTTTGCAAGCTTGCTTGGTTGGCCAAAAAGGGCGTATGCGTTTTTTCCTGAATATATTCAGGAAAAAACGCATACGCCCTTTTTGGCCAAGTGCATCATTGTGGACGTTCTGCCTCTTTTCCTATGCTTTACATGCAATTCCTGTCTACCTCCTGAAATCGGTTTCCTGCAATTCTGCCCCGCTTTCAAGTCCTCTTGGCAGCCTTACTTCAATATATTTTTGGACGATAGCTGTCATTTATAACTCTGCAGGTTTGTGAATTACAGTGCCCCTGAGCTCCTTTCTTCAACTCGCTTTCTTGTGAGCTGGCCGCAACACCGCAGGATTGATTCAGGCCCTAGTGTGGTTCCGGCACGGCATGCTGAGCCTTTGGTTAATTCCTCTTTCTGGTGGGAAATGAGAGTTAAATTTGCCCGTCCAGACACCTCCAGCTAGTTTCTCATTGGTTCTCCCTATTCCTGTACATTTTCCGCAGAAATTGCAAACTGGGCCATACAGGAGGTTAAAGGCACTGACTCTCCAAGTGGGGAGAGTGTTAGTAAAGCATCTGGAGTGTTGCACCCGAGTACCAGGGGACGAAAACTGAGACACATTTGAACACGTTTCCTGATCACACGGTGGATCATACTCTGGGTTCCACATGCATGTTTTAGCTCAAGGAAGAATCCCTTAAACTTGGAGAGTTGAGACCCATGGAATGGGTACCATGCAATATGACTTCAAAGGGTCTGCATTTGCTCACCGAACCTCACCAATCCTATCACTGCTGCGTTTATGCCGCTGTACACACGCTTGATTCTCTTTCGGAGACATATAAATCCGTAGTTTTTAAGATTATTTCTAGTCAGGTGTAATCTTAAGCGTTTAATATGGGGTGTTGAGTCCACTTCGTTGAGCAAGGAGTAGCTCATGTCTATTACATATTTGACTTATGGAACGGTATCTGTGCTAATTTCAATCTCTGGTTTCATGCAGCACCCCAACTCACCTTTCCCCTTAAGCAAGCATAAGTTGGTTTCCTACATTTGACACCCTGTTCTGTTTTGTAATTCAGTTCCTGTGTAGCCAAGTTTACATTCCGTGTAGTAATGATATCTTATGATGTTTCTTTTTCTGTGTGACTTATTTCACTTAGACTCATCATACCTGCATCCACTCATTATGCTGCTATGTGCCTGATGACATAGATTTCATTGCTGAGTGATATTGCATTGTACGTAAGTACCACAACTTCTTTATCCATTTTTTGCTTTCTGTGATATTGAACTTATACCATAAACGAGGTTCTTGTAAACAGAGCCGTCCCAAACTTTGGGGTGGCTGTGTCTTTTTGATTTTAATTTCCCTAAGCTATAGGACCATAAGTGGAAGTGCCCTAGACTCTGTTGCTTTGTTTTTTAGATGTTTCAGGAAACACCATACACTTCTCCAGAGTGGCTGTTGGCAATTTACATCCCGCCCACCAGCATAACAAGGCTCCCAGTTCTCCATGGCCTGTCCTGCCTTTCTGGATTTTACCCTTTTTTCAGATGGCCCTTTTGACCGGGGGGCAGTGAGACTTCATTGTAGTGCAGATTTCCTTTGCAAGCTTTCTTGGTTGGCCAAAAAGGGCGTATGCGTTTTTTCCTGAATATATTCAGGAAAAAACGCATACGCCGTTTTTGGCCAAGTGCATCATTGTGGACGTTCTGCCTCTTTTCCTATGCTTTACATGCAATTCCAGTGTACCTCCTGAAATCGATTTCCTGCAATTCTGCCCCGCTTTCAAGTCCTCTTGGCAGCCTTACTTCAATATATTTTTGGACGATAGCTGTCATTTATAACTCTGCAGGTTTGTGAATTACAGTGCCCCTGAGCTCGTTTCTTCAACTCGCTTTCTTGTGAGCTGGCCGCAACACCACAGGATTGCTTCAGGCCCTAGTGTATTTCCGGCACGGCACGCTGAGCCTTTGGTTAATTCCTCTTCCTGGTGGGAAATGAGAGTTAAATTTGCCCGTCCAGACACCTCCAGCTAGTCTCTCTTTCGTTCTCCCTATTCCTGTTCATTTTCCACAGAAATTACAAACTGGGCCAAACAGGAGGTTAAAGGCACTGACTCTCCAAGTGGGGAGAATGTTAGTAAAGCATCTGGAATGTTGCACCCGAGTACCAGGGACGAAAACGAGACACATTTGAACACGTTTCCCGATCACACGGTGGATCATACTCTGGGTTCCACATGCATGTTTTAGCTGAAGGAAGAATCCCTTAAACCTGGAGAGTTGAGACCCATGGAATGGGTACCATGCAATATGACTTCAAAGGGTCTGCATTTGCTCACCGAACCTCCCCAGTCCTATCACTGCTGCGTTTATGCCGCCGTACACACGCTTGATTCTCTTTCGGAGACATATAAATCCGTAGGTTTTAAGATTATTTCTAGTCAGGTATATTCTTAGGCGTTTAATATGGGGTGTTGAGTCCACTTCGTTCAGCAAGGAGTAGCTCTTGTCTATTGCATATTTGGCTTATAGAACGGTATCTGTGCTAATTTCAATCTCTGGTTTCATGCAGCACCCCAACTCACCTTTCCCCTTAAGCAAGCATAAGTTGGTGTTCTACATTTGAGACCCTGTTCTGTTTTGTAATTCATTTCCTGTGTAGCCAAGTTTACATTCCGTGTAGTAGTGATATCTTATGATGTTTCTTTTTCTGTGTGACTTATTTCACTTAGAATCATCGTACCTGAATCCACTCATTATGCTGCTACGGGCCTGATGACAAGATTTCATTGCTGAGTGATATTGCATTGTACTTAAGTACCACAACTTCTTTATCCATTTTTCGCTTTTGTGCTATTGAACTTGTACCGTAAACAAGATTCTTGTAAACAGAGCCGTCCCAAACTTTGGGGTGGCTGTGTCTTTTTGATTTTAATTTCCCTAAGCTATAGGACCATAAGTGGAAGTGCCCTAGGCTCTGTTGCTTGTTTTTTAGATGTTTCAGGAAACACCATACACTTCTCCAGAGTGGCTGTTGGCAATTTACATCCCGCCCATCAGCATAACAAGGCTCCCAGTTCTCCATGGCCTGTCCTGCGTTTCTGGATTTTACACTTTTTTCAGATAGCCCTTTTGACCGGGGAGCAGTGAGACTTCATTGTAGTGCAGATATCCTTTGCAAGCTTGCTTGGTTGGCCAAAAAGGGCGTATGCGTTTTTTCCTGAATATATTCAGGAAAAAACGCATACGCCCTTTTTGGCCAAGTGCATCATTGTGGACGTTCTGCCTCTTTTCGTATGCTTTACATGCAATTCCAGTGTACCTCCTGAAATCGATTTCCTGCAATTCTGCCCCGCTTTCAAGTCCTCTTGGCAGCCTTACTTCAATATATTTTTGGACGATCGCTGTCATTTATAACTCTGCAGGTTTGTGAATTACAGTGCCCCTGAGCTCGTTTCTTCAACTCGCTTTCTTGTGAGCTGGCCGCAACACCGCAGGATTGCTTCAGGCCCTAGTGTAGTTCCGGCACGGCACGCTGAGCCTTTGGTTAATTCCTCTTCCTGGTGGGAAATGAGAGTTAAATTTGCCCGTCCAGACACCTCCAGCTAGTCTCTCTTTCGTTCTCCCTATTCCTGTTCATTTTCCACAGAAATTACAAACTGGGCCAAACAGGAGGTTAAAGGCACTGACTCTCCAAGTGGGGAGAGTGTTAGTAAAGCATCTGGAATGTTGCACCCGAGTACCAGGGGACGAAAACGAGACACATTTGAACACGTTTCCCGATCACTCGGTGGATCATACTCTGGGTTCCACATGCATGTTTTAGCTGAAGGAAGAATCCCTTAAACCTGGAGAGTTGAGACCCATGGAATGGTTACCATGCAATATGACTTCAAAGGGTCTGCATTTGCTCACCGAACCTCACCAATCCTATCACTGCTGCATTTATGCCGCTGTACACACGCTTGATTCTCTTTCGGAGACATATAAATCCGTAGGTTTTAAGATTATTTCTAGTCAGGTATATTCTTAGGCGTTTAATATGGGGTGTTGAGTCCACTTCGTTCAGCAAGGAGTAGCTCTTGTCTATTGCATATTTGGCTTATGGAACGGTATCTGTGCTAATTTCAATCTCTGGTTTCATGCAGCACCCCAACTCACCTTTCCCCTTAAGCAAGCATAAGTTGGTGTTCTACATTTGAGACCCTGTTCTGTTTTGTAATTCAGTTCCTGTGTAGCCAAGTTTATATTCCGTGTAGTAGTGATATCTTATGATGTTTCTTTTTCTGTGTGACTTATTTCACTTAGAATCATCGTACCTGAATCCACTCATTATGCTGCTACGGGCCTGATGACAAGATTTCATTGCTGAGTGATATTGCATTGTACTTAAGTACCACAACTTCTTTATCCATTTTTCGCTTTTGTGCTATTGAACTTGTACCGTAAACAAGATTCTTGTAAACAGAGCCGTCCCAAACTTTGGGGTGGCTGTGTCTTTTTGATTTTAATTTCCCTAAGCTATAGGACCATAAGTGGAAGTGCCCTAGGCTCTGTTGCTTGTTTTTTAGATGTTTCAGGAAACACCATACACTTCTCCAGAGTGGCTGTTGGCAATTTACATCCCGCCCATCAGCATAACAAGGCTCCCAGTTCTCCATGGCCTGTCCTGCCTTTCTGGATTTTACACTTTTTTCAGATGGCCCTTTTGACCGGGGGGCAGTGAGACTTCATTGTAGTGCAGATTTCCTTTGAAAGCTTGCTTGGTTGGCCAAAAAGTGCGTATACGTTTTTTCCTGAATATATTCAGGGAAAAACGCATACGCCCTTTTTGGCCAAGTGCATCATTGTGGACGTTCTGCCTCTTTTCCTATGCTTTACATGCAATTCCCGTCTACCTCCTGAAATCGGTTTCCTGCAATTCTGCCCCGCTTTCAAGTCCTCTTGGCAGCCTTACTTCAATATATTTTTGGACGATAGCTGTCATTTATAACTCTGCAGGTTTGTGAATTACAGTGCCCCTGAGCTCGTTTCTTCAACTCGCTTTCTTTTGAGCTGGCCGCAACACCGCAGGATTGCTTCAGGCCCTAGTGTGGTTCCGGCACGGCACGCTGAGCCTTTGGTTAATTCCTCTTCCTGGTGGGAAATGAGAGTTAAATTTGCCCGTCCACACACCTCCAGCTAGTGTCTCATTAGTTCTCCCAATTCCTGTACATTTTCCGCAGAAATTGCAAACTGGGCCAAACAGGAGTTTAAAGACCCTGACTCTCCAAGTGGGGAGAGTGTTAGTAAAGCGTCTTGAATGTTGCACCCGAGTACCAGGGGACGAAAACTGAGACACATTTGAACACGTTTCCTGATCACACGGTGGATCATACTCTGTGTTCCACATGCATGTTTCAGCTGAAGGAAGAATCCCTTAAACCTGGAGAGTTGAGACCCATGGAATGGGTACCATGCAATATGACTTCAAAGGGTCTGCATTTGCTCACCAAACTTCACCAATCCTATCACTGCTGCGTTTATGCCGCCGTACACACGCTTGATTCTTTTTCGGAGACATATAAATCGGTAGGTTTTAATATTCTTACTAGTCAGGTATATTCTTAGGCGTTTAATATGGGGTGTTGAGTCCACTTCGTTGAGCAAGGAGTAGCTCTTGTCTATTACATATTTGGCTTATGGAACGGTATCTGTGCTAATTTCAATCTCTGGTTTCATGCAGCACCCCAACTCACCTTTCCCCTCAAGCAAGCATAAGTTGATTTTCTACATTTGAGACCCTGTTCTGTTTTGTAATTCAGTTCTTGTGTAGCCAAGTTTACCTTCCGTGTAGTAGTGATATCTTATGGTGTTTCTTTTTATGTGTGAGTTATTTCACTTAGAATCATCATACCTGAATCCACTCATTATGCTGCTACGGGCCTGATGACATAGATTTCATTGCTGAGTGATATTGCATTGTACGTAAGTACCACAACTTCTTTATCCATTTTTCGCTTTCTGTGATATTGAACTTGTACTGTAAACGAGGTTCTTGTCAACAGAGCCATCCCAAACTTTGGGGTGACTGTGTCTTTTTGATTTTAATTTCCCTAAGCTATAGGACCATAAGTGGAAGTGCCCTAGGCTCTGTTGCTTTGTTTTTTAGATGTTTCAGGAAACACCATACACTTCTCCAGAGTGGCTGTTGGCAATTTACATCCCGCCCATCAGCATAACAAGGCTCCCAGTTCTCCATGGCCTGTCCTGCGTTTCTGGATTTTACACTTTTTTCAGATAGCCCTTTTGACCGGGGAGCAGTGAGACTTCATTGTAGTGCAGATATCCTTTGCAAGCTTGCTTGGTTGGCCAAAAAGGGCGTATGCGTTTTTTCCTGAATATATTCAGGAAAAAACGCATACGCCCTTTTTGGCGAAGTGCATCATTGTGGACGTTCTGCCTCTTTTCGTATGCTTTACATGCAATTCCAGTGTACCTCCTGAAATCGATTTCCTGCAATTCTGCCCCGCTTTCAAGTCCTCTTGGCAGCCTTACTTCAATATATTTTTGGACGATCGCTGTCATTTATAACTCTGCAGGTTTGTGAATTACAGTGCCCCTGAGCTCGTTTCTTCAACTCGCTTTCTTGTGAGCTGGCCGCAACACCGCAGGATTGCTTCAGGCCCTAGTGTAGTTCCGGCACCGCACGCTGAGCCTTTGGTTAATTCCTCTTCCTGGTGGGAAATGAGAGTTAAATTTGCCCGTCCAGACACCTCCAGCTAGTCTCTCTTTCGTTCTCCCTATTCCTGTTCATTTTCCACAGAAATTACAAACTGGGCCAAACAGGAGGTTAAAGGCACTGACTCTCCAAGTGGGGAGAGTGTTAGTAAAGCATCTGGAATGTTGCACCCGAGTACCAGGGGACGAAAACGAGACACATTTGAACACGTTTCCCGATCACTCGGTGGATCATACTCTGGGTTCCACATGCATGTTTTAGCTGAAGGAAGAATCCCTTAAACCTGGAGAGTTGAGACCCATGGAATGGTTACCATGCAATATGACTTCAAAGGGTCTGCATTTGCTCACCGAACCTCACCAATCCTATCACTGCTGCATTTATGCCGCTGTACACACGCTTGATTCTCTTTCGGAGACATATAAATCCGTAGGTTTTAAGATTATTTCTAGTCAGGTATATTCTTAGGCGTTTAATATGGGGTGTTGAGTCCACTTCGTTCAGCAAGGAGTAGCTCTTGTCTATTGCATATTTGGCTTATGGAACGGTATCTGTGCTAATTTCAATCTCTGGTTTCATGCAGCACCCCAACTCACCTTTCCCCTTAAGCAAGCATAAGTTGGTTTTCTACATTTGAGACCCTGTTCTGTTTTGTAATTCAGTTCCTGTGTAGCCAAGTTTACATTCCGTGTATTGGTGATATCTTATGATGTTTCTTTTTCTGTGTGACTTATTTCACTTAGAATCATCGTACCTGAATCCACTCATTATGCTGCTACGGGCCTGATGACATAGATTTCATTGCTGAGTGATATTGAATTGTACGTAAGTACCACAACTTCTTTATTCATTTTTCGCTTTCTGTGATATTGAACTTGTACCATAAACGAGGTTCTTGTAAACAGAGCCGTCCCAAACTTTGGGGTGGCTGTGTCTTTTTGATTTTAATTTCCCTAAGCTATAGGACCATAAGTGGAAGTGCCCTAGGCTCTGTTGCTTTGTTTTTTAGATGTTTCAGGAAACACCATACACTTCTCCAGAGTGGCTGTTGGCAATTTACATCCCGCCCATCAGCATAACAAGGCTCCCAGTTCTCCATGGCCTGTCCTGCCTTTCTGGATTTTACACATTTTTCAGATGGCCCTTTTGACTGGGCGGCAGTGAGACTTCATTGTAGTGCAGATTTCCTTTGCAAGCTTTCTTGGTTGGCCAAAAAGGGCGTATGCGTTTTTTCCTGAATGGAAAAAACGCATACGCCCTTTTTGGCCAAGTGCATCGTTGTGGACGTTCTGCCTCTTTTCCTATGCTTTACATGCAATTCCAGTCTACCTCCTGAAATCGGTTTCGTGCAATTCTGCACCACTTTCAAGTCCTCTTGGCAGCCTTACTTCAATATATTTTTGGACGATAGCTGTCATTTATAACTCTGCAGGTTTGTGAATTACAGTGCCCCTGAGCTCCTTTCTTCAACTCGCTTTTTTGTGAGCTGGCCGCAACACCGCAGGATTGCTTCAGGCCCTAGTGTGGATCCGGCACGGCACGCTGAGCCTTTGGTTAATTCCTCTTCCTGGTGGGAAATGAGAGTTAAATTTGCCCGTCTAGACACCTCCAGCTAGTTTATCATTGGTTCTCCCTATTCCTGTACATTTTCCGCAGAAATTGCAAACTGGGCCATACAGGAGGTTAAAGGCACGGACTCTCCAAGTGGAGAGAGTGTTAGTAAAGCGTCTGGAGTGTTGCACCCGAGTACCAGGGGACGAAAACTGAGACACATTTGAACACGTTTCCTGATCACACGGTGGATCATACTCTGTGTTCCACATGCATGATTTAGCTGAAGGAAGAATCCCTTAAACTTGGAGAGTTGAGACCCATGGAATGGGTACCATGCAATATGACTTCAAAGGGTCTGCATTTGCTCACCGAACCTCACCAATCCTATCACTGCTGCGTTTATGCCGCTGTACACACGCTTGATTCTCTTTCGGAGACATATAAATCCGTAGGTTTTAAGATTATTTCTAGTCAGGTATATTCTTAGGCGTTTAATATGGGGTGTTGAGTCCACTTCGTTGAGCAAGGAGTAGCTCTTGTCTATTACATATTTGGCTTATGGAACGGTATCTGTGCTAATTTCAGCGTCTGGTTTTATGCAGCACCCCAACTCACCTTTCCCCTTAAGCAAGCATAAGTTGGTTTTCTACATATGAGACCCTGTTCTGTTTTGTAATTCAGTTCCTGTGTAGCCAAGTTTACATTCCGTGTAGTAGTGATACCTTATGATGTTTCTTTTTCTGTGTGACTTATTTCACTTAGAATCATCGTACCTGCATCCACTCATTATGCTGCTACGGGCCTGATGACATAGATTTCTTTGCTGAGTGATATTGCATTGTACGTAAGTACCACAACTTCTTTATCCATTTTTCGCTTTCTGTGATATTGAACTTCTACCGTAAACGCGGTTCTTGTAAACAGAGCCTGCCTAAACATTGGGGTGGCTGTGTCTTTCTGATTTTAATTTCCCTAAGCTATAGGACCATAAGTGGAAGTGCTCTAGGCTCTGTTGCTTTGTTTTTTAGATGTTTCAGGAAACACCATACACTTCTCCAGAGTGGCTGTTGGCAATTTACATCCCGCCCATCAGCATAACAAGGCTCCCAGTTCTCCATGGCGGGTCCTGCCTTTCTGGATTTTACACTTCTTTCAGATGGCCCTTTTGACTGGGGGGCAGTGAGACTTCTTTGTAGTGCAGATTTCCTTTGCAAGCTTGCTTGGTTGGCCAAAAAGGGCGTATGCGTTTTTTCCTGAATATATTCAGGAAAAAACGCATACGCCCTTTTTGGCCAAGTGCATCATTGTGGACGTTCTGCCTCTTTTCCTATGCTTTACATGCAATTCCCGTCTACCTCCTGAAATCGGTTTCCTGCAATTCTGCCCCGCTTTCAAGTCCTCTTGGCAGCCTTACTTCAATATATTTTTAGACGATAGCTGTCCTTTATAACTCTGCAGGTTTGTGAATTACAGTGCCCCTGAGCTCCTTTCTTCAACTCGCTTTCTTGTGAGCTGGCCGCAACACCGCAGGATTGCTTCAGGCCCTAGTGTGGTTCCGGCACGGCACGCTGAGCCTTTGGTTAATTCCTCTTCCTGGTGGGAAATGAGAGTTAAATTTACCCGTCCAGACACCTCCAGCTAGTCTCTCTTTGGTTCTCCCTATTCCTGTACATTTTCCGCAGAAATTGCAAACTGGGCCAAACAGGAGTTTAAAGACACTGACTCTCCAAGTGGGGAGAGTGTTAGTAAAGCGTCTTGAATGTTGTACCCGAGTACCAGGGGACGAAAACTGAGACACATTTGAACACGTTTCCTGATCACACGGTGGATCATACTCTGTGTTCCACATGCATGTTTCAGCTGAAGGAAGAATCCTTTAAACCTGGAGAGTTGAGACCCTTGGAATGGGTCCCATGCAGTATGACTTCAAAGGGTCTGCATTTGCTCACCGAACCTCACCAATCCTATCACTGCTGCGTTTATGCAGCCGT
Source organism: Leucopleurus acutus (assembly GCF_964270905.1). Lineage (NCBI taxonomy): Eukaryota > Metazoa > Chordata > Mammalia > Artiodactyla > Delphinidae > Leucopleurus > Leucopleurus acutus. Next base: position 165,379 of record NW_028139075.1, on the reverse strand, counting down.
ACACATGCTTGATTCTCTTTCGGAGACATATAAATCCGTAGGTTTTAAGATTATTTCTAGTCAGGTATATTCTTAGGCGTTTAATATGGGGTGTTGAGTCCACTGCGTTGAGCAAGGAGTAGCTCTTGTCTATTACATATTTGGCTTATGGAACGGTATCTGTGCTAATTTCAGTGTCTGGTTTTATGCAGCACCCCAACTCACCTTTCCCCTTAAGCAAGCATAAGTTGGTTTTCTACATATGAGACCCTGTTCTGTTTTGTAATTCAGTTCCTGTGTAGCCAAGTTTACATTCCGTGTAGTAGTGATACCTTATGATGTTTCTTTTTCTGTGTGACTTATTTCACTTAGAATCATCGTACCTGCATCCACTCATTATGCTGCTACGGGCCTGATGACATAGATTTCTTTGCTGAGTGATATTGCATTGTACGTAAGTACCACAACTTCTTTATCCATTTTTCGCTTTCTGTGATATTGAACTTCTACCGTAAACGCGGTTCTTGTAAACAGAGCCTGCCTAAACATTGGGGTGGCTGTGTCTTTCTGATTTTAATTTCCCTAAGCTATAGGACCATAAGTGGAAGTGCCCTAGGCTCTGTTGCTTTGTTTTTTAGATGTTTCAGGAAACACCATACACTTCTCCAGAGTGGCTGTTGGCAATTTACATCCCGCCCACCAGCATAACAAGGCTCCCAGTTCTCCATGGCCTGTCCTGGCTTTCTGGATTTTATACTTTTTTCAGATGGCCCTTTTGACCGGGGGGCAGTTAGACTTCATTGTAGTGCAGATATCCTTTGCAAGCTTGCTTGGTTGGCCAAAAAGGGCGTATGCGTTTTTTCCTGAATATATTCAGGAAAAAACGCATACGCCCTTTTTGGCCAAGTGCATCATTGTGGACGTTCTGCCTCTTTTCCTATGCTTTACATGCAATTCCAGTGTACCTCCTGAAATCGATTTCCTGTAATTCTGCCCCGCTTTCAAGTCCTCTTGGCAGCCTTACTTCAATATATTTTTGGACGATAGCTGTCATTTATAACTCTGCAGGTTTGTGAATTACAGTGCCCCTGAGCTCGTTTCTTCAACTCGCTTTCTTGTGAGCTGGCCGCAACACCGCAGGATTGCTTCAGGCCCTAGTGTAGTTCCGGCACGGCATGCTGAGCCTTTGGTTAATTCCTCTTCCTGGTGCGAAATGAGAGTTAAATTTGCCCGTCCAGACACCTCCAGCTAGTCTCTCTTTCGTTCTCCCTATTCCTGTTCATTTTCCACAGAAATTACAAACTGGGCCAAACAGGAGGTTAAAGGCACTGACTCTCCAAGTGGGGAGAGTGTTAGTAAAGCATCTGGAATGTTGCACCCGAGTACCAGGGGACGAAAACGAGACACATTTGAACACGTTTCCCGATCACACGGTGGATCATACTCTGGATTCCACATGCATGATTTAGCTGAAGGAAGAATCCCTTAAACCTGGAGAGTTGAGACCCATGGAATGGGTACCATGCAATATGACTTCAAAGGGTCTGCATTTGCTCACCGAAACTCACCAATCCTATCACTGCTGCGTTTATGCCGCTGTACACACGCTTGATTCTCTTTCGGAGACATATAAATGCGTAGGTTTTAAGATTATTTCTAGTCAGGTATATTCTTAGGCGTTTAATATGGGGTGTTGAGTCCACTGCGTTGAGCAAGGAGTAGCTCTTGTCTATTACATATTTGGCTTATGGAACGGTATCTGTGCTAATTTCAATCTCTGGTTTTATGCAACACCCCAACTCACCTTTCCCCTTAAGCAAGCATAAGTTGGTTTTCTACATTTGACACCCTGTTCTGTTTTGTAATTCAGTTCCTGTGTAGCCAAGTTTACATTCCGTGTAGTAGTGATATCTTATGATGTTTCTTTTTCTGTGTGACTTATTTCACTTAGAATCATCGTACCTGCATCCACTCATTATGCTGCTACGGGCCTGATGACATAGATTTCATTGCTGAGTGATATTGCATTGTACGTAAGTACCACAACTTCTTTATCCATTTTTCGCTTTCTGTGATATTGAACTTGTATCATAAACGAGGTTCTTGTAAACAGAGCCGTCCCAAACTTTGGGGTGGCTGTGTCTTTTTGATTTTAATTTCCCTAAGCTATAGGACCATAAGTGGAAGTGCCCTAGGCTCTGTTGCTTTGTTTTTTAGATGTTTCAGGAAACACCATACACTTCTCCAGAGTGGCTGTTGGCAATTTACATCCCGCCCATCAGCATAACAAGGCTCCCAGTTCTCCATGGCCTGTCCTGCCTTTCTGGATTTTACACTTTTTTCAGATGGCCCTTTTGACCGGGGGGCAGTGAGACTTCATTGTAGTGCAGATATCCTTTGCAAGCTTGCTTGGTTGGCCAAAAAGGGCGTATGCGTTTTTTCCTGAATATATTCAGGAAAAAACGTATACGCCCTTTTTGGCCAAGTGCATCATTGTGGACCTTCTGCCTCTTTTCCTATGCTTTACATGCAATTCCAGTGTACCTCCTGAAATCGATTTCCTGCAATTCTGCCCCGCTTTCGAGTCCTCTTGGCAGCCTTACTTCAATATATTTTTGGACGATAGCTGTCATTTATAACTCTGCAGGTTTGTGAATTACAGTGCCCCTGAGCTCGTTTCTTCAACTCGTTTTCTTGTGAGCTGGCCGCAACACCGCAGGATTGCTTCAGGCCCTAGTGTAGTTCCGGCATGGCACGCTGAGCCTTTGGTTAATTCCTCTTCCTGGTGGGAAATGAGAGTTAAATTTGCCCGTCCGGACACCTCCAGCTAGTCTCTCTTTTGTTCTCCCTATTCCTGTTCATTTTCCACAGATATTACAAACTGGGCCAAACAGGAGGTTAAAGGCACTGACTCTCCAAGTGGGGAGAGTGTTAGTAAAGCATCTGGAATGTTGCACCCGAGTACCAGGGACGAAAACGAGACACATTTGAACACGTTTCCCGATCACACGGTGGATCATACTCTGGGTTCCACATGCATGTTTTAGCTGAAGGAAGAATCCCTTAAACCTGGAGAGTTGAGACCCATGGAATGGGTACCATGCAATATGACTTCAAAGGGTCTGCATTTGCTCACCGAACCTCACCAATCCTATCACTGCTGCGTTTATGCCGCTGTACACACGCTTGATTCTCTTTCGGAGACATATAAATCCGTAGGTTTTAAGATTATTTCTAGTCAGGTGTATTCTTAGGCGTTTAATATGGGGTGTTGACTCCACTTGGTTCAGCAAGGAGTAGCTCTTGTCTATTGCATATTTGGCTTATGGAATGGTATCTGTGCTAATTTCAATCTCTGGTTTCATGCAGCACCCCAACTCACCTTTCCCCTTAAGCAAGCATAAGTTGGTTTTCTAAATTTGACACCCTGTTCTGTTTTGTAATTCAGTTCCTGTGTAGCCAAGTTTACATTCCGTGTATTGGTGATATCTTATGATGTTTCTTTTTCTGTGTGACTTATTTCACTTAGAATCATCGTACCTGAATCCACTCATTATGCTGCTACGGGCCTGATGACGTAGATTTCATTGCTGAGTGATATTCCATTGTACGTAAGTACCACAACTTCTTTATCCATTTTTCGCTTTCTGTGATATTGAACTTGTACCATAAACGAGGTTCTTGTAAACAGAGCCTTCCCAAACTTTGGGGTGGCTGTGTCTTTTTGATTTTAATTTCCCTAAGCTATAGGACCATAAGTGGAAGTGCCCTAGGCTCTGTTGCTTTGTTTTTTAGATGTTTCAGGAAACACCATACATTTCTCCAGAGTGGCTGTTGGCAATTTACATCCCGCCCATCAGCATAACAAGGCTCCCAGTTCTCCATGGCCTGTCCTGCCTTTCTGGATTTTACACATTTTTCAGATGGCCCTTTTGACTGGGCTGCAGTGAGACTTCATTGTAGTGCAGATTTCCTTTGCAAGCTTTCTTGGTTGGCCAAAAAGGGCGTATGCGTTTTTTCCTGAATCAGGAAAAAACGCATACGCCCTTTTTGGCCAAGTGCATCGTTGTGGATGTTCTGCCTCTTTTCCTATGCTTTACATGCAATTCCAGTGTACCTCCTGAAATCGGTTTCGTGCAATTCTGCACCACTTTCAAGTCCTCTTGGCAGCCTTACTTCAATATATTTTTGGACGATAGCTGTCATTTATAACTCTGCAGGTTTGTGAATTACAGTGCCCCTGAGCTCGTTTCTTCAACTCGCTTTCTTGTGAGCTGGCCGCAACACCGCAGGATTGCTTCAGGCCCTAGTGTATTTCCGGCACGGCACGCTGAGCCTTTGGTTAATTCCTCTTCCTGGTGCGAAATGAGAGTTAAATTTGCCCGTCCAGACACCTCCAGCTAGTCTCTCTTTCGTTCTCCCTATTCCTGTTCATTTTCCACAGAAATTACAAACTGGGCCAAACAGGAGGTTAAAGGCACTGACTCTCCAAGTGGGGAGAATGTTAGTAAAGCATCTGGAATGTTGCACCCGAGTACCAGGGACGAAAACGAGACACATTTGAACACGTTTCCCGATCACACGGTGGATCATACTCTGGGTTCCACATGCATGTTTTAGCTGAAGGAAGAATCCCTTAAACCTGGAGAGTTGAGACCCATGGAATGGGTACCATGCAATATGACTTCAAAGGGTCTGTATTTGCTCACCGAACCTCACCAATCCTATCACTGCTGCGTTTATGCCGCTGTACACACGCTTGATTCTCTTTCGGAGACATATAAATCCGTAGGTTTTAATATTCTTACTAGTCAGGTATATTCTTAGGCGTTTAATATGGGGTGTTGAGTCCACTTCGTTGAGCAAGGAGTAGCTCTTGTCTATTACATATTTGGCTTATGGAACGGTATCTGTGCTAATTTCAATCTCTGGTTTCATGCAGCACCCCAACTCACCTTTCCCCTCAAGCAAGCATAAGTTGGTTTTCTAAACTTGAGACCCTGTTCTGTTTTGTAATTCAGTTCTTGTGTAGCCAAGTTTACCTTCCGTGTAGTAGTGATATCTTATGGTGTTTCTTTTTCTGTGTGACTTATTTCACTTAGAATCATCGTACCTGAATCCACTCATTGTGCTGGTACGGGCCTGATGACATAGATTTCATTGCTGAGTGATATTGCATTGTACGTAAGTACCACAACTTCTTTATCCATTTTTCGCTTTCTGTGATATTGAACTTGTACCATAAACGAGGTTCTTGTAAACAGAGCCTTCCCAAACTTTGGGGTGGCTGTGTCTTTTTGATTTTAATTTCCCTAAGCTATAGGACCATAAGTGGAAGTGCCCTAGGCTCTGTTGCTTTGTTTTTTAGATGTTTCAGGAAACACCATACATTTCTCCAGAGTGGCTGTTGGCAATTTACATCCCGCCCATCAGCATAACAAGGCTCCCAGTTCTCCATGGCCTGTCCTGCCTTTCTGGATTTTACACATTTTTCAGATGGCCCTTTTGACTGGGCTGCAGTGAGACTTCATTGTAGTGCAGATTTCCTTTGCAAGCTTTCTTGGTTGGCCAAAAAGGGCGTATGCGTTTTTTCCTGAATCAGGAAAAAACGCATATGCCCTTTTTGGCCAAGTGCATCATTGTGGACGTTCTGCCTCTTTTCCTATGCTTTACATGCAATTCCTGTCTACCTCCTGAAATCGGTTTCCTGCAATTCTGCCCCACTTTCAAGTCCTCTTGGCAGCCTTACTTCAATATATTTTTGGACGATAGCTGTCATTTATAACTCTGCAGGTTTGTGAATTACAGTGCCCCTGAGCTCCTTTCTTCAACTCGCTTTCTTGTGAGCTGGCCGCAACACCGCAGGATTGATTCAGGCCCTAGTGTGGTTCCGGCACGGCATGCTGAGCCTTTGGTTAATTCCTCTTTCTGGTGGGAAATGAGAGTTAAATTTGCCCGTCCAGACACCTCCAGCTAGTTTCTCATTGGTTCTCCCTATTCCTGTACATTTTCCGCAGAAATTGCAAACTGGGCCATACAGGAGGTTAAAGGCACTGACTCTCCAAGTGGGGAGAGTGTTAGTAAAGCGTCTGGAGTGTTGCACCTGAGTACCAGGGGACGAAAACTGAGACACATTTGAACACGTTTCCTGATCACACGGTGGATCATACTCTGGGTTCCACATGCATGTTTTAGCTGAAGGAAGAATCCCTTAAACTTGGAGAGTTGAGACCCATGGAATGGGTACCATGCAATATGACTTCAAAGGGTCTGCATTTGCTCACCGAACCTCACCAATCCTATCACTGCTGCGTTTATGCCGCTGTACACACGCTTGATTCTCTTTCGGAGACATATAAATCCGTAGTTTTTAAGATTATTTCTAGTCAGGTGTAATCTTAAGCGTTTAATATGGGGTGTTGAGTCCACTTCGTTGAGCAAGGAGTAGCTCATGTCTATTACATATTTGACTTATGGAACGGTATCTGTGCTAATTTCAATCTCTGGTTTCATGCAGCACCCCAACTCACCTTTCCCCTTAAGCAAGCATAAGTTGGTTTTCTACATTTGACACCCTGTTCTGTTTTGTAATTCAGTTCCTGTGTAGCCAAGTTTACATTCCGTGTAGTAATGATATCTTATGATGTTTCTTTTTCTGTGTGACTTATTTCACTTAGACTCATCATACCTGCATCCACTCATTATGCTGCTATGTGCCTGATGACATAGATTTCATTGCTGAGTGATATTGCATTGTACGTAAGTACCACAACTTCTTTATCCATTTTTTGCTTTCTGTGATATTGAACTTATACCATAAACGAGGTTCTTGTAAACAGAGCCGTCCCAAACTTTGGGGTGGCTGTGTCTTTTTGATTTTAATTTCCCTAAGCTATAGGACCATAAGTGGAAGTGCCCTAGACTCTGTTGCTTTGTTTTTTAGATGTTTCAGGAAACACCATACACTTCTCCAGAGTGGCTGTTGGCAATTTACATCCCGCCCACCAGCATAACAAGGCTCCCAGTTCTCCATGGCCTGTCCTGCCTTTCTGGATTTTACACTTTTTTCAGATGGCCCTTTTGACCGGGGGGCAGTGAGACTTCATTGTAGTGCAGATTTCCTTTGCAAGCTTTCTTGGTTGGCCAAAAAGGGCGTATGCGTTTTTTCCTGAATATATTCAGGAAAAAACGCATACGCCGTTTTTGGCCATGTGCATCATTGTGGACGTTCTGCCTCTTTTCCTATGCTTTACATGCAATTCCAGTGTACCTCCTGAAATCGATTTCCTGCAATTCTGCCCCGCTTTCAAGTCCTCTTGGCAGCCTTACTTCAATATATTTTTGGACGATAGCTGTCATTTATAACTCTGCAGGTTTGTGAATTACAGTGCCCCTGAGCTCGTTTCTTCAACTCGCTTTCTTGTGAGCTGGCCGCAACACCACAGGATTGCTTCAGGCCCTAGTGTAGTTCCGGCACGGCACGCTGAGCCTTTGGTTAATTCCTCTTCCTGGTGGGAAATGAGAGTTAAATTTGCCCGTCCAGACACCTCCAGCTAGTCTCTCTTTCGTTCTCCCTATTCCTGTTCATTTTCCACAGAAATTACAAACTGGGCCAAACAGGAGGTTAAAGGCACTGACTCTCCAAGTGGGGAGAATGTTAGTAAAGCATCTGGAATGTTGCACCCGAGTACCAGGGACGAAAACGAGACACATTTGAACACGTTTCCCGATCACACGGTGGATCATACTCTGGGTTCCACATGCATGTTTTAGCTGAAGGAAGAATCCCTTAAACCTGGAGAGTTGAGACCCATGGAATGGGTACCATGCAATATGACTTCAAAGGGTCTGCATTTGCTCACCGAACCTCCCCAGTCCTATCACTGCTGCGTTTATGCCGCCGTACACACGCTTGATTCTCTTTCGGAGACATATAAATCCGTAGGTTTTAAGATTATTTCTAGTCAGGTATATTCTTAGGCGTTTAATATGGGGTGTTGAGTCCAGTTCGTTCAGCAAGGAGTAGCTCTTGTCTATTGCATATTTGGCTTATAGAACGGTATCTGTGCTAATTTCAATCTCTGGTTTCATGCAGCACCCCAACTCACCTTTCCCCTTAAGCAAGCATAAGTTGGTGTTCTACATTTGAGACCCTGTTCTGTTTTGTAATTCAGTTCCTGTGTAGCCAAGTTTATATTCCGTGTAGTAGTGATATCTTATGATGTTTCTTTTTCTGTGTGACTTATTTCACTTAGAATCATCGTACCTGAATCCACTCATTATGCTGCAACGGGCCTGATGACAAGATTTCATTGCTGAGTGATATTGCATTGTACTTAAGTACCACAACTTCTTTATCCATTTTTCGCTTTTGTGCTATTGAACTTGTACCGTAAACAAGAATCTTGTAAACAGAGCCGTCCCAAACTTTGGGGTGGCTGTGTCTTTTTGATTTTAATTTCCCTAAGCTATAGGACCATAAGTGGAAGTGCCCTAGGCTCTGTTGCTTGTTTTTTTAGATGTTTCAGGAAACACCATACACTTCTCCAGAGTGGCTGTTGGCAATTTACATCCCGCCCATCAGCATAACAAGGCTCCCAGTTCTCCATGGCCTGTCCTGCCTTTCTGGATTTTACACTTTTTTCAGATGGCCCTTTTGACCGGGGGGCAGTGAGACTTCATTGTAGTGCAGATTTCCTTTGAAAGCTTGCTTGGTTGACCAAAAAGTGCGTATACGTTTTTTCCTGAATATATTCAGGAAAAAACGCATACGCCCTTTTTGGCCAAGTGCATCATTGTGGACGTTCTGCCTCTTTTCCTATGCTTTACATGCAATTCCCGTCTACCTCCTGAAATCGGTTTCCTGCAATTCTGCCCCGCTTTCAAGTCCTCTTGGCAGCCTTACTTCAATATATTTTTGGACGATAGCTGTCATTTATAACTCTGCAGGTTTGTGAATTACAGTGCCCCTGAGCTCCTTTCTTCAACTCGCTTTCTTGTGAGCTGGCCGCAACACCGCAGGATTGCTTCAGGCCCTAGTGTGGTTCCGGCACGGCACGCTGAGCCTTTGGTTAATTCCTCTTCCTGGTGGGAAATGAGAGTTAAATTTGCCCGTCCACACACCTCCAGCTAGTGTCTCATTAGTTCTCCCTATTCCTGTACATTTTCCGCAGAAATTGCAAACTGGGCCAAACAGGAGTTTAAAGACACTGACTCTCCAAGTGGGGAGAGTGTTAGTAAAGCGTCTTGAATGTTGCACCCGAGTACCAGGGGACGAAAACTGAGACACATTTGAACACGTTTCCTGATCACACGGTGGATCATACTCTGTGTTCCACATGCATGTTTCAGCTGAAGGAAGAATCCCTTAAACCTGGAGAGTTGAGACCCATGGAATGGGTACCATGCAATATGACTTCAAAGGGTCTGCATTTGCTCACCGAACTTCACCAATCCTATCACTGCTGCGTTTATGCCGCCGTACACACGCTTGATTCTTTTTCGGAGACATATAAATCGGTAGGTTTTAATATTCTTACTAGTCAGGTATATTCTTAGGCGTTTAATATGGGGTGTTGAGTCCACTTCGTTGAGCAAGGAGTAGCTCTTGTCTATTACATATTTGGCTTATGGAACGGTATCTGTGCTAATTTCAATCTCTGGTTTCATGCAGCACCCCAACTCACCTTTCCCCTCAAGCAAGCATAAGTTGATTTTCTACATTTGAGACCCTGTTCTGTTTTGTAATTCAGTTCTTGTGTAGCCAAGGTTACCTTCCGTGTAGTAGTGATATCTTATGGTGTTTCTTTTTATGTGTGAGTTATTTCACTTAGAATCATCATACCTGAATCCACTCATTATGCTGCTACGGGCCTGATGACATAGATTTCATTGCTGAGTGATATTGCATTGTACGTAAGTACCACAACTTCTTTATCCATTTTTCGCTTTCTGTGATATTGAACTTGTACTGTAAACGAGGTTCTTGTCAACAGAGCCATCCCAAACTTTGGGGTGACTGTGTCTTTTTGATTTTAATTTCCCTAAGCTATAGGACCATAAGTGGAAGTGCCCTAGGCTCTGTTGCTTTGTTTTTTAGATGTTTCAGGAAACACCATACACTTCTCCAGAGTGGCTGTTGGCAATTTACATCCCGCCCATCAGCATAACAAGGCTCCCAGTTCTCCATGGCCTGTCCTGCGTTTCTGGATTTTACACTTTTTTCAGATAGCCCTTTTGACCGGGGAGCAGTGAGACTTCATTGTAGTGCAGATATCCTTTGCAAGCTTGCTTGGTTGGCCAAAAAGGGCGTATGCGTTTTTTCCTGAATATATTCAGGAAAGAACACATACGCCCTTTTTGGCCAAGTGCATCATTGTGGACGTTCTGCCTCTTTTCGTATGCTTTACATGCAATTCCAGTGTACCTCCTGAAATCGATTTCCTGCAATTCTGCCCCGCTTTCAAGTCCTCTTGGCAGCCTTACTTCAATATATTTTTGGACGATCGCTGTCATTTATAACTCTGCAGGTTTGTGAATTACAGTGCCCCTGAGCTCGTTTCTTCAACTCGCTTTCTTGTGAGCTGGCCGCAACACCGCAGGATTGCTTCAGGCCCTAGTGTAGTTCCGGCACGGCACGCTGAGCCTTTGGTTAATTCCTCTTCCTGGTGGGAAATGAGAGTTAAATTTGCCCGTCCAGACACCTCCAGCTAGTCTCTCTTTCGTTCTCCCTATTCCTGTTCATTTTCCACAGAAATTACAAACTGGGCCAAACAGGAGGTTAAAGGCACTGACTCTCCAAGTGGGGAGAGTGTTAGTAAAGCATCTGGAATGTTGCACCCGAGTACCAGGGGACGAAAACGAGACACATTTGAACACGTTTCCCGATCACTCGGTGGATCATACTCTGGGTTCCACATGCATGTTTTAGCTGAAGGAAGAATCCCTTAAACCTGGAGAGTTGAGACCCATGGAATGGTTACCATGCAATATGACTTCAAAGGGTCTGCATTTGCTCACCGAACCTCACCAATCCTATCACTGCTGCATTTATGCCGCTGTACACACGCTTGATTCTCTTTCGGAGACATATAAATCCGTAGGTTTTAAGATTATTTCTAGTCAGGTATATTCTTAGGCGTTTAATATGGGGTGTTGAGTCCACTTCGTTCAGCAAGGAGTAGCTCTTGTCTATTGCATATTTGGCTTATGGAACGGTATCTGTGCTAATTTCAATCTCTGGTTTCATGCAGCACCCCAACTCACCTTTCCCCTTAAGCAAGCATAAGTTGGTTTTCTACATTTGAGACCCTGTTCTGTTTTGTAATTCAGTTCCTGTGTAGCCAAGTTTACATTCCGTGTATTGGTGATATCTTATGATGTTTCTTTTTCTGTGTGACTTATTTCACTTAGAATCATCGTACCTGAATCCACTCATTATGCTGCTACGGGCCTGATGACATACATTTCATTGCTGAGTGATATTGAATTGTACGTAAGTACCACAACTTCTTTATTCATTTTTCGCTTTCTGTGATATTGAACTTGTACCATAAAGGAGGTTCTTGTAAACAGAGCCGTCCCAAACTTTGGGGTGGCTGTGTCTTTTTGATTTTAATTTCCCTAAGCTATAGGACCATAAGTGGAAGTGCCCTAGGCTCTGTTGCTTTGTTTTTTAGATGTTTCAGGAAACACCATACACTTCTCCAGAGTGGCTGTTGGCAATTTACATCCCGCCCATCAGCATAACAAGGCTCCCAGTTCTCCATGGCCTGTCCTGCCTTTCTGGATTTTACACATTTTTCAGATGGCCCTTTTGACTGGGCGGCAGTGAGACTTCATTGTAGTGCAGATTTCCTTTGCAAGCTTTCTTGGTTGGCCAAAAAGGGCGTATGCGTTTTTTCCTGAATGGAAAAAACGCATACGCCCTTTTTGGCCAAGTGCATCGTTGTGGACGTTCTGCCTCTTTTCCTATGCTTTACATGCAATTCCAGTCTACCTCCTGAAATCGGTTTCGTGCAATTCTGCACCACTTTCACGTCCTCTTGGCAGCCTTACTTCAATATATTTTTGGACGATAGCTGTCATTTATAACTCTGCAGGTTTGTGAATTACAGTGCCCCTGAGCTCCTTTCTTCAACTCGCTTTCTTGTGAGCTGGCCGCAACACCGCAGGATTGCTTCAGGCCCTAGTGTGGTTCCGGCACGGCACGCTGAGCCTTTGGTTAATTCCTCTTCCTGGTGGGAAATGAGAGTTAAATTTGCCCGTCCACACACCTCCAGCTAGTGTCTCATTAGTTCTCCCTATTCCTGTACATTTTCCGCAGAAATTGCAAACTGGGCCAAACAGGAGTTTAAAGACACTGACTCTCCAAGTGGGGAGAGTGTTAGTAAAGCGTCTTGAATGTTGCCCCCGAGTACCAGGGGACGAAAACTGAGACACATTTGAACACGTTTCCTGATCACACGGTGGATCATACTCTGTGTTCCACATGCATGTTTCAGCTGAAGGAAGAATCCCTTAAACCTGGAGAGTTGAGACCCATGGAATGGGTACCATGCAATATGACTTCAAAGGGTCTGCATTTGCTCACCGAACTTCACCAATCCTATCACTGCTGCGTTTATTCCGCCATACACACGCTTGATTCTTTTTCGGAGACATATAAATCGGTAGGTTTTAATATTCTTACTAGTCAGGTATATTCTTAGGCGTTTAATATGGGGTGTTGAGTCCACTTCGTTGAGCAAGGAGTAGCTCTTGTCTATTACATATTTGGCTTATGGAACGGTATCTGTGCTAATTTCAATCTCTGGTTTCATGCAGCACCCCAACTCACTTTTCCCCTCAAGCAAGCATAAGTTGATTTTCTACATTTGAGACCCTGTTCTGTTTTGTAATTCAGTTCTTGTGTAGCCAAGTTTACCTTCCGTGTAGTAGTGATATCTTATGGTGTTTCTTTTTATGTGTGAGTTATTTCACTTAGAATCATCATACCTGAATCCACTCATTATGCTGCTACGGGCCTGATGACATAGATTTCATTGCTGAGTGATATTGCATTGTACGTAAGTACCACAACTTCTTTATCCATTTTTCGCTTTCTGTGATATTGAACTTGTACTGTAAACGAGGTTCTTGTCAACAGAGCCATCCCAAACTTTGGGGTGACTGTGTCTTTTTGATTTTAATTTCCCTAAGCTATAGGACCATAAGTGGAAGTGCCCTAGGCTCTGTTGCTTTGTTTTTTAGATGTTTCAGGAAACACCATACACTTCTCCAGAGTGGCTGTTGGCAATTTACATCCCGCCCATCAGCATAAGAAGGCTCCCAGTTCTCCATGGCCTGTCCTGCGTTTCTGGATTTTACACTTTTTTCAGATAGCCCTTTTGACCGGGGAGCAGTGAGACTTCATTGTAGTGCAGATATCCTTTGCAAGCTTGCTTGGTTGGCCAAAAAGGGCGTATGCGTTTTTTCCTGAATATATTCAGGAAAAAACGCATACGCCCTTTTTGGCCAAGTGCATCATTGTGGACGTTCTGCCTCTTTTCGTATGCTTTACATGCAATTCCAGTGTACCTCCTGAAATCGATTTCCTGCAATTCTGCCCCGCATTCAAGTCCTCTTGGCAGCCTTACTTCAATATATTTTTGGACGATCGCTGTCATTTATAACTCTGCAGGTTTGTGAATTACAGTGCCCCTGAGCTCGTTTCTTCAACTCGCTTTCTTGTGAGCTGGCCGCAACACCGCAGGATTGCTTCAGGCCCTAGTGTAGTTCCGGCACGGCACGCTGAGCCTTTGGTTAATTCCTCTTCCTGGTGGGAAATGAGAGTTAAATTTGCCCGTCCAGACACCTCCAGCTAGTCTCTCTTTCGTTCTCCCTATTCCTGTTCATTTTCCACAGATATTACAAACTGGGCCAAACAGGAGGTTAAAGGCACTGACTCTCCAAGTGGGGAGAGTGTTAGTAAAGCATCTGGAATGTTGCACCCGAGTACCAGGGGACGAAAACGAGACACATTTGAACACGTTTCCCGATCACTCGGTGGATCATACTCTGGGTTCCACATGCATGTTTTAGCTGAAGGAAGAATCCCTTAAACATGGAGAGTTGAGACCCATGGAATGGTTACCATGCAATATGACTTCAAAGGGTCTGCATTTGCTCACCGAACCTCACCAATCCTATCACTGCTGCGTTTATGCCGCTGTACACACGCTTGATTCTCTTTCGGAGACATATAAATGCGTAGGTTTTAAGATTATTTCTAGTCAGGTATATTCTTAGGCGTTTAATATGGGGTGTTGAGTCCACTGCGTTGAGCAAGGAGTAGCTCTTGTCTATTACATATTTGGCTTATGGAACGGTATCTGTGCTAATTTCAATCTCTGGTTTTATGCAACACCCCAACTCACCTTTCCCCTTAAGCAAGCATAAGTTGGTTTTCTACATTTGACACCCTGTTCTGTTTTGTAATTCAGTTCCTGTGTAGCCAAGTTTACATTCCGTGTAGTAGTGATATCTTATGATGTTTCTTTTTCTGTGTGACTTATTTCACTTAGAATCATCGTACCTGCATCCACTCATTATGCTGCTACGGGCCTGATGACATAGATTTCATTGCTGAGTGATATTGCATTGTACGTAAGTACCACAACTTCTTTATCCATTTTTCGCTTTCTGTGATATTGAACTTGTATCATAAACGAGGTTCTTGTAAACAGAGCCGTCCCAAACTTTGGGGTGGCTGTGTCTTTTTGATTTTAATTTCCCTAAGCTATAGGACCATAAGTGGAAGTGCCCTAGGCTCTGTTGCTTTGTTTTTTAGATGTTTCAGGAAACACCATACACTTCTCCAGAGTGGCTGTTGGCAATTTACATCCCGCCCATCAGCATAACAAGGCTCCCAGTTCTCCATGGCCTGTCCTGCCTTTCTGGATTTTACACTTTTTTCAGATGGCCCTTTTGACCGGGGGGCAGTGAGACTTCATTGTAGTGCAGATATCCTTTGCAAGCTTGCTTGGTTGGCCAAAAAGGGCGTATGCGTTTTTTCCTGAATATATTCAGGAAAAAACGTATACGCCCTTTTTGGCCAAGTGCATCATTGTGGACGTTCTGCCTCTTTTCCTATGCTTTACATGCAATTCCAGTGTACCTCCTGAAATCGATTTCCTGCAATTCTGCCCCGCTTTCGAGTCCTCTTGGCAGCCTTACTTCAATATATTTTTGGACGATAGCTGTCATTTATAACTCTGCAGGTTTGTGAATTAAAGTGCCCCTGAGCTCGTTTCTTCAACTCGTTTTCTTGTGAGCTGGCCGCAACACCGCAGGATTGCTTCAGGCCCTAGTGTAGTTCCGGCACGGCACGCTGAGCCTTTGGTTAATTCCTCTTCCTGGTGGGAAATGAGAGTTAAATTTGCCCGTCTGGACACCTCCAGCTAGTCTCTCTTTTGTTCTCCCTATTCCTGTTCATTTTCCACAGATATTACAAACTGGGCCAAACAGGAGGTTAAAGGCACTGACTCTCCAAGTGGGGAGAGTGTTAGTAAAGCATCTGGAATGTTGCACCCGAGTACCAGGGACGAAAACGAGACACATTTGAACACGTTTCCCGATCACACGGTGGATCATACTCTGGGTTCCACATGCATGTTTTAGCTGAAGGAAGAATCCCTTAAACATGGAGAGTTGAGACCCATGGAATGGGTACCATGCAATATGACTTCAAAGGGTCTGCATTTGCTCACCGAACTTCACCAATCCTATCACTGCTGCGTTTATGCCGCCGTACACACGCTTGATTCTTTTTCGGAGACATATAAATCGGTAGGTTTTAATATTCTTACTAGTCAGGTATATTCTTAGGCGTTTAATATGGGGTGTTGAGTCCACTTCGTTGAGCAAGGAGTAGCTCTTGTCTATTACATATTTGGCTTATGGAACGGTATCTGTGCTAATTTCAGTGTCTGGTTTTATGCAGCACCCCAACTCACCTTTCCCCTTAAGCAAGCATAAGTTGGTTTTCTACATATGAGACCCTGTTCTGTTTTGTAATTCAGTTCCTGTGTAGCCAAGTTTACATTCCGTGTAGTAGTGATACCTTATGATGTTTCTTTTTCTGTGTGACTTATTTCACTTAGAATCATCGTACCTGCATCCACTCATTATGCTGCTACGGGCCTGATGACATAGATTTCTTTGCTGAGTGATATTGCATTGTACGTAAGTACCACAACTTCTTTATCCATTTTTCGCTTTCTGTGATATTGAACTTCTACCGTAAACGCGGTTCTTGTAAACAGAGCCTGCCTAAACATTGGGGTGACTGTGTCTTTTTGATTTTAATTTCCCTAAGCTATAGGACCATAAGTGGAAGTGCCCTAGGCTCTGTTGCTTTATTTTTTAGATGTTTCAGGAAACACCATACACTTCTCCAGAGTGGCTGTTGGCAATTTACATCCCGCCCATCAGCATAACAAGGCTCCCAGTTCTCCATGGCCTGTCCTGCCTTTCTGGATTTTACACATTTTTCAGATGGCCCTTTTGACTGGGCGGAAGTGAGACTTCATTGTAGTGCAGATTTCCTTTGCAAGCTTTCTTGGTTGGCCAAAAAGGGCGTATGCGTTTTTTCCTGAATGGAAAAAACGCATACGCCCTTTTTGGCCGAGTGCATCATTGTGGAAGTTCTGCCTCTTTTCCTATGCTTTACATGCAATTCCAGTCTACCTCCTGAAATCGGTTTCGTGCAGTTCTGCACCACTTTCAAGTCCTCTTGGCAGCCTTATTTCAATATATTTTTGGACGATAGCTGTCATTTATAACTCTGCAGGTTTGTGAATTACAGTGCCCCTGAGCTCCTTTCTTCAACTCGCTTTCTTGTGAGCTGGCCGCAACACCGCAGGATTGCTTCAGGCCCTAGTGTGGTTCCGGCACGGCACGCTGAGCCTTTGGTTAATTCCTCTTCCTGGTGGGAAATGAGAGTTAAATTTGCCTGTCCACACACCTCCAGCTGGTCTCTCATTGGTTCTCCCTATTCCTGTACATTTTCCGCAGAAATTGCAAACTGGGCCTAACAGGAGTTTAAAGGCAATGACTCTCCAAGTGGGGAGAGTGTTAGTAAAGCGTCTTGAATGTTGCACCCGAGTACCAGGGGACGAAAACTGAGACACATTTGAACACGTTTCCCGATCACACGGTGGATCATACTCTGTGTTCCACATGCATGTTTCAGCTGAAGGAAGAATCCCTTAAACCTGGAGAGTTGAGACCCATGGAATGGGTACCATGCAATATGACTTCAAAGGATCTGCATTTGCTCACCAAACCTCCCCAATCCTATCACTGGTGCATTTATGCCACCCTACACACGCTTGATTCTCTTTCGGAGACATATAAATCCGTAGGTTTTAAGATTATTTCTAGACAGGTATATTCTTAGGCGTTTAATATGGGGTGTTGAGTCCACTTCGTTCAGCAAGGAGTAGCTCTTGTCTATTACATATTTGGCTTATAGAACGGTATCTGTGCTAATTTCAATCACTGGTTTCATGCAGCACCCCAACTCACCTTTCCCCTCAAGCAAGCATAAGTTGGTTTTCTACATTTGAGACCCTGTTCTGTTTTGTAATTCAGTTCTTGTGTAGCCAAGTTTACCTTCCGTGTAGTAGTGATATCTTATGATGTTTCTTTTTCTGTGTGACTTATTTCACTTAGAATCATCGTACCTGACTCCACTCATTATGCTGCGACGGGCCTGATGACAAGATTTCATTGCTGAGTCATATTGCATTGTACTTAAGTACCACAACTTCTTTATCCATTTTTCGCTTTTGTGCTATTGAACTTGTACCGTAAACAAGATTCTTGTAAACAGAGCCGTCCCAAACTTTGGGGTGGCTGTGTCTTTTTGATTTTAATTTCCCTAAGCTATAGGACCATAAGTGGAAGTGCCCTAGGCTCTGTTGCTTGTTTTTTAGATGTTTCAGGAAACACCATACACTTCTCCAGAGTGGCTGTTGGCAATTTACATCCCGCCCATCAGCATAACAAGGCTCCCAGTTCTCCATGGCCTGTCCTGCCTTTCTGGATTTTACACTTTTTTCAGATGTCCCTTTTGACCGGGGGGCAGTGAGACTTCATTGTAGTGTAGATTTCCTTTGAAAGCTTGCTTGGTTGGCCAAAAAGGGCGTATGCGTTTTTTCCTGAATATATTCAGGAAAAAACGCATACGCCCTTTTTGGCCAAGTGCATCATTGTGGACGTTCTGCCTCTTTTCCTATGCTTTACATGCAATTCCAGTGTACCTCCTGAAATCGATTTCCTGCAATTCTGCCCCGCTTTCAAGTCCTCTTGGCAGCCTTACTTCAATATATTTTTGGACGATAGCTGTCATTTATAACTCTGCAGGTTTGTGAATTACAGTGCCCCTGAGCTCGTTTCTTCAACTCGCTTTCTTGTGAGCTGGCCGCAACACCGCAGGATTGCTTCAGGCCCTAGTGTAGTTCCGGCACGGCACGCTGAGCCTTTGGTTAATTCCTCTTCCTGGTGGGAAATGAGAGTTAAATTTGCCCGTCATGACACCTCCAGCTAGTCTCTCTTTCGTTCTCCCTATTCCTGTTCATTTTCCACAGAAATTACAAACTGGGCCAAACTGGAGGTTAAAGGCACTGACTCTCCAAGTGGGGAGAGTGTTAGTAAAGCATCTGGAATGTTGCACCCGAGTACCAGGGGACGAAAACGAGACACATTTGAACACGTTTCCCGATCACACGGTGGATCATACTCTGGGTTCCACATGCATGTTTCAGCTGAAGGAAGAATCCCTTAAACCTGGAGAGTTGAGACCCATGGAATGGGTACCATGCAATATGACTTCAAAGGGTCTGCATTTGCTCACCGAACCTCACCAATCCTATCACTGCTGCGTTTATGCCGCTGTGCACACGCTTGATTCTCTTTCGGAGACATATAAATCCGTAGGTTTTAAGATTGTTTCTAGTCAGGTATATTCTTAGGCGTTTAATATGGGGTGTTGAGTCCACTTCGTTCAGCAAGGAGTAGCTCTTGTCTATTGCATATTTGGCTTATGGAACGGTATCTGTGCTAATTTCAATCTCTGGTTTCATGCAGCACCCCAACTCACCTTTCCCCTCAAGCAAGCATAAGTTGGTTTTCTACATTTGAGACCCTGTTCTGTTTTGTAATTCAGTTCCTGTGTAGCCAAGTTTACATTCCGTGTATTGGTGATATCTTATGATGTTTCTTTTTCTGTGTGACTTATTTCACTTAGAATCATCATACCTGAATCCACTCATTATGCTGCTACGGGCCTGATGACATAGATTTCATTGCTGAGTGATATTGCATTGTACGTAAGTACCACAACTTCTTTATCCATTTTTCGCTTTCTGTGATATTGAACTTGTACCATAAACGAGGTTCTTGTAAACAGAGCCGTCCCAAACTTTGGGGTGGCTGTGTCTTTTTGATTTTAATTTCCCTAAGCTATAGGACCATAAGTGGAAGTGCCCTAGGCTCTGTTGCTTTGTTTTTTGGATGTTTCAGGAAACACCATACACTTCTCCAGAGTGGCTGCTGGCAATTTACATCCCGCCCATCAGCATAACTAGGCTCCCAGTTCTCCATGGCCTGTCCTGCCTTTCTGGATTTTACACTTTTTTCAGATGGCCCTTTTGACCGGGGGGCAGTGAGACTTCATTGTAGTGCAGATTTCCTTTGCAAGCTTGCTTGGTTGGCCAAAAAGGGCGTATGCGTTTTTTCCTGAATCAGGAAAAAACGCATACGCCCTTTTTGGCCAAGTGCATCATTGTGGACGTTCTGCCTCTTTTCCTATGCTTTACATGCAATTCCAGTCTACCTCCTGAAATCGGTTTCCTGCAATTCTGCCCTGCTTTCAACTCCTCTTGGTATCCTAATTCAATATATTTTTGGAAGATAGCTGTCCTTTATAACTCTGCAGGTTTGTGAATTACAGTGCCCCTGAGCTCCTTTCTTCAACTCGCTTTCTTGTGAGCTGGCCGCAACACCGCAGGATTGCTTCAGGCCCTAGTTTGGTTCCGGCACGGCATGCTGAGCCTTTGGTTAATTCCTCTTCCTGGTTGGAAATGAGAGTTAAATTGGCCCGTCCGGACACCTCCACCTAATCTCTTATTGGTTCTCCCTATTCCTGTTCATCTTCCGCAGAAATTGCTAACTGGGCCAAACAGGAGGTTAAAGGCACTGACTCTCCAAGTGGGGAGAGTGTTAGTAAAGCGTCTGGAATGTTGCACCCGAGTACCAGGGGACCAAATCTGAGACACATTTGAACACGTTTTCCCACCACATGTTGGATCATACTCTGGGTTCCACATGCATGTTTTAGCTGAAGGAAGAATCCCTTAAACATGGAGAGTTGAGACCCATGGAATGGGTACCATGCAATATGACTTCAAAGGGTCTGCATTTGCTCACCGAACCTCACCAATCCTATCACTGCTGCGTTTATGCCGCTGTACACACGCTTGATTCTCTTTCGGAGACATATAAATCCATAGGTTTTAAGATTCTTACTAGTCAGGTAGATTCTTACTAGTCAGGTGTATTTTTAGGCGTTTAATATGGGGTGTTGAGTCCACTTCGTTGAGCAAGGAGTAGCTCTTGTCTATTACATATTTGGCTTATGGAACGGTATCTGTGCTCATTTCAATCTCTGGTTTTATGCAGCACCCCAACTCACCCGTCCCCTTAAGCAAGCATAAGTTGGTTTTCTACATTTGACACCCTGTTCTGTTTTGTAATTCAGTTCTTGTGTAGCCAAGTTTACATTCCGTGTATTAGTGATATCTTATGATGTTTCTTTTTCTGTGTGACTAATTTCACTTAGAATCATCGTACCTGAATCCACTCATTATGCTGCTACGGGCCTGATGACATAGATTTCATTGCTGAGTGATATTGCATTGTACGTAAGTACCACAATTTCTTTATCCATTTTTCTCTTTCTGTGATATTCAACTTGTACCGTAAACGAGGTTCTTGTAAACAGAGCCGTCCCAAACTTTGGGGTGGCTGTGTCTTTTTGATTTTAATTTCCCTAAGCTATAGGACCATAAGTGGAAGTGCCCTAGGCTCTGTTGCTTTGTTTTTTGGATGTTTCAGGAAACACCATACACTTCTCCAGAGTGGCTGCTGGCAATTTACATCCCGCCCATCAGCATAACTAGGCTCCCAGTTCTCCATGGCCTGTCCTGCCTTTCTGGATTTTACACTTTTTTCAGATGGCCCTTTTGACCGGGGGGCAGTGAGACTTCATTGTAGTGCAGATTTCCTTTGCAAGCTTGCTTGGTTGGCCAAAAAGGGCGTATGCGTTTTTTCTTGAATATATTCAGGAAAAAACGCATACGCCCTTTTTGGCCAAGTGCATCATTGTGGACGTTCTGCCTCTTTTCCTATGCTTTACATGCAATTCCAGTCTACCTCCTGAAATCGGTTTCCTGCAATTCTGCCCTGCTTTCAAGTCCTCTTGGCATCCTAATTCAATATATTTTTGGAAGATAGCTGTCCTTTATAACTCTGCAGGTTTGTGAATTACAGTGCCCCTGAGCTCCTTTCTTCAACTCGCTTTCTTGTGAGCTGGCCGCAACACCGCAGGATTGCTTCAGGCCCTAGTCTGGTTCCGGCACGGCATGCTGAGCCTTTGGTTAATTCCTCTTCCTGGTGGGAAATGAGAGTTAAATTGGCCCGTCCGGACACCTCCACCTAATCTCTCATTGGTTCTCCCTATTCCTGTTCATCTTCCGCAGAAATTGCTAACTGGGCCAAACAGGAGGTTAAAGGCACTGACTCTCCAAGTGGGGAGAGTGTTAGTAAAGCGTCTGGAATGTTGCACCCGAGTACCAGGGGACCAAAACTGAGACACATTTGAACACGTTTTCCGACCACATGGTGGATCATACTCTGGGTTCCACATGCATGTTTTAGCTGAAGGAAGAATCCCTTAAACATGGAGAGTTGAGACCCATGGAATGGGTACCATGCAATATGACTTCAAACGGTCTGCATTTGCTCACCGAACCTCACCAATCCTATCACTGCTGCGTTTATGCCGCTGTACACACGCTTGATTCTCTTTCGGAGACATATAAATCCATAGGTTTTAAGATCCTTACTAGTCAGGTAGATTCTTACTAGTCAGGTATATTCTTAGGCGTTTAATATGGGGTGTTGAGTCCACTTCGTTGAGCAAGGAGTAGCTCTTGTCTATTACATATTTGGCTTATGGAACGGTATCTGTGCTCATTTCAATCTGTGGTTTTATGCAGCACCCCAACTCACCCGTCCCCTTAAGCAAGCATAAGTTGGTTTTCTACATTTGACAGCCTGTTCTGTTTTGTAATTCAGTTCTTGTGTAGCCAAGTTTACATTCCATGTATTAGTGATATCTTATGATGTTTCATTTTCTGTGTGACTAATTTCACTTAGAATCATCGTACCTTAATCCACTCATTATGCTGCTACGGGCCTGATGACATAGATTTCATTGCTGAGTGATATTGCATTGTACGTAAGTACCACAATTTCTTTATCCATTTTTCGCTTTCTGTGATATTGAACTTGTTCGGTAAACGAGGTTCTTGTAAACAGAGCCGTCCCAAACTTTGGGGTGGCTGTGTCTTTTTGATTTTAATTTCCCTAAGCTATAGGACCATAAGTGGAAGTGCCCTAGGCTCTGTTGCTTTGTTTTTTGGATGTTTCAGGAAACACCATACACTTCTCCAGAGTGGCTGCTGGCAATTTACATCCCGCCCATCAGCATAACAAGGCTCCCAGTTCTCAATGGCCTGTCCTGCCTTTCTGGATTTTACACTTTTTTCAGATGGCCCTTTTGACCAGGGGGCAGTGAGACTTCATTGTAGTGCAGATTTCCTTTGCAAGCTTGCTTGGTTGGCCAAAAAGGGCGTATGCGTTTTTCCCTGAATATATTCAGGAAAAAACGCATACGCCCTTTTTGTTCAAGTGTATCATTGTGGACGTTCTGCCTCTTTTCCTATGCTTTACATGCAATTCCAGTCTACCTCCTGAAATCGGTTTCCTACAATTCTGCCCCGCTTTCAACTCCTCTTGGCGGCCTTACTTCAATATATTTTTGGAAGATAGCTGTCATTTATAACTCTGCAGGTTTGTGAATTACAGTGCCCCTGAGCTCCTTTCTTCAACTCGCTTTCTTGTGAGCTGGCCGCAACACCGCAGGATTGCTTCAGGCCCTAGTTTGGTTCCGGCACGGCATGCTGAGCCTTTGGTTAATTCCTCTTCCTGGTGGGAAATGAGAGTTAAATTTGCCCATCTGGACACGTCCACCTAGTCTCTTATTGGTTCTCCCTATTCCTGTTCATCTTCCGCAGAAATTGCTAACTGGGCCAAACAGGAGGTTAAAGGCACTGACTCTCCAAGTGGGGAGAGTGTTAGTAAAGCATCTGGAATGTTGCACCCGAGTACCAGGGGACGAAAACTGAGACACATTTGAACACGTTTCCCGATCACACGGTGGATCATACTCTGGGTTCCACATGCATGTTTTAGCTGAAGGAAGAATCCATTAAACAGGGAGAGTTGAGACCCATGGAATGGGTACCATGCAATATGACTTCAAAGGGTCTGCATTTGCTCACCGAACCTCACCAATCCTATCACTGCTGCGTTTATGCCGCTGTACACACGCTTGATTCTCTTTCGGAGACATATAATTCCATAGGTTTTAAGATACTTACTAGTCAGGTATATTCTTAGGCGTTTAATATGGAGTGTTGAGTCCACTTCGATGAGCAAGGATTAGCTCTTGTCTATTACATATTTGGCTTATGGAACGGTATCTGTGCTCATTTCAATCTCTGGTTTTATGCAGCACCCCAACTCACCCGTCCCCTTAAGCAAGCATAAGTTGGTTTTCTACATTTGACACCCTGTTCTGTTTTGTAATTCAGTTCTTGTGTAGCCAAGTTTACATTCCGTGTATTAGTGATATCTTATGATGTTTCTTTTTCTGTGTGACTAATTTCACTTAGAATCATCGTACCTGAATCCACTCATTATGCTGCTACGGGCCTGTTGACATAGATTTCATTGCTGAGTGATATTGTATTGTACGTAAGTACCACAATTTCTTTATCCATTTTTCGCTTTCAGTGATATTGAACTTGTACCGTAAACGAGGTTCTTGTAAACAGAGCCGTCCCAAACTTTGGGGTGGCTGTGTCTTTTTGATTTTAATTTCCCTAAGCTATAGGACCATAAGTGGAAGTGCCCTAGGCTCTGTTGCTTTGTTTTTTGGATGTTTCAGGAAACACCATACACTTCTCCAGAGTGGCTGCTGGCAATTTACATCCCGCCCATCAGCATAACTAGGCTCCCAGTTCTCAATGGCCTGTCCTGCCTTTCTGGATTTTACACGTTTTTCAGATGGCCCTTTTGACCGGGGGGCAGTGAGACTTCATTGTAGTGCAGATTTCCTTTGCAAGCTTGCTTGGTTGACCAAAAAGGGCGTATGCGTTTTTTCCTGAATATATTCAGGAAAAAACGCATACGCCCTTTTTGGCCAAGTGCATCATTGTGGACGTTCTGCCTCTTTTCCTATGCTTTACATGCAATTCCAGTCTACCTCCTGAAATCGGTTTCCTGCAATTCTGCCCCCCTTTCAATTCCTCTTGGCAGCCTTACTTCAATATATTTTTGGAAGATACCTGTCCTTTATAACTCTGCAGGTTTGTGAATTACAGTGCCCCTGAGCTCCTTTCTTCAACTCGCTTTCTTGTGAGCTGGCCGCAACACCGCAGGATTGCTTCTGGTCCTAGTGTGGTTCCGGCATGGCACGCTGAGCCTTTGGTTAATTCCTCTTCCTGGTGGGAAATGAGAGTTAAATTTGCCCGTCTGGACACCTCCACCTAGTCTCTCATTGGTTCTCCCTATTCCTGTTCATTTTCCACAGAAATTGCAAACTGGGCCAAACAGGAGGTTAAAGGCACTGACTCTCCAAGTGGGGAGAGTGTTAGTAAAGCGTCTGGAATGTTGCACCCGAGTACCAGGAAACGAAAATTGAGACACATTTGAACACGTTTTCCGATCACACGGTGGATCATAATCTGGGTTCCACAGGCATGTTTTAGCTGAAGGAAGAATTCCTTAAACAGGGAGAGTTGAGACCCATGGAATGGGTACCATGCAATATGATTTCAAAGGGTCTGCATTTGCTCACCGAACCTCAGCAATCCTATCACTGCTGCGTTTATGCCGCTGTACACACGCTTGATTCTCTTTCGGAGACATATAAATCCATAGGTTTTAAGATTCTTACTAGTCAGGTATATTCTTACTAGTCAGGTATATTCTTAGGCGTTTAATATGGGGTGTTGAGTCCACTTCGTTGAGCAAGGAGTAGCTCTTGTCTATTACATATTTGGCTTATGGAACGGTATCTGTGCTCATTTCAATCTCTGGTTTTATGCAGCACCCCAACTCACCCGTCCCCTTAAGCAAGCATAAGTTGGTTTTCTATATTTGACACCCTGTTCTGTTTTGTAATTCAGTTCTTGTGTAGCCAAGTTTACATTCCGTGTATTAGTGATATCTTATGATGTTTCTTTTTCTGTGTGACTAATTTCACTTAGAATCATCGTACCTGAATCCACTCATTATGCTGCTACGGGCCTGATGACATAGATTTCATTGCTGAGTGATATTGCATTGTACGTAAGTACCACAGTTTCTTTATCCATTTTTCGCTTTCTGTGATATTGAACTTGTTCGGTAAACGAGGTTCTTGTAAACAGAGCCGTCCCAAACTTTGGGGTGGCTGTGTCTTTTTGATTTTAATTTCCCTAAGCTATAGGACCATAAGTGGAAGTGCCCTAGGCTCTGTTGCTTTGTTTTTTGGATGTTTCAGGAAACACCATACACTTCTCCAGAGTGGCTGCTGGCAATTTACATCCCGCCCATCAGCATAACTAGGCTCCCAGTTCTCCATGGCCTGTCCTGCCTTTCTGGATTTTACACTTTTTTCAGAAGGCCCTTTGACCGGGGGGCAGTGAGACTTCAATGTAGTGCAGATTTCCTTTGCGAGCTTGCTTGGTTGGCCAGAAAGGGCGTATGCGTTTCTTCCTGAATATATTCAGGAAAGAACGCATACGCCCTTTTTGGCCAAGTGCATCATTGTCGATGTTCTGAGTCTTTTCATATGTTTTCAGTGCAATTCCAGTCTACCTCCTGAAATCGGTTTCCTGCAGTTCTGCCTTGCTCTCAGTTCCTCTTCATAGCCTTACCTCAATATACGTTTGGAAAATAGTTGGCCTTTATAACTCTGCAGGTTTTTCAATTGCAGTGGCCCTTATCTCCAATTTTCAGCTCTTATTTTTGTGATCTTGCCTCATATCCACAGGATTTCTTCAGGCCCTATTCTTCTTCTGGGGCGCCTTGCTCTGCCTTTGGTTAATTCTTCTTTCTGATGTGAAATTAGAGTGACATGTGCCCATTGAAACCGCTACAGCTATTTTCTCACTGGTTCCCCCTATTCCCATTCATCCTCCGCACTAACTGCAGACTGTGCAATACCGGAACTTAAAGGCATTGACTCTCCATGTGGAGATGTTGTTAGTAAAGTGGCTGGAATGTTGATCCAGAGCCCCAGGAGAGGAAAATGAGGTGCATTTTAGAAACCTTTCCCGATCATATGGTATACCATCTGCTGGATTTCCCATGCATGGTTTAGCTGTAGGAAGATTCCCTTCAACTTGGAGTGTTGGGACCCTTGGAATAAGTAGCATGAAGTATTGCATTAAACTTTCGGCAGTTGCTCACCAAAGCTCTCCAATCCTTTCAGCCCCAAGTGTCCAGCCTTATGTCTTATCCAGCTGTGGGTTTATATGTGGTCATTCCAGGTTGCATCACAGCCCCTGAGCGAATTTTGTAAGAATTTTTCTCTCTTTCATTGTTTCTGCGTTTTGGTTTTAAAATTTATTTCTATAATGGGGTTTAGCTCATTTTCACTGCTGTGTTTGTGCCGCTCTGCGCACACTTGATTCCCTTATGGAGATATATCAATACATGGGTTTTAAGATTCTTATTACTCAGATATATTTCTCTGTGGTGTATAGGGTGTGTTGAGGCCAGTTCATTGAGCAAGGTGTAGATCTTGTCTGATACCTATTTGGTTTATTGAACGGTATCTGTGCTAATTTCAAACTCTGGTTTTATGCATCACCCCACCTCTCCTTTCCCCTTAAGCTGACATAAGTGTGTTTTCTAAATGTGAGACACTGTTCTGTTTTGTCATTCATTTTTTGTGCAGCCATATTTATCCTCCCTCTATAAGTGATATCTTATGATATGTTTCTTTTTCTGTTTGACTTATTTCAAGTAGTATTATCGGACCTCAATCCACTCTTTATCCTTCTACTAGCCTTATTACATTGATTTCATGGTGAAGAGATATTCCATTGTACATAAGTACCACATTTTCTTTATCCATTGTTCTCTTTCCTGGGATATTTAAGGTGTACTGAAGTTGAGGTTCTTGTAAACAGAGTAGCCCTAAACTGTGGTGTGCTTGTGTCTTGTTGATTTTTAGACTTCCCTAGATATACTCCCGTGATTGGAAGTGCCCTATGCTCTGTCGCTCTGTTTTTTAGATGATTTAGGAACCACCATACACTTCTCCAGAGTGGCTCTCGGCAGTTCACACACTGTCCATCAGCGTATAAAGGCTCCCTGTTCTCCATGGCCTGTCCTGCATTTCTGGTTTTTACAATTTTTTCGGATGGCCCTTTTGACCGGTGGGAAATGAGACTTCTTTGTTGTGCACATTTGCATTGCTTGCTTGCTTGGTTGCCCATAAAGTGCGTATGCGTTTTTTCCTGGATATATTCAGGAAATAACACATACTCCCTTTTGGGCCAACTGCATCATTGTCGAAATTCTGCCGCTTTTCATGTGCTTTAAAGGCGAGTCCAATCTATCTCTTGAAATCTGTTTCTTGCAATTCTGTCTTGCATTCAGATCCTCTTCTTTGCCTTACCTCAACATATTTTTGGACGTTAGTTTTCATTTATAACTCTGCAGGTTTGTGAATTGCAGTGACCCTGAGCTCCATTTTTTAAGTTGCTCTTTTGTGAGCTGGCCTCAAAACTGCAGGATTGCTTCAGGCCCTATTTTGGCTCCGGCGAGGCGGGCTGAGCCTTTTTTTAATTCTTATTCTTAATGGGAAATTAGAGTGACATGTGCCCGTCCAAACCCCTACAACTATTCTCTCATTGTTTCCCCCTGTTCCCGTTCATCCTCCTCACAATTTGCAAAATGTGTGAAACAGAAGTTTAAATGTGCTGATTCTCTAAGTGGGGAGATTCTAAGTAACGTGGCTGGAATGATGAACAGGAGCACCAGGAGAGGATAAATGAGGTGCATTTTAGACACATCTCCCGATCACATGGTGTACAGTCCTCTGGGTTTTCCATGCATGTTTTAGCTGTAGGAAGATTCCTTGAACCTGCAGATTTGGGACCCATTGAATGCGTACCAGGTAGTATTACTTTAAAGGGTGTGCATTTCCTCACCCAACCCCACATTTCTCTTAGTGCGAACAGTTTCCAGCCTTATGTCTCATCCTGCTGTGGGTCTAGATGTGTTCAATCCATGTTGCATCACCATCCCTGAGGAAAAGTTGTAAGAGGTTTTCTCTGTCTCTCTGTCGTTTATTTTTTTCAATTTATTACTATGTTGTTTACAGCTGATTTTCAAAGCTCTGTTTCTTGCTGCTGTACATCTACTTGATTCACGTACAGAGAGACATCAATAATTTCTTTTTTAGATTCTTACCAGTCATAGATATTCTTTTCCGGTGACTTGAGTGTGCTGAGTGCAGTTCTTTTAGTTACCGTGTAGGCCTTGTTGATTATCAGTTTGGTATTTGGAATGGTATCTTTGCTAATTTCAACCTCCTGGATGATGCCTCACCCCTCCCCACCTTTCCCGTTTAGCAGCCTTACACGTGTTTTCTACATATTTATGTCACTTAGAATGATCATACGTAACTCCTCCGGAGTTGTTACAACTGGCCATATTTCATTGATTTCCAGGCTGAGTAATATTCCACTCTACATAAGTACCACATCTCTATCCATTTTTTCCCTCCAGAGACATTTAAGTTATATCCTAGTCGAGGATCTTTTAAACAGAGAGGCAGTAAACATTGGGGTGCCTGTGTCCTCTCGATTTTTGTTTTTCCCAAGATATACGCCCATGAGTGCAAGTGCCCTATGCTCTGTAGCTCATTTTTTAGATGCTTTAGTAAACACAATACACTTCTCCAGAATGGCCGTTGGCAATATACATTTCCACTATAAGCCTCACAGGGCTCCCTCCTCTCCTTGCCCTGTCCTGCATTTCTGGCATTTACACTTTATGAGGATGGCTCTTCTGACTGATGCGAAGTGATATCTTTTGTAGTATTGATTTCCAGTGCCCACCTGTTTGGTTGGCTAAAAAAGTGTATGCCCTTTTCTTGAATATATACAGAAAAAAACGCATACAGCCTTTTTGGCCAACTGCAATGTCGGAAATGTTCAGCCCCTTTTCTTGTGCTTAATGGCGAGTCCTTTCTACCTCCTCAAATCCCTTTCCTGCCATTCTCCCTTGCTTGCCAATCCTTTTCTCTGACTTTCCTCAAGACATTTTTCAGTGATAGATATTTTCAACTCTGCAGTTTCGTGAATTTTACTGCCCCTGAGTTCCATTGTTCAACTTGTGTTTATGGGAACTGGCCACAAAGCAGTGGGATTTCCTCAAGCCCTATACTGTTTCCATGGGCAACCCTAGCCTTTGGTCAATTCATCTTCCTGATTGGAAATTAGAGTGACATGTGCCTGTCTGAACACCTAGGACTTGTCTCTCATTGTTCCTCATCCTTCCGCTTCATCCTCTGGACAAATTCCAAACTGTACGCAACAGGATGTTGACAGTGTTGACATCTCCAAGTGGGGAGACTGTTAGTAAAGACGCTGGAGGGGTGAACCCGAGCACCAGGAGATGAGGAGATGAGATGCCTTTTCCAAACTCTTCCCGATCAGACGGTATACCATCCTCTGGATGTGACAGACATGTTTTAGCAGTAGGAAGAGTCCCATTCATGTAAGGAGAACACCAGGGCTTTTTCAAAATCAGTGTCTCCCCGAAACCCAAACTGGGGAGTTTTTTAAGCTACGGCTACACATATGTTCATTAAGGGCCTTGGGAAGTAGGCAGAGTCCAAACTTTAGATGACTGAAGTCTTCAGGGTCAGAAGCACTCACCACCGGCTTCCCTTAGGTTACACTTTAACTGTCATTGATAGATGATGTCAATAAAAATATCTATTCTTTTTCCGATTATTTCCCCTTATAGGTTATTGCACAATATTGAGTGTAGTTCCCTGTGCTATACAGTAGTTCCTTGTTGATGATCTATTTTATACATAGCAGTGTGTATGTGTTAATTCCAAACTGTTAATTTATCCCTCCTCCCACCTTTCCCCTTTGGTAATAATAAATTATAAGATTTTATACTTCTCAGAAATGGGGGAGCTGAAAGAGAGGTATCATTTTCAATGGAAAAGCATTTAAAACAAGATTGAAGCTTTAACCAAGATTATTAGATGTACATCCTTGGAAAGAAATCACTTCATTTCTCTAATATTGACCTGACAAATAGGACAAACCTTCTCACTGAACTTGCTTATAATAAAGTGATGGAAATATCAAATGGAAGTGTTAGAAACATCTTATTTTACCCGAGCCTTATAAACTGTTCTATGTTAACTACAGTTTGGCTCACACATCTGTTCATTGAAGTTACAATAGTCTCAATTTCTGTTACTGATCCTCCAGAGTGGACCCCAACAAGGGTCCCCCTGCCCAGTGTCATTGGGGCCAACAGATCGAGACTGAGTTTGGTTCCCAAGCAAAGGAAACTTTATATTTTCATCAGAGAATGGAGAGGTGAGAGCATGCACTACCCCGTGGGCTGTGGGCTGGGCTGCTGTGTAGAGATCCTGTCAGAGTCAGTGGGAGGGAGGGGGCGGAGCTCTCAAGGGCCGGGTTGGCTGCAGCTCAGGCTCTATATCTCGGAGTCTGCACTGGGCCCCAGGAGCTGAGGTGTCGACCCAGCCATTCTGCACCAGGAAATCTGGTCTGAAGTGCCGGGTGTGGAACCTCTGCATGCGGGACCCTAGGAGCACGTGAAATTAGACAAAGCACAAAGGATAAAAAAGGTCAGACTTGACTTTATTGCCCAGATTCTATTTTTATCTCCCAGGGATTTTTAATGGGCTTTGCTGGGGACAAACCCCTCCTCTGCCTTTTGTCCCGTTCCTCACTCTTGGAGTGCTGAGGGTGCAGACCCTTCTTCTGTAACTGCTGAGTGCTGAGTTGGAAGCCCTCATACCAGGGGACGAGGGTCAGAACTTCTCCCCAGCAGCCTCCAGGTGACGTTGATTGGCCCCAGGACCCCTGCCTCCCTGCTCGTCCGCCTGAGCACCAGCATTGGAAGTGTTATAGATTCTAATGACCTTTAAGGGTCCAGGAAAGAGATGTGCAGAGACGCTGTGGGGGCCGGTTTCACCCCGCTCCACATTTGTTCGGCCACCTTAGGCTGACCGTTTCTGCCAGCCTAGATGCTCTGACCAGTAGTCTGCTCTTTCTTCAATTAGGCCCCTGAATTAACATAAAAACAGCACCAGGTGTCAGAGCCCTGCCCGCTCAACTCCCAGACAGTCCAGGGTCAGTGGTGATCAAGGACCATGATGGCCACTGAGTCAACAGCCTTTTGAAGTAAACAGGAGTCCAGCCGGTCTTATTGGCCACCATCATCACGGTGTCTGTAGGCTTTTCTATGGTGACAGTGTGATATACGGTTCCCCCGCCAAGATTATTAGCTCCCCTCCGGGTGCAGGATGTCCTGCAAGCAGTAGTCTACTCCTTCGGGACACACTATTGTTGTTTTATGAGAGAAACTCCAGGTCAAGTGATGTTCACATGAGTCGTCATGGTGCCCTGTTGCCTCCGGTTATCTCTCTGGATGTTGGAGTTGGAGGGCCTCCTCACTCGAGGTCGGTGTGCCCACGGAGCGAACCCTGCAACTTCAGGGCATGGTTGGTGATTAGGATCACCACGTGGGGTCCTTTTCCCTTAGGAGGGAGGTGGCCTTTTGGGCTGCTGATTTCCAGGTTTTTAGATACCGCCAGTATCTTGGCCAGATGTGGCAGTGGGCCAAGCCCCTTGGTGACTGTAGTTTATCCTACCTGGATGGCATTCTTGTGTTGTTCCATTTCAAGTGGTCCCAGTTTTTGCACTAATTCTCCAATGGCGATTCACCTTTCACCGGGAATGGAAAGGTCAAAGGGTTTAGCTCAATTAGGGAGTTCCAGGGCAAGGGTCTGAATTGACTGCTCTTTCCATTCTTGAAAGGCCACTTCTGGATTCTGTTCAAAAGGATCATCATCTTTTCCTTTCAGTGTTTCATATAGAGGCCCAGCTAGTAGACTGTAGTTAGGGATCCAGAAGCAGCAAACCCTGGCCTCCCCAGGAACCCCTAAGCTGTCTTCTAGTTTTAGAAAGGGGTAAAGCTGCAAATGGTTTCTTCCCTTTCCTGGGATGGGCTTCTCTGACCTTGTGTGAGAATGAAGCCCAGGCAGGTCACCGCAGTCTGTGATATTTGAGCTTTTTCTTGGACAACTTCTATCCTTTATTGGCTTGGTAGTTCAGAGGCCTCCTTAGTAGGGCTGGCGATCAGAATGTCGTCTGCATATTGAAGGAGGGTTTCCTTTTCCAGAGGTAGAACTTTTCGGTCGTTAGCTAAGCTTTCCCCAAAGATGGTGTGGGAATTTTTGAACCCTTGGGGCAAGACGGCCCGGAAGTATTGTTTTAGTTGTATGTTGAGTCCTGCCACTCACAAGCCAAAATTTCTTGTGACTCTGGGACTAATGGAATACAAAAGAAGGCATCATTGAAGACTAATACAGAATACCATGTCCTGGTGGTTGGTAGAATGACCAGCAGGGTGTAGGGATCAGGAGCAACTGGAGGTATATCCTCGGTGGCTTCACTGACTGTCCTGACATCCTTTACCAGGTCCCCAGCAGCCCATGGGGCTCTCGTGGTCAGGCCAATCCCAGGATATGGAGCTCTCCTGGGCAGGTACCCCACCCCCAACCCAGCCCACGGGGCTCTCATGGTCAGGCCCCTCCCAGGATACAGAGCTACCCTTGCAGGTACCGTGGCAGGGCTGGGCACACAGGAACCGTGCACATAGCCCTCATTGAAGAGCACCCCCAGCTCACCTGTCGCTCAGAGCTGACACAGAGCACCTCAGAGCAGGACTTGAACTAACAAACAGCAGCTCCGACAGGTCTGTGACCCTGGGCATCACTCTGTGTGGCCTCCCTCCACCTGGTCTTCCAGAGACTTCCACTGCACCCAGGGCACCAGGCCTCTGTCTCCAACCACCACCCACCCCTCCTCTCCCTGACTCCTGGGTTCCTCTCATTAGGAGAGGGTTTTCTTGAAGTTGTCTCCCACTCATGGGCCAGATAAAATGATTAGAAAACAAGCCAAAGCTGCAGCCCCTTGTCTATCCTGACTCTCAGGAGCCCACACCTGTTCCTTGGACCTGGCCGGTTCAGCAAGTTCCATTTTCTGCAACTGTGAGCCCCTGAGGGGTGATGATTGGCTACCTGGGCAGCCTTACCATGCTGGCCAGCCCTCCCCAGGTGTGCCTGGGTTGAGATCAATATAAATACCACTCCAGGCAGCAAAAGCCCCTGCAGCTGTGCCTGACGCCATTTTCTCTGCCCTGTCAGCAGTCTCGGGGCTGGGCTGGTGGGAGGGAGTGAGAGGCCACGGCTTTGTGGGTGGCCCAGTGTGAGTGGGGCTCTGCTGGACTTTCTGCAGCAGATGCCAGGCTGCCACCTGCTAAAGAAGAGGATGTGTCACCCATACCTGCTGCTGGAATTTCTCCCTGGGCAGAGGTGAGGAAGGAAAAAAGCAGTGGGGGCAGGGACAGGACGGGTATCTCAGGCAGGGAAATGGAAATCTTCCAGAAGAGCACCCAGGGCCAGGACCATCCTGGCTGGCCTGCAGGCACCAAGTCAGCTGGCATGCTGTCACTCGTGTGGCTCCATGGCCCTTCCTCTAGGCTTTCAAGTCCTTGTATATATTCAGGTGTTTTACCTGGGAAGGGTGGGAACAGTTCAGCAGCAAGTGGCCTGGGGCTCAGCTCACGTTTACTCACAGATGCCTCGGCACGGTGCCCCAGCTTTGCAATGAGGACGCTTGTTGTGTGGGGGCTGCTGGCTGAATGGGAGACGATTCCCCACCACTGACCAACTTCAGAATTGTTTACAACTGGAGCAAGTGCCCTGATACGGTTTTCCTCTGAGTAACTGGTGGGTTCTGTTTTTTTTTTTCTCTTTTTCGTTTTTGGTTCAAGGTAGATTTTATTCCTCTTTTTTGTATTTACAGATATAAGCATGGAAATAATTTATTCATATAAATACATGTATGTGAAGGGAATAATTGTTTTTTCTGTTTTATTTTTTAAATTTTATTTCTTTTTAATTTTGAATTTTATTTTATATTTTTATACAGCAGGTTCTCATTGGTTATCTACTTTATACATATAAATGTTTACATGCCAATCCCAATCTCTCAACTCCTCCCACCACCACCCCTCCAAGAGCTTTCCCCCCTTGTTGTCCATACGATTGTTGTCTACATCTGTTGCTCTATTTATGCCTTGCAAAATGGTTAATCTGTACAGTTTTTCTAGGTTCCACATATATGCATGAATATACAAGATTTGTTTTTCTCTTTCTGACTTACTTCACTCTGTAGGACAGTCTCTAGATCCATCGACGTCTCTACAAATGACCCAATTTCATTCCTTTCATGGCTTAGTAATATTCCATTTTATATATGTACCACAGCTTTATGCATTCGTCTGTCTGTGGGCATTTAGGTTGCTTCCATTACCTCGATATTGTAAATAGTGATGCAATGAACATTGCGGTGAATGTCTCTTTTTGATTTATGGTTTTGTCTGAGTATATGTCCAGTCCTGGGATTGCTGTATCATATGGTAATTCTATTATTAGTTTCTTAAGAAACTCCATATTGTTCTCCATAGTGACTGTATCAATTTATATTCCCAACAATAGTGGAAGAGTGTTCCTTTTCTCCACACCCTTTCCAGCATTTGTTGTTTGTAGATTTTCAGATGATGCCCATTCTAACAGGTGTGAGGTGATACCTCATTGTTGAGTCCATTTCGTTGAGCAACGGGTAGGTCTTGTCTATTACATATTTGGCTTATGGAACGGTATCTGTGCTAATTTCAAACTCTGGTTTTATGCAGCACCCCAACTCACCTTTCCCCTTAAGCAAGCATAAGTTGGTTTTCTAAACTTGAGACCCTGTTCTGTTTTGTAATTCAGTTCATGTGTAGCCAAGTTTACATTCCGTGCATTAGTGATACCTTATGATGTTTCTTTTTCTGTGTGACTTATTTCACTTAGAATCATCATGCCTCAATCCACTCATTATGCTGGTACAGGCCTGGTGACACAGATTTCATTGCTGAGTGGTATTCTGTTGTACATAAGTACCGCAACTTCTTTATCAATTATTTGTTCTCTGGGATATTTAACTTGTACTGTAGAAGAGGCTCCTGTAAACAGAGCCGTTGTAAATTTTGGGGTGGCTGTGTCTTTTTGATTTTAATTTCCCTAAGCTATAGGACCATAAGTGGAAATGCCCTAGATTCTGTTGCTTTGTTTTTCAGATGTATCAGGAAACACCATACACTTCTCCAGAGTGGCTGTTGGCAATGTACATCCCGCCCATAAGCATAACAAGGCTCCTTTTTCCCCATGGCCTGTCTTGCCTTTCTGGATTTTACACTTTTCTCAGTGGCCCTTTAGACCGGGGGGAAGTGACACTTCATAGTAGTTCGGATTTCCATTGCAAGCTTGCTTGGTTTGCCAAAAAGGGCGTATGTGTTTTTTCCTGAATATATTCAGGAACAAACTCATACGCCCTTTGTTGCCAAGTGCATCATTGTCGATGTTCTGCCTCTTTTCCTATGCTTTAAATGCAAATCCAGTCTACCTCCTGAAATCGGTTTCCTGCAATTCTGCCCCGCTTTCAAGTCCTCTTCGCAGCCTTACTTCAATATATTTTTGGACGTTATCTGTCATTTATAACTCTGCAGGTTTGTGAATTACAGGGCCCCTGAGCTCCTTTCTTCAACTCGCTTTCTTGTGAGCTGGCCGCAAACCCGCAAGACTGCTTCAGGCCCTAATCTGCTTCTGGCAGGGCACGCTGAGCCTTTGGTTAATTCCTCTTCCTGGTGGGAAATGAGTGTTAAATATGCCCGTCCAGACACCTACCTCACTCTCAACCCCTTGGTGATGTGGGTCCTCTGGTTTGTGGCCACTTTTGCTGGGTTCCTCACCTTTCAATGATGTGGCCCCACTAGTGTGAGGACACTCCTGCTTGGTTCTCATCCACGTGGTTATGTGGACCCCCTGGTGAGAGTCTGTTCCTGGCTTTGTTCCTCACCCACCTGTGAGGGAGACCCTCTGCTGATAGGTCACTCCTGCATGGCTGGCACACATTGCCTTGGTGAAGTCAGCCGTGTGGTGGCAGTTGGAGCGTGCTGGGAATCTCTTCCCCCGGTGATGAGGGCCCTCTTGCGTCAGGCCCTAACTGCTGGGCTCACCAACTTTTCTTAGGGAGCCCAGTGATGCTTTGGCACTCCTCTTAGGATCCCATCTCCATGGGGATGTGGGCCTTCTGCTCTGAGGTCCCAACGGCTGGGTTGTTCACATTTTCATGATGTGGGCTCTCTGGTGTTAGTTCACAGAAGCCTGGATCCCATAGCCTCTGTGCTCTTGGCTGCCTGCTGGGAGGTTCCAACTGCTGGATTCCTCACTTTTTTAATTTTTTGGGCCCTCTGTTGTGAGGATCCTCCTGCCTGCCTCACTCCCAGCCCCTTCGTGATGTGTGTCGTCTGGTTTGAGGCCACATGTGCTGGGTTCCTCACCTTTCGATGATGTGGGACCAATGGTCTTAGGAGACTCCTGCCTGGTTCACATCCCCTTGGTGATGTGGGCCCTCTGTTGAGAGTCTGATCCCGGCTGGGTTCCTCACCCATCTGTGAGGTAGGCCGTCTGATGTGAGGTCACTCTTGCCTGGCTTGCTCACCTCGCCTTGTGGACATGAGCCCTCTGGTGGCACTTGGAACCTGCTGGGAGCCTCCTCTCCTCGGTGATGAGGGCCCTCTGGCATCAGGCCCTAACTGCTGGGCTCCCCACATTTTGTGATGTGTGCCCAGTGGTGCGAGGACACTCCAGCCAGGTTCACATCCCCATTGGGGTGTGGGCCTTCTGCTCTGAGGTCCCAAAGCCTGGGTTGCTCACAGTTTCATGATGTGGGCTCTCTGCTGTTAGTTCACTCCTGCCTGCATCCCATAGCTTCTGTGCTCTGGACCGCCTGCTGGGAGGTTCCAACTGCTGGATTCCTCACCTTTCTTATTCTTTGGGCCCTCTGTTTTTAGGCTACTCCTGCCTGCCTCACTCCCATTCCCTTTGTGATATGTGTCCTCTGATTTGAGGCCACATGTGCTGGGTTCCGCACCTTTCGATGATGTGACCCCACTGGAGGGAAGACAGTCCTGACTGGTTCCCATCCCCTTGCTGATGTGGGCCCTCAGGTGAGAGTCTGATCCTGGCTGGGTTCCTCACCCTTCTGTGAGGTGGGCCCTCTGCTGTGAGGTCAATCATGCCTGTCTGGCACACGTCACCTTGGCGACGTGGGCCCTCTGGTGGCAGTTGGAGTGTGCTGGGATCCTCCTCCCCTCGGTGATGAGGGCCCTCTTGCCTTAGGCCATAACTGCTGGGCTCCCCACAGTTTCTGATGTGTGCCAAGTGAGTGAGGAGACTCTTGCCAGGTTCCCATCCCCATGGCGATATGGGCCTTCTGCTCTGAGGTCAAAACGGCTGGCTTGCTCACAGTACCATGATGTGGGCCCTCTGCTGTGAGTTCACTCCGGCAAGGATCCCTTATCATCGGTGCTCTGAGCCGCCTGCTGGGAGGTTCCAACTGCTGGATTCCTCAACTTTTTTATTCTATGTGCCCTCTGTTGTGAGGCTCCTCCTGCCTGCCTCACTGCCAGCCCCTTGGTGATGACTGTCCTATGGCTTGAGGCCACATGTGCTGCGTTCCTCACCTTTCGATGATGTGACCCCACTCGTGTGAGGACACTCCTGCCTGGTTCCCATCCCCTTGGTGAGGTGGGCCCTCTGGCGAGAGTCTAATCCTGGCTGGGTTCCTCAACGTTCTGTGAGGTAGGCCCTCTGCTGTGAGGTCACTCCTGCCTGGCTGGCACACGTCACCTTGGAGACGTGAGCCCTCTGGTGGCAGTTGGAGCGTGCAGGGCGCCTCCTCCTCTCGGTGATGACGGCCCTCTGGCGTCAGGCCCTAAATGGTGGGCTCCCCACATTTTCTGATGTGCGCCCAGTGGTGCGAGGACACTCCAGCCAGGTTCCCATTCCCATGGGGATGTGGTCCTTCTGCGCTGAAGTCTCAACTCCTGGGTTGCTCACAGTTTTGTGATGTGGGCCCTCTGCTGTGAGTTCACTGTGGCCTGGATCCTTTAGCCTCGGTGTTCTGGGCCGCCTGCTGGAAGGTCTAAATGCTGGAATCCTCACGTTTTTTATATTATGTGCCCTGTGTTGTGAGGCTACTCCTGCCTGCCTCACTCCAAGGCCCTTGGTGATGTGGGTCCTCTGGTTTGAGGACACATGTGCTGGGTTCCTCACCTTAAGATGATGAGGCCCCACTGGTGTGAGGATAATCCTGACTGGGTCCCATCCCCTTTGTGATGTGGGCCCTCTGGTGAGAGTCTGATCCTGGCTGGGTTTCTCACCCATCTGTGAGGTGGGCCCTCTACTATCAGGTAACTCTTGCCTGGGTTGCTCACCTCGCCTTGTTGACATGAGCCCTCTGGTGGCAATTGGACCCTGCTGGGAGCCTCCTCAGCTCTGTGATGAGGGCCCTCTGACGTCAGGCCCTAACTGCTGGGCTCCCCAACTTTTCTTAGTGAGCCCAGTGTTGCTCAAGCACTCCTCTTAGGTTCCCATCCCCATGGGGATGTGGGCCTTCTGCTCTGAGGTTCCAACGGCTGGGTTGATCACAATTTCATGATGTGGGCTCTCTGGTGTTAGTTCACTGTGGCCTGGATCCCATAGCCTCTGTGGTCTTGGCTGCCTGCTGGGAGGTTCCAACTGCTCGATTCCTCAACTTTTGTATTCTATGGGTCCTGTGTTGTGATGCTCCTCCTGCCTGCCTCACTCGCAACCCCTTCGTGATGTGGGTCTTCTGGTTTGAGGCCACATGTGCTGGGTTAGGCAACTTTCAATGATGTGGCCCCACTGGTGTGAGGACACTCCTGCCTGGTTCCCATCCCCTTGGTGATGTGGGCCTTCTGGTGACAGTCTTATCCTGGCTGGGTTCCTCACTCTTCTGTGAGGTAGGCCCTCTGCTGTGAAGTCAATCCTGCCTGACTTGCACACATCACCTTGGCGACGTGGGCCCTCTGTTGGCACATGGAACCTGCTGGGAGCCTCCTGCCCTCGGTGATGACGGCCCTCTAGCGTCAGGCTCTAACTGCTGGGCTCCCCACGTTTTCTGATGTGAGCCCAGTGATGCCAGGACACTCCTGTCAGGTTCCCATCCCCATGGGGATGTGGGCTTTCTGCTCTGAGGTCCCAATGCCTGGGTTGCTCACAGTTTCATGATGTGGGCTCTCTGGTGTTAGTTCACTCCTGCCTGCATCCCATAGCTTCTGTGCTCTCGGCCGCCTGCTGGGAGGTTCCAAATGCTGGATTCCTCACTTTTTTTATTCTTTGGGCCCTCTGTTTTTAGGCTACTCCTACCTGCCTCACTCCCATCCCCTTTGTGATGTATGTCCTCTGATATGAGGCCACATGTGCTGGGTTCCGCACCTTTCGATGATGTGGCCCCACTGGTGGGAGGACAGTCCTGACTGGTTCCCATCCCCTTGGTGTTGTGGGCCCTCTGGTGAGAGTCTCATCCTGCCTCGGTTCCTCACCCTTCTGTGAGATAGGCCCTCTGCTGTGAGGTCACTACTGCCTGGCTGGCGCATGCCACCTTGTAGACGTGGGCCCTCTGTTGGCAGTTGGAACCTGCTGGGAGTCTCCTCCCCTCAGTTATGAGGGCCCCCTGGCGTCAGGCCCTAACTGCTGGGCTCCTAACATTTTCTGATATGTGCTAAGTGGTGCAAAGCCACTCCTGCCAGGTTCCCATCCCAATGGGGATGTGGGCCTTCTGTTCTGAGGTCCCAACAGCTGGGCTGCTCACAGGTTCATGATGTGGGCCCTCTGCTGTGAGTTCACTGCGGCCTGGATCCCATAGCCTCGGTGCTCTGGGCCACTTGCTGGGAGGTTCCAACTGCTGGATTCCTCAACTTTTATATTCTATGGACCCTGTGTTGTGAGGCCAGTCCTGCCAGCCTCATTCCGAACCCCTTGGTGATGTGGTTCCTCTGGTTTGAGGACACATGTGCTGGGATCCTCACCTTTCGATGATGTTGTCCCACTGGTGTGGGGACACTCCTGCCTGGTTCCCATCCCCTTGGTGATGTGGGCCCTCTGGTGAGAGTCTGATCCTGGCTGTGTTCCTCACCCTTCTGTGAGGTGGGCCCTCTGCTGTGAGGTCACTCCTGCCAGGCTGGCACACATCACCTTGGCGACGTTGGCCCTCTGGTGGCAGCTGGAGCCTGCTGGGAGCCTCCTCCTCTCGGTGATGAGTGCCCTCTAGCGTCAGGCCCTAACTTCTGAGCACCCCACGTTTTCTGATGTGAGCCCAGTGATGCCAGGACACTCCTGTCATGTTCCCATCACCATGGGGATGTGGGCCTTCTGCTCTGAGGTCCCAATGTCTGGGTTGCTCACAGTTTCATGATGTGGGCTGTCTGGTGTTAGTTCACTCTGGCCTGGTTCCTCTAGCCTCTGTGCTCTGGGCCGCCTGCTGGGAGGTTCCAACTGCTGGATTCCTCACCTTTCTTATTTTTGGGCCCTCTGTTATGAGGCTCCTCCTGCCTGCCTCACTCCCAGCCCCTTGGTGATGGGTGTCCTATGGTTTGAAGCCACATGTTCTGGGTTCCTCACCTTTAGATGATGTGGCCCTACTCATGTGAGGACACTCCTGCCTGGTTCCAATCCATTTGGTGATGTGGGCCCTCTGGTGCGAGTCTGATCCTGACTGGGTTCGTCACACTTCTCTGAGGTGGGCCCTCTGCTGTGAGGTCATTCGTGCCTGGTTGGCACACATCGCCTTGGCGACGTCAGCCCTCTGGTGGCAGTTGGAGCCTGCTGGGAGCCTCCTTCCCTTGGTGATGAGGGTCCTCTGGCGTCAGGCCCTAACTGCTGGTCGCCCAAAATTTTCTGATACGTTCTCAGTGGTGCGAGGACACTCCTACCAGAATTCCATCCCCATGGGGATGTGGGCCTCCTGCTCTGAGGTCCCAATGGCTGGGTTGCTCAGTTTCATGACATGGGCCCTCTTCTGTGAGTTCACTGTGGCCTGGATCCCATGGCCTCGGTGCTCTGGGCCGCCTGCTGGGAGGTTCCAACTGCTGGATTCCTCACTTTTTTATTCTATGTGCCCAGTGTTGTGAGGCTACTCCTGCCTGCCTCACTCCGAGGTCCTTGGTGATGTGGGTCCTCTGGTTTGAGGACACATGTGCTGAGTACCTCAGCTTTCGATGATGTGGCCCCACTGATGTGAAGACACTCCTGCCTGGTTCCCATCCCCTTGGTGATGTGGGCCCTCTGGTGAGAGTCTGATGTTGGCTGGGTTTCTCACCCTTCTGTGAGGTGGGACCTCTGCTGTGAGGTAACTCCTGCCTGGCATGCTCACGTTGCCTTGGCAATGTGAGCCCTCAGGTGGCAGTTGGAGCCTGCTGGGAATCTCCTCCCCTCAGGTATGAGAGCTCTGGATAAAACACATATGCCCTTTTTTGCCAAGTGCATTATTTTCCAAGTTCTGTCTCTTTTCCTATGCTTTAAGAGCTACTCCCGTGTACGTTCTGAAATCAGTTTCCAGCAATTCTGCCCCGCATTCAAGTCCTCTTCGCAGCCTTACTTCAGTATAATTTTGGATGATAGCTGTCATTTATAACTCCGCAGGTTTCTGAATTACAGTGCCCCTGAGCTCCTTTCTTCAACTCGCTTTCTTGTGAGCTGGCCGCAACACCGCAGGATCTCCTCAGGCCCTAATCTAGTTCCAGCATGGCACGCGGAGCCTTTGGTTCATTTATCTTCCTGGTGGGAAATGAGAGTTAAATTTGCCCGTCCAGACACCTACAGATAGTCTCCCATTGCTTCTCCTTATTGCTGTTAATCTTCCGAAGAAATTGCAAACTGGGCCAAACAGGAGGTTAAAGGCACTGACTCTCCAAGTGGGGAGAGTGTTAGTAAAGCGTCTGGAATGTTGCACCCGAGTACCAGGGGACGAAAACTGAGACACATTTGAACACGTTTCCCGATCACACGGTTGATCATACTCTGGGGTCCACATGCATGTTTTAGCTGAAGGAAGAATCCCTTAAACCTGGAGAGTTGAGACCCATGGAATTGGTACCATGCAATAGGACTTCAAAGGGTCTGCATTTGCTCACCGAACCTCACCAATCCTATCACTGCTGCGTTTATGCCGCTGTACACACGCTTGATTCTCTTTCGGAGACATATAAATCCTTAGGTTTTAAGATTCTTACTAGTCAGGTATATTCTTAGGCGTTTAATGTGGGGTGTGGAGTCCACTTCGTTGAGCAAGGAGTA
Organism: Leucopleurus acutus; assembly: GCF_964270905.1. Lineage (NCBI taxonomy): Eukaryota > Metazoa > Chordata > Mammalia > Artiodactyla > Delphinidae > Leucopleurus > Leucopleurus acutus. The sequence continues at coordinate 122,463 of NW_028139075.1, read as the reverse complement.
GCTCTTGTCTATTACATATTTGGCTTATGGAACGGTATCTGTGCTAATTTCAATCTCTGGTTTTATGCAGCACCCCAACTCACCTTTCCACTGAAACAAGCATAAGTTGGTTTTCTACATTTGACACCCTGTTCTGTTTTGTAATTCAGTTCCTGTGTAGCCAAGTTTACATTCCGTGTAGTAGTGATATCTTATGATGTTTCTTTTTCTGTGTGATTTATTTCACTTAGAATCATTGTACCTGAATCCACTCATTATGCTGCTACGGGCCTGATGACATAGATTTCATTGCTGAGTGATATTGCATTGTACGTAAGTACCACAACTTCTTTATCCATTTTTCGCTTTCTGTGATATTGAACTTGTACCGTAAACGAGGTTCTTGTAAACAGAGCCGGCCCAAACTTTGGGGTGGCTGTGTCTTTTTGATTTTAATTTCCCTAAGCTATAGGACCATAAGTGGAAGTGCCCTAGGCTCTGTTGCTTTGTTTGTTTGATGTTTCAGGAAACACCATACACTTCTCCAGAGTGGCTGCTGGCAATTTACATCCCACCCATCAGCATAACAAGGCTCCTAGTTCGCCTTGGCCTGTCCTGCCTTTCTGGATTTTACACTTTTTTCAGATAGCCCTTTTGACCGGGGGGCAGTGAGACTTCATTGTAGTGCAGATTTCCTTTGCAAGCTTGCTTGGTAGGCCAAAAAGGGCGTATGCGTTTTTTCCTGAATATATTCAGGAAAAAACGCATACGCACTTTTTGGCCAAGTGCATCATTGTGGACGTTCTGCCTCTTTTCCTATGCTTTACATGCAATTCCAGTCTACCTCCTGAAATCGGTTTCCTGCAATTCTGCCCCGCTTTCAACTCCTCTTGGCTGCCTTACTTCAATATATTTTTGGAAGATAGCTGTCATTTATAACTCTGCAGGTTTGTGAATTACAGTGCCCCTGAGCTCCTTTCTTCAACTCGCTTTCTTGTGAGCTGGCCGCAACACCGCAGGATTGCTTCGGGCCCTAGTTTGGTTCCGGCATGGCACGCTGAGCCTTTGGTTAATTCCTCTTCCTGATGGGAAATGAGAGTTAAATTTGCACGTCCGGACACCTCCACCTAGTCTCTCATTGGTTCTCCCTATTCCTGTTCATTTTCCACAGAAATTGCAACCTGGGCCAAACAGGAGGTTAAAGGCACTGACTCTCCAAGTGGGGAGAGTGTTAGTAAAGCGTCTGGAATGTTACACCCGAGTACCAGGGGACGAAAACTGAGACACATTTGAACACGTTTCCCGATCACACGGTTGATCATACTCTGGGGTCCACATGCATGTTTTAGCTGAAGGAAGAATCCCTTAAACATGGAGAGTTGAGACCCATGGAATTGGAACCATGCAATATGACTTCAAAGGGTCTGCATTTGCTCACCGAACCTCACCAATCCTATCACTGCTGCGTTTATGCCGCTGTACACACGCTTCATTCTCTTTCGGAGACATATAAATCCATAGGTTTTAAGATTCTTACTACTCAGGTATATTCTTAGGCGTTTAATATGGGTTGTTGAGTCCACTTCGTTGAGCAAGGAGTAGCTCTTGTCCATTACATATTTGGCTTATGTAACGGTATCTGTGCTAATTTCAATCTCTGGTTTTATGCAGCACCCCAACTCACCTTTCCACTGAAGCAAGCATAAGTTGGTTTTCTACATTTGACACCCTGTTCTGTTTTGTAATTCAGTTCCTGTGTAGCCAAGTTTACATTCCGTGTAGTAGTGATATCTTATGATGTTTCTCTTTCTGTGTGACTTATTTCACTTAGAATCATCGTACCTGAATCCACTCATTATGCTGCTACGGGCCTGATGACATAGATTTCATTGCTGAGTTATATTGCATTGTACGTAAGTACCACAACTTCTTTATCCATTTTTCGCTTTTTGCGATATTGAACTTGTACCGTAAACGAGGTTCTTGTAAACAGAGCCGGCCCAACCTTTGGGGTGGCTGTGTCTTTTTGATTTTAATTTCCCTAAGCTATAGGACCATAAGTGGAAGTGCCCTAGGCTCTGTTGCTTAGTTTTTTGGATGTTTCAGGAAACACCATACACTTCTCCAGAGTGGCTGTTGGCAATTTACATCTCGCCCATCAGCATAACAAGGCTCCCAGTTCTCCATGGCCTGTCCTGCCTTTCTGGATTTTACTCTTTTTTCAGAAGGCCCTTTGACCGGGGGGCAGTGAGACTTCATTGTAGTGCAGATTTCCTTTGCGAGCTTGCTTGGTTGGCCAGAAAGGGCGTATGCGTTTCTTCCTGAATATATTCAGGAAAGAACGCATACGCCCTTTTTGGCCAAGTGCATCATTGTCGACGTTCTGAGTCTTTTCATATGTTTTCAGTGCAATTCCAGTCTACCTCCTGAAATAGGTTTCCTGCAGTTCTGCCTTGCTCTCAGTGCCTCTTCATAGCCTTACTTCAATATACTTTTGGAAAATAGTTGGCCTTTATAACTCTGCAGGTTTTTGAATTGCAGTGGCCCTTAGCTCCATTTTTCAGCTCTTATTTTTGTGATCTTGCCTCATATCCACAGGATTTCTTCAGGCCCTATTCTTCTTCTGGGGCGCCTTGCTCTGCCTTTGGTTAATTCTTCTTCCTGAATTGAAATTAGAGTGGCATGTGCCCATTGAAACCGCTACAGCTATTTTCTCACTGGTTCCCCCTATTCCCATTCATCCTCCGCACTAACTGCAGACTGTGTGATACCGGAACTTAAAGGCATTGACTCTCCATGTGGAGATGTTATTAGTAAAGTGGCTGGAATGTTGATCCGGAGCCCCAGGAGAGGAAAATGAGGTGCATTTTAGAAACCTTTCCCGATCATATGGTATACCATCTGCTGGATTTCCCATGCATGGTTTAGCTGTAGGAAGATTCCCTTCAACTTGGAGTGTTGGGACCCTTGGAATAAGTAGCATGAAGTATTGCATTAAACTTTCGGCAGTTGCTCACCAAAGCTCTCCAATCCTTTCAGCCCCAAGTGTCCAGCCTTATGTCTTATCCAGCTGTGGGTTTATATGTGGTCATTCCAGGTTGCATCACAGCCCCTGAGCGAATTTTGTAAGAATTTTTCTCTCTTTCATTGTTTCTGCGTTTTGGTTTTAAAATTTATTTCTATAATGGGGTTTAGCTCATTTTCACTGCTGTGTTTGTGCCGCTCTGCGCACACTTGATTCCCTTATGGAGATATATCAATACATGGGTTTTAAGATTCTTATTACTCAGATATATTTCTCTGCGGTTTATAGGGTGTGTTGAGGCCAGTTCATTGAGCAAGGTGTAGATCTTGTCTGATACCTATTTGGTTTATTGAACGGTATCTGTGCTAATTTCAAACTCTGGTTTTATGCATCACCCCACCGCTCCTTTCCCCTTAAGCTGACATAAGTGTGTTTTCTAAATGTGAGACACTGTTCTGTTTTGTAATTCATTTTTTGTGCAGCCATATTTATCCTCCCTCTATAAGTGATATCTTATGATATGTTTCTTTTTCTGTTTGACTTATTTCAAGTAGTATTATCGGACCTCAATCCACTCTTTATCCTTCTACTAGCCTTATTACATTGATTTCATGGTGAAGAGATATTCCATTGTACATAAGTACCACATTTTCTTTATCCATTGTTCTCTTTCCTGGGATATTTAAGGTGTACTGAAGTTGAGGTTCTTGTAAACAGAGTAGCCCTAAACTGTGGTGTGCTTGTGTCTTGTTGATTTTTAGACTTCCCTAGATATACTCCCGTGATTGGAAGTGCCCTATGCTCTGTCGCTCTGTTTTTTAGATGATTTAGGAACCACCATACACTTCTCCAGAGTGGCTCTCGGCAGTTCACACACTGTCCATCAGCGTATAAAGGCTCCCTGTTCTCCATGGCCTGTCCTGCATTTCTGGTTTTTACAATTTTTTCGGATGGCCCTTTTGACCGGTGGGAAATGAGACTTCTTTGTTGTGCACATTTGCATTGCTTGCTTGCTTGGTTGCCCATAAAGTGCGTATGCGTTTTTTCCTGGATATATTCAGGAAAAAACGCATACTCCCTTTTGGGCCAACTGCATCATTGTCGAAATTCTGCCGCTTTTCATGTGCTTTAAAGGCGAGTCCAATCTATCTCTTGAAATCTGTTTCTTGCAATTCTGTCTTGCATTCAGATCCTCTTCTTTGCCTTACCTCAACATATTTTTGGACGTTAGTTTTCATTTATAACTCTGCAGGTTTGTGAATTGCAGTGACCCTGAGCTCCATTTTTTAAGTTGCTCTTTTGTGAGCTGGCCTCAAAACCGCAGGATTGCTTCAGGCCCTATTTTGGCTCCGGCAAGGCGGGCTGAGCCTTTTTTTAATTCTTATTCTTAATGGGAAATTAGAGTGACATGTGCCCGTCCAAACCCCTACAACTATTCTCTCATTGGTTCCCCCTGTTCCCGTTCATCCTCCTCACAATTTGCAAAATGTGTGAAACAGAAGTTTAAATGTGCTGATTCTCTAAGTGGGGAGATTCTAAGTAACGTGGCTGGAATGATGAACAGGAGCACCAGGAGAGGATAAATGAGGTGCATTTTAGACACATCTCCCGATCACATGGTGTACAGTCCTCTGGGTTTTCCATGCATGTTTTAGCTGTAGGAAGATTCCTTGAACCTGCAGATTTGGGACCCATTGAATGGGTACCAGGTAGTATTACTTTAAAGGGTGTGCATTTCCTCACCCAACCTCACATTTCTCTTAGCGCGAACAGTTTCCAGCCTTATGTCTCATCCTGCTGTGGGTCTAGATGTGTTCAATCCATGTTGCATCACCGTCCCTGAGGAAAAGTTGTAAGAGGTTTTCTCTGTCTCTCTGTCGTTTATTTTTTTCAATTTATTACTATGTTGTTTACAGCTGATTTTCAAAGCTCTGTTTCTTGCTGCTGTACATCCACTTGATTCACGTACAGAGAGACATCAATAATTTCTTTTTCAGATTCTTACCAGTCATAGATATTCTCTTCCGGTGACTTGAGTGTGCTGAGTGCAGTTCTTTTAGCTACCGTGTAGGCCTTGTTGATTATCAGTTTGGTATTTGGAATGGTATCTTTGCTAATTTCAACCTCCTGGATGATGCCTCACCTCTCCCCACCTTTCCCGTTTAGCAGCCTTACGCGTGTTTTCTACATATTTATGTCACTTAGAATGATCATACGTAACTCCTCCGGAGTTGTTACAACTGGCCATATTTCATTGATTTCCAGGCTGAGTAATATTCCACTCTACATAAGTACCACATCTCTATCCATTTTTTCCCTCCAGAGACATTTAAGTTATATCCTAGTCGAGGATCTTTTAAACAGAGAGGCAGTAAACATTGGGGTGCCTGTGTCCTCTCGATTTTTGTTTTTCCCAAGATATACGCCCATGAGTGCAAGTGCCCTATGCTCTGTAGCTCATTTTTTAGATGCTTTAGTAAACACAATACACTTCTCCAGAATGGCCATTGGCAATATACATTTCCACTATAAGCCTCACAGGGCTCCCTCTTCTCCTTGCCCTGTCCTGCATTTCTGGCGTTTACACTTTATGAGGATGGCTCTTCTGACTGATGCGAAGTGATATCTTTTGTAGTATTGATTTCCAGTGCCCACCTGTTTGGTTGGCTAAAAAAGTGTATGCCCTTTTCTTGAATATATACAGAAAAAAACGCATACAGGCTTTTTGGCCAACTGCAATGTCGGCAATGTTCAGCCCCTTTTCTTGTGCTTAATGGCGAATCCTTTCTACCTCCTCAAATCCCTTTCCTGCCATTCTCCCTTGCTTGCCAATCCTTTTCTCTGACTTTCCTCAAGACATTTTTCAGTGATAGATATTTTCAACTCTGCAGTTTCGTGAATTTTACTGCCCCTGAGTTCCATTGTTCAACTTGTGTTTATGGGAACTGGCCACAAAGCAGTGGGATTTCCTCAAGCCCTATACTGTTTCCATGGGCAACCCTAGCCTTTGGTCAATTCATCTTCCTGATTGGAAATTAGAGTGACATGTGCCTGTCTGAACACCTAGGACTTGTCTCTCATTGTTCCTCATCCTTCCGCTTCATCCTCTGGACAAATTCCAAACTGTACGCAACAGGATGTTGACAGTGTTGACATCTCCAAGTGGGGAGACTGTTAGTAAAGACGCTGGAGGGGTGAACCCGAGCACCAGGAGATGAGGAGATGAGATGCCTTTTCCAAACTCTTCCCGATCAGACGGTATACCATCCTCTGGGTGTGACAGACATGTTTTAGCAGTAGGAAGAGTCCCATTCATGTAAGGAGAACACCAGGGCTTTTTCAAAATCAGTGTCTCCCCGAAACCCAAACTGGGGAGTTTTTTAAGCTACGGCTACACATATGTTCATTAAGGGCCTTGGGAAGTAGGCAGAGTCCAAACTTTAGATGACTGAAGTCTTCAGGGTCAGAAGCACTCACCACCGGCTTCCCTTAGGTTACACTTTAACTGTCATTGATAGATGATGTCAATAAAAATATCTATTCTTTTTCCGATTATTTCCCCTTATAGGTTATTGCACAATATTGAGTGTAGTTCCCTGTGCTATACAGTAGTTCCTTGTTGATGATCTATTTTATACATAGCAGTGTGTATGTGTTAATTCCAAACTGTTAATTTATCCCTCCTCCCACCTTTCCCCTTTGGTAATAATAAATTATAAGATTTTATACTTCTCAGAAATGGGGGAGCTGAAAGAGAGGTATCATTTTCAATGGAAAAGCATTTAAAACAAGATTGAAGCTTTAACCAAGATTATTAGATGTACATCCTTGGAAAGAAATCACTTCATTTCTCTAATATTGACCTGACAAATAAGACAAACCTTTTCACTGAACTTGCTTATAATAAAGTGATGGAAATATCAAATGGAAGTGTTAGAAACATCTTATTTTACCCGAGCCTTATAAACTGTTCTATGTTAACTACAGTTTGGCTCACACATCTGTTCATTGAAGTTACAATAGTCTCAATTTCTGTTACTGATCCTCCAGAGTGGACCCCAACAAGGGTCCCCCTGCCCAGTGTCATTGGGGCCAACAGATCGAGACTGAGTTTGGTTCCCAAGCAAAGGAAACTTTATATTTTCATCAGAGAATGGAGAGGTGAGAGCATGCACTACCCCGTGGGCTGTGGGCTGGGCTGCTGTGTAGAGATCCTGTCAGAGTCAGTGGGAGGGAGGGGGCGGAGCTCTCAAGGGCCGGGTTGGCTGCAGCTCAGGCTCTATATCTCGGAGTCTGCACTGGGCCCCAGGAGCTGAGGTGTCGACCCAGCCATTCTGCACCAGGAAATCTGGTCTGAAGTGCCGGGTGTGGAACCTCTGCATGCGGGACCCTAGGAGCACGTGAAATTAGACAAAGCACAAAGGATAAAAAAGGTCAGACTTGACTTTATTGCCCACATTCTATTTTTATCTCCCAGGGATTTTTAATGGGCTTTGCTGGGGACAAACCCCTCCTCTGCCTTTTGTCCCGTTCCTCATTCTTGGAGTGCTGAGGGTGCAGACCCTTCTTCTGTAACTGCTGAGTGCTGAGTTGGGAGCCCTCATACCAGGGGACGAGGGTCAGAACTTCTCCCCAGCAGCCTCCAGGTGACGTTGATTGGCCCCAGGACCCCTGCCTCCCTGCTCGTCCGCCTGAGCACCAGCATTGGAAGTGTTATAGATTCTAATGACCTTTAAGGGTCCAGGAAAGAGATGTGCAGAGATGCTGTGGGGGCCGGTTTCACCCCGCCCCACATTTGTTCGGCCACCTTAGGCTGACCGTTTCTGCCAGCCTAGATGTTCTGACCAGTAGTCTGCTCTTTCTTCAATTAGGCCCCTGAATTAACGTAAAAACAGCACCAGGTGTCAGAGCCCTGCCCGCTCAACTCCCAGACAGTCCAGGGTCAGTGGTGATCAAGGACCATGATGGCCACTGAGTCAACAGCCTTTTGAAGTAAACAGGAGTCCAGCCGGTCTTATTGGCCACCATCATCACGGTGTCTGTAGGCTTTTCTATGGTGACAGTGTGATATACGGGTTCCCCCGCCAAGATTATTAGCTCCCCTCCGGGTGCAGGAAGTCCTGCAAGCAGTAGTCTACTCCTTCGGGACACACTATTGTTGTTTTATGAGAGAAACTCCAGGTCAAGTGATGTTCACACGAGTCGTCATGGTGCCCTGTTGCCCCCGGTTATCTCTCTGGATGTTGGAGTTGGAGGGCCTCCTCACTCGAGGTCGGTGTGCCCACGGAGCGAACCCTGCAACTTCAGGGCATGGTTGGTGATTAGGATCACCACGTGGGGTCCTTTTCCCTTAGGAGGGAGGTGGCCTTTTGGGCTGCTGATTTCCAGGTTTTTAGATACCGCCAGTATCTTGGCCAGATGTGGCAGTGGGCCAAGCCCCTTGGTGACTGTAGTTTATCCTACCTGGATGGCATTCTTGCGTTGTTCCATTTCAAGTGGTCCCAGTTTTTGCACTAATTCTCCAATGGCGATTCACCTTTCACCGGGAATGGAAAGGTCAAAGGGTTTAGCTCAATTAGGGAGTTCCAGGGCAAGGGTCTGAATTGACTGCTCTTTCCATTCTTGAAAGGCCACTTCTGGATTCTGTTCAAAAGGATCATCATCTTTTCCTTTCAGTGTTTTATATAGAGGCCCAGCTAGTAGACTGTAGTTAGGGATCCAGAAGCAGCAAACCCTGGCCTCCCCAGGAACCCCTAAGCTGTCTTCTAGTTTTAGAAAGGCGTAAGGCTGCAAATGGTTTCTTCCCTTTCCTGGGATGGGCTTCTCTGACCTTGTGTGAGAATGAAGCCCAGGCAGGTCACTGCAGTCTGTGATATTTGAGCTTTTTCTTGGACAACTTCTATCCTTTATTGGCTTGGTAGTTCAGAGGCCTCCTTAGTAGGGCTGGCGATCAGAATGTCGTCTGCATATTGAAGGAGGGTTTCCTTTTCCAGAGGTAGAACTTTTCGGTCGTTAGCTAAGCTTTCCCCAAAGATGGTGTGGGAATTTTTGAACCCTTGGGGCAAGACGGCCCGGAAGTATTGTTTTAGTTGTATGTTGAGTCCTGCCACTCACAAGCCAAAATTTCTTGTGACTCTGGGACTAATGGAATACAAAAGAAGGCATCATTGAAGACTAATACAGAATACCATGTCCTGGTGGTTGGTAGAATGACCAGCAGGGTGTAGGGATCAGGAGCAACTGGAGGTATATCCTCGGTGGCTTCACTGACTGTCCTGACATCCTTTACCAGGTCCCCAGCAGCCCATGGGGCTCTCGTGGTCAGGCCAATCCCAGGATATGGAGCTCTCCTGGGCAGGTACCCCACCCCCAACCCAGCCCACGGGGCTCTCATGGTCAGGCCCCTCCCAGGATACAGAGCTACCCTTGCAGGTACCGTGGCAGGGCTGGGCACACAGGAACCGTGCACATAGCCCTCATTGAAGAGCACCCCCAGCTCACCTGTCGCTCAGAGCTGACACAGAGCACCTCAGAGCAGGACTTGAACTAACAAACAGCAGCTCCGACAGGTCTGTGACCCTGGGCATCACTCTGTGTGGCCTCCCTCCACCTGGTCTTCCAGAGACTTCCACTGCACCCAGGGCACCAGGCCTCTGTCTCCAACCACCACCCACCCCTCCTCTCCCTGACTCCTGGGTTCCTCTCATTAGGAGAGGGTTTTCTTGAAGTTGTCTCCCACTCATGGGCCAGATAAAATGATTAGAAAACAAGCCAAAGCTGCAGCCCCTTGTCTATCCTGACTCTCAGGAGCCCACACCTGTTCCTTGGACCTGGCCGGTTCAGCAAGTTCCATTTCCTGCAACTGTGAGCCCCTGAGGGGTGATGATTGGCTGACCTGGGCAGCCTTACCATGCCGGCCAGCCCTCCCCAGGTGTGCCTGGGTTGAGATCAATATAAATACCACTCCAGGCAGCAAAAGCCCCTGCAGCTGTGCCTGACGCCATTTTCTCTGCCCTGTCAGCAGTCTCGGGGCTGGGCTGGTGGGAGGGAGTGAGAGGCCACGGCTTTGTGGGTGGCCCAGTGTGAGTGGGGCTCTGCTGGACTTTCTGCAGCAGTTGCCAGGCTGCCACCTGCTAAAGAAGAGGATGTGTCACCCATACCTGCTGCTGGAATTTCTCCCTGGGCAGAGGTGAGGAAGGAAAAAAGCAGTGGGGGCAGGGACAGGACGGGTATCTCAGGCAGGGAAATGGAAATCTTCCAGAAGAGCACCCAGGGCCAGGACCATCCTGGCTGGCCTGCAGGCACCAAGTCAGCTGGCATGCTGTCACTCGTGTGGCTCCATGGCCCTTCCTCTAGGCTTTCAAGTCCTTGTATATATATATTCAGGTGTTTTACCTGGGAAGGGCGGGAACAGTTCAGCAGCAACTGGCCTGGGGTTCAGCTCACGTTTACTCACAGATGCCTCGGCACGGTGCCCCAGCTTTGCAATGAGGACGCTTGTTGTGTGGGGGCTGCTGGCTGAATGGGAGACGATTCCCCACCACTGACCAACTTCAGAATTGTTTACAACTGGAGCAAGTGCCCTGATACGGTTTTCCTCTGAGTAACTGGTGGGTTCTGTTTTTTTTTTCTCTTTTTCGTTTTTGGTTCAAGGTAGATTTTATTCCTCTTTTTTGTATTTACAGATATAAGCATGGAAATAATTTATTCATATAAATACATGTATGTGAAGGGAATAATTGTTTTTTCTGTTTTATTTTTTAAATTTTATTTCTTTTTAATTTTGAATTTTATTTTATATTTTTATACAGCAGCTTCTCATTGGTTATCTATTTTATACATATAAATGTTTACATGCCAATCCCAATCTCTCAACTCCTCCCACCACCACCCCTCCAAGAGCTTTCCCCCCTTGTTGTCCATACGATTGTTGTCTACATCTGTTGCTCTATTTATGCCTTGCAAAACGGTTAATCTGTACAGTTTTTCTAGGTTCCACATATATGCATGAATATACAAGATTTGTTTTTCTCTTTCTGACTTACTTCACTCTGTAGGACAGTCTCTAGATCCATCGACGTCTCTACAAATGACCCAATTTCATTCCTTTCATGGCTTAGTAATATTCCATTTTATATATGTACCACAGCTTTATGCATTCGTCTGTCTGTGGGCATTTAGGTTGCTTCCATTACCTCGATATTGTAAATAGTGATGCAATGAACATTGCGGTGAATGTCTCTTTTTGATTTATGGTTTTGTCTGAGTATATGTCCAGTCCTGGGATTGCTGTATCATATGGTAATTCTATTATTAGTTTCTTAAGAAACTCCATATTGTTCTCCATAGTGACTGTATCAATTTATATTCCCAACAATAGTGGAAGAGTGTTCCTTTTCTCCACACCCTTTCCAGCATTTGTTGTTTGTAGATTTTCAGATGATGCCCATTCTAACAGGTGTGAGGTGATACCTCATTGTTGAGTCCATTTCGTTGAGCAACGGGTAGGTCTTGTCTATTACATATTTGGCTTATGGAACGGTATCTGTGCTAATTTCAAACTCTGGTTTTATGCAGCACCCCAACTCACCTTTCCCCTTAAGCAAGCATAAGTTGGTTTTCTAAACTTGAGACCCTGTTCTGTTTTGTAATTCAGTTCATGTGTAGCCAAGTTTACATTCCGTGCATTAGTGATACCTTATGATGTTTCTTTTTCTGTGTGACTTATTTCACTTAGAATCATCATGCCTCAATCCACTCATTATGCTGGTACAGGCCTGGTGACACAGATTTCATTGCTGAGTGGTATTCTGTTGTACATAAGTACCGCAACTTCTTTATCAATTATTTGTTCTCTGGGATATTTAACTTGTACTGTAGAAGAGGTTCCTGTAAACAGAGCCGTTGTAAATTTTGGGGTGGCTGTGTCTTTTTGATTTTAATTTCCCTAAGCTATAGGACCATAAGTGGAAATGCCCTAGACTCTGTTGCTTTGTTTTTCAGATGTATCAGGAAACACCATACACTTCTCCAGAGTGGCTGTTGGCAATGTACATCCCGCCCATCAGCATAACAAGGCTCCTTTTTCCCCATGGCCTGTCTTGCCTTTCTGGATTTTACACTTTTCTCAGATGGCCCTTTAGACCGGGGGGAAGTGACACTTCATAGTAGTTCGGATTTCCATTGCAAGCTTGCTTGGTTTGCCAAAAAGGGCGTATGTGTTTTTTCCTGAATATATTCAGGAACAAACTCATACGCCCTTTGTTGCCAAGTGCATCATTGTCGATGTTCTGCCTCTTTTCCTATGCTTTAAATGCAAATCCAGTCTACCTCCTGAAATCGGTTTCCTGCAATTCTGCCCCGCTTTCAAGTCCTCTTCGCAGCCTTACTTCAATATATTTTTGGACGTTATCTGTCATTTATAACTCTGCAGGTTTGTGAATTACAGGGCCCCTGAGCTCCTTTCTTCAACTCGCTTTCTTGTGAGCTGGCCGCAAACCCGCAAGACTGCTTCAGGCCCTAATCTGCTTCTGGCAGGGCACGCTGAGCCTTTGGTTAATTCCTCTTCCTGGTGGGAAATGAGTGTTAAATATGCCCGTCCAGACACCTACCTCACTCTCAACCCCTTGGTGATGTGGGTCCTCTGGTTTGTGGCCACTTTTGCTGGGTTCCTCACCTTTCGATGATGTGGCCCCACTAGTGTGAGGACACTCCTGCTTGGTTCTCATCCACGTGGTTATGTGGACCCCCTGGTGAGAGTCTGTTCCTGGCTTTGTTCCTCACCCACCTGTGAGGGAGACCCTCTGCTGATAGGTCACTCCTGCATGGCTGGCACACATTGCCTTGGTGAAGTCAGTTGTGTGGTGGCAGTTGGAGCGTGCTGGGAATCTCTTCCCCCCGGTGATGAGGGCCCTCTTGCATCAGGCCCTGACTGCTGGGCTCACCAACTTTTCTTAGTGAGCCCAGTGATGCTTTGGCACTCCTCTTAGGATCCCATCTCCATGGGGATGTGGGCCTTCTGCTCTGAGGTCCCAACGGCTGGGTTGTTCACATTTTCATGATGTGGGCTCTCTGGTGTTAGTTCACAGAAGCCTGGATCCCATAGCCTCTGTGCTCTTGGCCGCCTGCTGGGAGGTTCCAACTGCTGGATTCCTCACTTTTTTAAATTTTTGGGCCCTCTGTTGTGAGGATCCTCCTGCCTGCCTCACTCCCAGCCCCTTCGTGATGTGTGTCGTCTGGTTTGAGGCCACATGTGCTGGGTTCCTCACCTTTCGATGATGTGGGACCAATGGTCTTAGGAGACTCCTGCCTGGTTCACATCCCCTTGGTGATGTGGGCCCTCTGTTGAGAGTCTGATCCTGGCTGGGTTCCTCACCCATCTGTGAGGTAGGCCGTCTGATGTGAGGTCACTCTTGCCTGGCTTGCTCACCTCGCCTTGTGGACATGAGCCCTCTGGTGGCACTTGGAGCCTGCTGGGAGCCTCCTCTCCTCGGTGATGAGGGCCCTCTGGCATCAGGCCCTAACTGCTGGGCTCCCCACATTTTGTGATGTGTGCCCAGTGGTGCGAGGACACTCCAGCCAGGTTCACATCCCCATTGGGGTGTGGGCCTTCTGCTCTGAGGTCCCAAAGCCTGGGTTGCTCACAGTTTCATGATGTGGGCTCTCTGCTGTTAGTTCACTCCTGCCTGCATCCCATAGCTTCTGTGCTCTGGACCGCCTGCTGGGAGGTTCCAACTGCTGGATTCCTCACCTTTCTTATTCTTTGGGCCCTCTGTTTTTAGGCTACTCCTGCCTGCCTCACTCCCATTCCCTTTGTGATATGTGTCCTCTGATTTGAGGCCACATGTGCTGGGTTCCGCACCTTTCGATGATGTGACCCCACTGGAGGGAAGACAGTCCTGACTGGTTCCCATCCCCTTGCTGATGTGGGCCCTCAGGTGAGAGTCTGATCCTGGCTGGGTTCCTCACCCTTCTGTGAGGTGGGCCCTCTGCTGTGAGGTCAATCATGCCTGTCTGGCACACGTCACCTTGGCGACGTGGGCCCTCTGGTGGCAGTTGGAGTGTGCTGGGATCCTCCTGCCCTCGGTGATGAGGGCCCTCTTGCCTTAGGCCATAACTGCTGGGCTCCCCACATTTTCTGATGTGTGCCAAGTGAGTGAGGAGACTCTTGCCAGGTTCCCATCCCCATGGCGATATGGGCCTTCTGCTCTGAGGTCAAAACGGCTGGCTTGCTCACAGTACCATGATGTGGGCCCTCTGCTGTGAGTTCACTCCGGCAAGGATCCCTTATCATCGGTGCTCTGAGCCGCCTGCTGGGAGGTTCCAACTGCTGGATTCCTCAACTTTTTTATTCTATGTGCCCTCTGTTGTGAGGCTCCTCCTGCCTGCCTCACTGCCAGCCCCTTGGTGATGACTGTCCTATGGCTTGAGGCCACATGTGCTGCGTTCCTCACCTTTCGATGATGTGACCCCACTCGTGTGAGGACACTCCTGCCTGGTTCCCATCCCCTTGGTGAGGTGGGCCCTCTGGCGAGAGTCTAATCCTGGCTGGGTTCCTCAACGTTCTGTGAGGTAGGCCCTCTGCTGTGAGGTCACTCCTGCCTGGCTGGCACACGTCACCTTGGAGACGTGAGCCCTCTGGTGGCAGTTGGAGCGTGCAGGGCGCCTCCTCCTCTCGGTGATGACGGCCCTCTGGCGTCAGGCCCTAAATGGTGGGCTCCCCACATTTTCTGATGTGCGCCCAGTGGTGCGAGGACACTCCAGCCAGGTTCCCATTCCCATGGGGATGTGGTCCTTCTGCGCTGAAGTCTCAACTCCTGGGTTGCTCACAGTTTTGTGATGTGGGCCCTCTGCTGTGAGTTCACTGTGGCCTGGATCCCATAGCCTCGGTGTTCTGGGCCGCCTGCTGGAAGGTCTAAATGCTGGAATCCTCACGTTTTTTATATTATGTGCCCTGTGTTGTGAGGCTACTCCTGCCTGCCTCACTCCAAGACCCTTGGTGATGTGGGTCCTCTGGTTTGAGGACACATGTGCTGGGTTCCTCACCTTAAGATGATGAGGCCCCACTGGTGTGAGGATAATCCTGACTGGGTCCCATCCCCTTTGTGATGTGGGCCCTCTGGTGAGAGTCTGATCCTGGCTGGGTTTCTCACCCATCTGTGAGGTGGGCCCTCTACTATCAGGTAACTCTTGCCTGGGTTGCTCACCTCGCCTTGTTGACATGAGCCCTCTGGTGGCAATTGGACCCTGCTGGGAGCCTCCTCAGCTCTGTGATGAGGGCCCTCTGACGTCAGGCCCTAACTGCTGGGCTCCCCAACTTTTCTTAGTGAGCCCAGTGTTGCTCAAGCACTCCTCTTAGGTTCCCATCCCCATGGGGATGTGGGCCTTCTGCTCTGAGGTTCCAACGGCTGGGTTGATCACAATTTCATGATGTGGGCTCTCTGGTGTTAGTTCACTGTGGCCTGGATCCCATAGCCTCTGTGGTCTTGGCTGCCTGCTGGGAGGTTCCAACTGCTCGATTCCTCAACTTTTGTATTCTATGGGTCCTGTGTTGTGATGCTCCTCCTGCCTGCCTCACTCGCAACCCCTTCGTGATGTGGGTCTTCTGGTTTGAGGCCACATGTGCTGGGTTAGGCAACTTTCAATGATGTGGCCCCACTGGTGTGAGGACACTCCTGCCTGGTTCCCATCCCCTTGGTGATGTGGGCCTTCTGGTGACAGTCTTATCCTGGCTGGGTTCCTCACTCTTCTGTGAGGTAGGCCCTCTGCTGTGAAGTCAATCCTGCCTGACTTGCACACATCACCTTGGCGACGTGGGCCCTCTGTTGGCACATGGAACCTGCTGGGAGCCTCCTGCCCTCGGTGATGACGGCCCTCTAGCATCAGGCTCTAACTGCTGGGCTCCCCACGTTTTCTGATGTGAGCCCAGTGATGCCAGGACACTCCTGTCAGGTTCCCATCCCCATGGGGATGTGGGCTTTCTGCTCTGAGGTCCCAATGCCTGGGTTGCTCACAGTTTCATGATGTGGGCTCTCTGCTGTTAGTTCACTCCTGCCTGCATCCCATAGCTTCTGTGCTCTCGGCCGCCTGCTGGGAGGTTCCAAATGCTGGATTCCTCACTTTTTTTATTCTTTGGGCCCTCTGTTTTTAGGCTACTCCTACCTGCCTCACTCCCATCCCCTTTGTGATGTATGTCCTCTGATATGAGGCCACATGTGCTGGGTTCCGCACCTTTCGATGATGTGGCCCCACTGGTGGGAGGACAGTCCTGACTGGTTCCCATCCCCTTGGTGTTGTGGGCCCTCTGGTGAGAGTCTCATCCTGCCTCGGTTCCTCACCCTTCTGTGAGATAGGCCCTCTGCTGTGAGGTCACTACTGCCTGGCTGGCGCATGCCACCTTGTAGACGTGGGCCCTCTGTTGGCAGTTGGAACCTGCTGGGAGTCTCCTCCCCTCAGTTATGAGGGCCCCCTGGCGTCAGGCCCTAACTGCTGGGCTCCTAACATTTTCTGATATGTGCTAAGTGGTGCAAAGCCACTCCTGCCAGGTTCCCATCCCAATGGGGATGTGGGCCTTCTGTTCTGAGGTCCCAACAGCTGGGCTGCTCACAGGTTCATGATGTGGGCCCTCTGCTGTGAGTTCACTGCGGCCTGGATCCCATAGCCTCGGTGCTCTGGGCCACTTGCTGGGAGGTTCCAACTGCTGGATTCCTCAACTTTTATATTCTATGGACCCTGTGTTGTGAGGCCAGTCCTGCCAGCCTCATTCCGAACCCCTTGGTGATGTGGTTCCTCTGGTTTGAGGACACATGTGCTGGGATCCTCACCTTTCGATGATGTTGTCCCACTGGTGTGGGGACACTCCTGCCTGGTTCCCATCCCCTTGGTGATGTGGGCCCTCTGGTGAGAGTCTGATCCTGGCTGTGTTCCTCACCCTTCTGTGAGGTGGGCCCTCTGCTGTGAGGTCACTCCTGCCAGCCTGGCACACATCACCTTGGCGACGTTGGCCCTCTGGTGGCAGCTGGAGCCTGCTGGGAGCCTCCTCCTCTCGGTGATGAGTGCCCTCTAGCGTCAGGCCCTAACTTCTGAGCACCCCACGTTTTCTGATGTGAGCCCAGTGATGCCAGGACACTCCTGTCATGTTCCCATCACCATGGGGATGTGGGCCTTCTGCTCTGAGGTCCCAATGTCTGGGTTGCTCACAGTTTCATGATGTGGGCTGTCTGGTGTTAGTTCACTCTGGCCTGGTTCCTCTAGCCTCTGTGCTCTGGGCCGCCTGCTGGGAGGTTCCAACTGCTGGATTCCTCACCTTTCTTATTTTTGGGCCCTCTGTTATGAGGCTCCTCCTGCCTGCCTCACTCCCAGCCCCTTGGTGATGGGTGTCCTATGGTTTGAAGCCACATGTTCTGGGTTCCTCACCTTTAGATGATGTGGCCCTACTCATGTGAGGACACTCCTGCCTGGTTCCAATCCATTTGGTGATGTGGGCCCTCTGGTGCGAGTCTGATCCTGACTGGGTTCGTCACACTTCTCTGAGGTGGGCCCTCTGCTGTGAGGTCATTCGTGCCTGGTTGGCACACATCGCCTTGGCGACGTCAGCCCTCTGGTGGCAGTTGGAGCCTGCTGGGAGCCTCCTTCCCTTGGTGATGAGGGTCCTCTGGCGTCAGGCCCTAACTGCTGGTCGCCCAAAATTTTCTGATACGTTCTCAGTGGTGCGAGGACACTCCTACCAGAATTCCATCCCCATGGGGATGTGGGCCTCCTGCTCTGAGGTCCCAATGGCTGGGTTGCTCAGTTTCATGACATGGGCCCTCTTCTGTGAGTTCACTGTGGCCTGGATCCCATGGCCTTGGTGCTCTGGGCCGCCTGCTGGGAGGTTCCAACTGCTGGATTCCTCACTTTTTTATTCTATGTGCCCAGTGTTGTGAGGCTACTCCTGCCTGCCTCACTCCGAGGTCCTTGGTGATGTGGGTCCTCTGGTTTGAGGACACATGTGCTGAGTACCTCAGCTTTCGATGATGTGGCCCCACTGATGTGAAGACACTCCTGCCTGGTTCCCATCCCCTTGGTGATGTGGGCCCTCTGGTGAGAGTCTGATGTTGGCTGGGTTTCTCACCCTTCTGTGAGGTGGGACCTCTGCTGTGAGGTAACTCCTGCCTGGCATGCTCACGTTGCCTTGGCAATGTGAGCCCTCAGGTGGCAGTTGGAGCCTGCTGGGAATCTCCTCCCCTCAGGTATGAGAGCTCTGGATAAAACACATATGCCCTTTTTTGCCAAGTGCATTATTTTCCAAGTTCTGTCTCTTTTCCTATGCTTTAAGAGCTACTCCCGTGTACGTTCTGAAATCAGTTTCCAGCAATTCTGCCCCGCATTCAAGTCCTCTTCGCAGCCTTACTTCAGTATAATTTTGGATGATAGCTGTCATTTATAACTCCGCAGGTTTCTGAATTACAGTGCCCCTGAGCTCCTTTCTTCAACTCGCTTTCTTGTGAGCTGGCCGCAACACTGCAGGATCTCCTCAGGCCCTAATCTAGTTCCAGCATGGCACGCGGAGCCTTTGGTTCATTTATCTTCCTGGTGGGAAATGAGAGTTAAATTTGCCCGTCCAGACACCTACAGATAGTCTCCCATTGCTTCTCCTTATTGCTGTTAATCTTCCGAAGAAATTGCAAACTGGGCCAAACAGGAGGTTAAAGGCACTGACTCTCCAAGTGGGGAGAGTGTTAGTAAAGCGTCTGGAATGTTGCACCCGAGTACCAGGGGACGAAAACTGAGACACATTTGAACACGTTTCCCGATCACACGGTGGATCATACACTCCGTTCCACATGCATGTTTTAGCTGAAGGAAGAATCCCTTAAACCTGGAGAGTTGAGACCCATGGAATGGGTACCATGCAATAGGACTTCAAAGGGTCTGCATTTGCTCACCGAACCTCACCAATCCTATCACTGCTGCGTTTATGCTGCTGTACAGACGCTTGATTCTCTTTCGGAGACATATAAATCCATAGGTTTTAAGATTCTTACTAGTCAGGTATATTCTTAGGCGTTTAATATGGGGTGTTGAGTCCACTTCGTTGAGCAAGGAGTAGCTCTTGTCTATTACATATTTGGCTTATGGAACGGTATCTGTGCTAATTTCAATCTCTGCTTTCATGCAGCACCCCAACTCACCTTTCCCCTTAAGCAAGCATAAGTTGGTTTTCTACATTTGACACCCTGTTCTGTTTTGTAATTCAGTTCCTGTGTAGCCAAGTTTACATTCCGTGTAGTAGTGATATCTTATGATGTTTCTTTTTCTGTGTGACTTATTTCACTTAGAATCATCGTACCTGAATCCACTCATTATTCTGCTACGGGATTGATGACATAGATTTCATTGCTGAGTGATATTGCATTGTACATAAGTACCACAACTTCTTTATCCATTTTTTGCTTTCTGTGATATTGAACTTGTACCATAAACGAGGTTCTTGTAAACAGAACCGTCCCAAACTTTGGGGTGGCTGTGTCTTTTTGATTTTAATTTCCCTAAGCTATAGGACCATAAGTGGAAGTGCCCTAGGCTCTGTTGCTTTGTTTTTTTAATGTTTCAGGAAACACCATACACTTCTCTAGAGTGCCTGCTGGCAATTTACATCCCGCCCATCAGCATAACAAGGCTCCCAGTTCTCCTTGACCTGTCCTGCCTTTCTGGATTTTACACTTTTTTCAGATGGCCCTTTTGACTGGGAGGCAGTGAGACTTCATTGTAGTGCAGATTTCCTTTGCAAGCTTGCTTGGTTGGCCAAAAAGGGCGTATGCGTTTTTTCCTGAATATATTCAGGAAAAAACGCATACGCCCTTTTTGGCCAAGTGCATCATTGTGGACGTTCTGCCTCTTTTCCTATGCTTTACATGCAATTCCAGTCTACCTCCTGAAATCGGTTTCCTGCAATTCTGCCCCGCTTTCAACTCCTCTTGGCAGCCTTACTTCAATATATTTTTGGAGGATAGCTGTCATTTATAACTCTGCAGGTTTGTGAATTACAGTGCCCCTAAGCTCCTTTCTTCAACTCGCTTTCTTGTGAGCTGGCCGCAACACTGCAGGATTGCTTCAGGCCCTAGTTTGGTGGCGGCACGGCATGCTGAGCCTTTGGTTAATTCCTCTTCCTGGTGGGAAATGAGAGTTAAATTTGCCCGTCCAGACACCTCCACGTAGTCTCTCATTGGTTCTCCCTATTCCTGTTCATTTTCCACAGAAATTGCAAACTGGGCCAAACAGGAGGTTAAAAGCACTCACTCTCCAAGTGGGGAGAGTGTTAGTAAAGCATCTGGAATGTTGCACCCGAGTACCAGGGGACAAAAACTGAGACACATTTGAACACGTTTCCCGATCACACGGTGGGTCATACTCTGGGTTCCACATGCATGTTTTAGCTGAAGGAAGAATCCCTTAAACCTGGAGAGTTGAGACCTATGGAATGGGTACCATGCAATATGACTTCAAAGGGTCTGCATTTGCTCACCGAACCTCACCAATCCTATCACTGCTGCGTTTATGCCGCTGTACACACGCTTGATTCTCTTTCGGAGACATATAAATCCATAGGTTTTAAGATTCTTACTAGTCAGGTATATTGTTAGGCGTTTAATATGGGGTGTTGAGTCCACTTCGTTCAGCAAGGAGTAGCTCTTGTCTATTACATATTTGGCTCATGGAATGGTATCTGTGCTAATTTCAATCTCTTGTTGTATGCAACACCCCAACTCACCTTTCCCCTTAAGCAAGCATAAGTTGGTTTTCTACATTTGACACCCTGTCCTGTTTAGTAATTCTGTTCCTGTGTAGCCAAGTTTACATTCCGTGTAGTAGTGATATCTTATGATGTTTCTTTTTCTGTGTGACTTATTTTTTTATTTTTTTTATTTTTTTATTTTTTTTTTTTTGCGGTACGTGGGCCTCTCACTGTTGTGGTCTTTCCCATTGCGGAGCACAGGCTCCGGACGCGCAGGCTCAGCGGCCATGGCTCAAAGCCCCGGCCAATCCGCGGCATGTGGGATCTTCACGTAGCGGGGCACGAACCCATGTCCTCTGCATCGGCAGGCGGACTCTCAACCACTGCGCCACCAGGTAAGCCCTGTGTGACTTATTTCACTTAGAATCATCGTATCTGAATCCACTCATTATGCTGCTACAGGCCTGATGACATAGATTTCATTGCTGAGTGATATTGCATTGTACGTAAGTACCACAACTTCTTTATCCATTTTTCGCTTTCTGTGATATTGAACTTGTACCGTAAACGAGGTTCTTGTAAACAGAGCCGTCCCAAACTTGGGGTGGCTGTGCCTTTTTGATTTTAATTTCCCTAAGCTATAGGACCATAAGTGGAAGTGCCCTAGGCTCTGTTGCTTTGTTTTTTGGATGTTTCAGGAAACACCATACACTTCTCCAGAGTTGCTGCTGCCAATTTACATCCCGCCCATCAGCATAACAAGGCTCCCAGTTCTCCATGGCCTGTCCTGCCTTTCTGGATTTTACACTTTTTTCAGATGGCCCTTTTGACCGGGGGGCAGTGAGACTTCATTGTAGTGCAGATTTCCTTTGCAAGCTTGCTTGGTTGGCCAAAAAGGGCGTATGCGTTTTTTCCTATATTCAGGAAAATACGCATACGACCTTTTTGGCCAAGTGCATCATTGTGGACGTTCTGCCTCTTTTCCTATGCTTTACATGCAATTCCAGTCTACCTCCTGAAATCGGTTTCCTGCAATTCTGCCCCGCTTTCAACTCCTCTTGGCAGCCTTACTTCAATATATTTTTGGACGATAAGTGTCATTTATATCTCTGCAGGGTTGTGAATTACAGTGTCCCTGAGCTCCTTTCTTCAACTCGCTTTTTTGTGAGCTGGCCGCAACACCAAAGGATTGCTTCAGGCCCTAGTGTGGATCCGGCACGGCACGCTGAGCCTTTGGTTAATTCCTCTTCCTGGTGGGAAATGAGAGTTAAATTTGCCCGTCCAGACACCTCCAGCTAGTTTATCATTGGTTCTCCCTATTCCTGTACATTTTCCGCAGAAATTGCAAACTGGGACATACAGGAGGTTAAAGGCACTGACTCTCCAAGTGGAGAGAGTGTTAGTAAAGCGTCTGGAGTGTTGCACCCGAGTACCAGGGGACGAAAACTGAGACACATTTGAACACGTTTCCTGATCACACGGTGGATCATACTCTGTGTTCCACATGCATGTTTTAGCTGAAGGAAGAATCCCTTAAACTTGGAGAGTTGAGACCCATGGAATGGGTACCATGCAATATGACTTCAAAGGGTCTGCATTTGCTCACCGAACCTCACCAATCCTATCACTGCTGCGTTTATGCCGCTGTACACACGCTTGATTCTCTTTCGGAGACATATAAATCCGTAGGTTTTAAGATTATTTCTAGTCAGGTATATTCTTAGGCGTTTAATATGTGGTGTTGAGTCCACTTCGTTGAGCAAGGTGTAGCTGTTGTCTATTACATATTTGGCTTATGGAGCGGTATCTGTGCTAATTTCAATCTCTGGTTTCATGCAGCACCCCAACTCACCTTTCCCCTTAAGCAAGCATAAGTTGGTTTTCTACATTTGACACCCTGTTCTGTTTTGTAATTCAGTTCCTGTGTAGCCAAGTATACATTCCGTGTAGTACTGATATCTTATGATGTTTCTTTTTCTGTGTGACTTATTTCACTTAGAATCATCGTACCTGAATCCACTCATTATGCTGCTACGGGCCTGATGACATAGATTTCATTGCTGAGTGATATTGCATTGTACGTAAGTACCACAACTTCTGTATCCATTTTTCGCTTTCTGTGATATTGAACTTGTACAGTAAACGAGGTTCTTGTAAACAGAGCCGTCCCAAAGTTTGGGGAGGCTGTGTCTTTTTGATTTTAATTTCCCTAAGCTATAGGACCATAAGTGGAAGTGCCCTAGGCTCTGTTGCTTTGTTTTTTAGATGTTTCAGGAAACACCATACACTTCTCCAGAGTGGCTGTTGGCAATTTACATCCCGCCCATCAGCATAACAAGGCTCCCAGTTCTCCATGCCAAGTCCTGCCTTTCTGGATATTACACTTTCTTCAGATGGCCCTTTTGACCGCGGGGCAGTGAGACTTCATTGTAGTGTAGATTTCCTTTGCAAGCCTGCTTGGTTGGCCAAAAAGGGCGTATGCGTTTTTTCCTGAATATATTCATGAAAGAACACATACACCCTTTTTGGCCAAGTGCATCATTGTGGACGTTCTGCCTCTTTTCCTATGCTTTACATGCAATTCCCGTCTACCTCCTGAAATCGGTTTCCTGCAATTCTGCCCCGCTTTCAAGTCCTCTTGGCAGCCTTACTTCAATATATTTTTGGACGATAGCTGTCATTTATAACTCTGCAGGTTTGTGAATTACAGTGCCCCTGAGCTCCTTTCTTCAACTCGCTTTCTTGTGAGCTGGCCGCAACACCGCAGGATTGCTTCAGGCCCTAGTGTGGTTCCGGCACGGCATGCTGAGCCTTTGGTTAATTCCTCTTTCTGGTCGGAAATGAGAGTTAAATTTGCCCGTCCAGACACCTCCAGCTAGTTTCTCATTGGTTCTCCCTATTCCTGTACATTTTCCGCAGAAATTGCAAACTGGGCCAAACAGGAGTTTAAAGACACTGACTCTCCAAGTGGGGAGAGTGTTAGTAAAGCGTCTTGAATGTTGAACGCGAGTACGAGGGGACGAAAACTGAGACACATTTGAACACGTTTCCTGATCACACGGTGGATCATACTCTGTGTTCCACATGCATGTTTCAGCTGAAGGAAGAATCCCTTAAACCTGGAGAGTTGAGACCCATGGAATGGGTACCATGCAGTATGACTTCAAAGGGTCTGCATTTGCTCACCGAACCTCACCAATCCTATCACTGCTGCGTTTATGCCGCTGTACACACGCTTGATTCTCTTTCGGAGACATATAAATCCATAGGTTTTAAGATTCTTACTAGTCAGGTATATTCTTAGGCGTTTAATATGGGGTGTTGAGTCCACTTCGTTGAGCAAGGAGTAGCTCTTGTCTATTACATATTTGGCTTATGGAACGGTATCTGTGCTAATTTCAATCTCTGGTTTCATGCAGCACCCCAACTCACCTTTCCCCTCAAGCAAGCATAAGTTGGTTTTCTACATTTGAGACCCTGTTCTGTTTTGTAATTCAGTTCCTGTGTAGCCAAGTTTACATTCCGTGTAGTACTGATATCTTATGATGTTTCTTTTTCTGTGTGACTTATTTCACTTAGAATCATCATACCTGAATCCACTCATTATGCTGCTACGGGCCTGATGACATAGATTTCATTGCTGAGTGATATTGCATTGTACGTAAGTACCACAACTTCTTTATCCATTTCTCGCTTTTTGCGATATTGAACTTGAACCGTAAACGAGGTTCTTGTAAACAGAGCCGTCCCAAACTTTGGGGTGACTGTGTCTTTTTGATTTTAATTTCCCTAAGCTATAGGACCATAAGTGGAAGTGCCCTAGGCTCTGTTGCTTTGTTTTTTAGATGTTTCAGGAAACACCATACACTTCTCCAGAGTGGCTGTTGGCAATTTACATCCCGCCCATCAGCATAACAAGGCTCCCAGTTCTCCATGGCCTGTCCTGCCTTTCTGGATTTTACACTTTTTTCAGATGGCCCTTTTGACCGGGCGGCAGTGAGACTTCATTGTAGTGCAGATATCCTTTGCAAGCTTGCTTGGTTGGCCAAAAAGGGCGTATGCGTTTTTTCCTGAATATATTCTGGAAAAAACGCATACGCCCTTTTTGGCCAAGTGCATCATTGTGGACGTTCTGCCTCTTTTCCTATGCTTTACATGCAATTCCAGTCTACCTCCTGAAATCGATTTCCTGCAATTCTGCCCCGCTTTCAACTCCTCTTGGCAGCCTTACTTCAATATATTTTTGGACGATAGCTGTCATTTATAACTCTGCAGGTTTGTGAATTACACTGCCCCTGAGCTCGTTTCTTCAACTCGCTTTCTTGTGAGCTGGCCGCAACACCGCAGAATTGCTTCAGGCCCTAGTGTAGTTCCGGCACGGCACGCTGAGCCTTTGGTTAATTCCTCTTCCTGGTGGGAAATGAGAGTTAAATTTGCCCGTCCAGACACCTCCAGCTAGTCTCTCTTTCGTTCTCCCTCTTCCTGTTCATTTTCCACAGAAATTACAAACTGGGCCAAACAGGAGGTTAAAGGCACTGACTCTCCAAGTGGGGAGAGTGTTAGTAAAGCATCTGGAATGTTGCACCCGAGTACCAGGGGACGAAAACGAGACACATTTGAACACGTTTCCCGATCACACAGTTGATCATACTCTGGGTTCCACATGCATGTTTTAGCTGAAGGAAGAATCCCTTAAACCTGGAGAGTTGAGACCAATGGAATGGGTACCATGCAATATGACTTCAAAGGGTCTGCATTTGCTCAGCAAACCTCACCAATCCTATCACTGCTGCGTTTATGCCGCTGTACACATGCTTGATTCTCTTTCGGAGACATATAAATCCGTAGGTTTTAAGATTATTTCTAGTCAGGTATATTCTTAGGCGTTTAATATGGGGTGTTGAGTCCACTTCGTTCAGCAAGGAGTAGCTCTTGTCTATTGCATATTTGGCTTATGGAACGGTATCTGTGCTAATTTCAATCTCTGGTTTCATGCAGCACCCCAACTCACCTTTCCCCTTAAGCAAGCATAAGTTGGTTTTCTACATTTGAGACCCTGTTCTGTTTTGTAATTCAGTTCCTGTGTAGCCAAGTTTACATTCCGTGTATTGGTGATATCTTATGATGATTCTTTTTCTGTGTGACTTATTTCACTTAGAATCATCGTACCTGAATCCACTCATTATGCTGCTACGGGCCTGATGACATAGATTTCATTGCTGAGTGATATTGCATTGTACGTAAGTACCACAACTTCTTTATCCATTTTTCGCTTTCTGTGATATTGAACTTGTACCATAAAGGAGGTTCTTGTAAACAGAGCCGTCCCAAACTTTTGGGTGGCTGTGTCTTTTTGATTTTAATTTCCCTAAGCTATAGGACCATAAGTGGAAGTGCCCTAGGCTCTGTTGCTTTGTTTTTTAGATGTTTCAGGAAACACCATACACTTCTTCAGAGTGGCTGTTGGCAATTTACATCCCGCCCATCAGCATAACAAGGCTCCCAGTTCTCCATGGCCTGTCCTGCCTTTCTGGATTTTACACATTTTTCAGATGGCCCTTTTGACTGGGCGGCAGTGAGACTTCATTGTAGTGCAGATTTCCTTTGCAAGCTTTCTTGGTTGGCCAAAAAGGGCGTATGCGTTTTTTCCTGAATGGAAAAAACGCATACGCCCTTTTTGGCCAAGTGCATCGTTGTGGACGTTCTGCCTCTTTTCCTATGCTTTACATGCAATTCCAGTCTACCTCCTGAAATCGGTTTCGTGCAATTCTGCACCACTTTCAAGTCCTCTTGGCAGCCTTACTTCAATATATTTTTGGACGATAGCTGTCATTTATAACTCTGCAGGTTTGTGAATTACAGTGCCCCTGAGCTCCTTTCTTCAACTCGCTTTTTTGTTAGCTGGCCGCAACACCGCAGGATTGCTTCAGGCCCTAGTGTGGATCCGGCACGGCACGCTGAGCCTTTGGTTAATTCCTCTTCCTGGTGGGAAATGAGAGTTAAATTTGCCCGTCCAGACACCTCCAGCTAGTTTATCATTGGTTCTCCCTATTCCTGTACATTTTCCGCAGAAATTGCAAACTGGGCCATACAGGAGGTTAAAGGCACTGACTCTCCAAGTGGAGAGAGTGTTAGTAAAGCGTCTGGAGTGTTGCACCCGAGTACCAGGGGACGAAAACTGAGACACATTTGAACACGTTTCCTGATCACACGGTGGATCATACTCTGTGTTCCACATGCATGTTTTAGCTGAAGGAAGAATCCCTTAACCTTGGAGAGTTGAGACCCATGGAATGGGTACCATGCAATATGACTTCAAAGGGTCTGCATTTGCTCACCGAACCTCACCAATCCTATCACTGCTGCGTTTATGCCGCTGTACACATGCTTGATTCTCTTTCGGAGACATATAAATCCGTAGGTTTTAAGATTATTTCTAGTCAGGTATATTCTTAGGCGTTTAATATGTGGTGTTGAGTCCACTTCGTTGAGCAAGGTGTAGCTGTTGTCTATTACATATTTGGCTTATGGAGCGGTATCTGTGCTAATTTCAATCTCTGGTTTCATGCAGCACCCCAACTCACCTTTCCCCTTAAGCAAGCATAAGTTGGTTTTCTACATTTGACACCCTGTTCTGTTTTGTAATTCAGTTCCTGTGTAGCCAAGTATACATTCCGTGTAGTACTGATATCTTATGATGTTTCTTTTTCTGTGTGACTTATTTCACTTAGAATCATCGTACCTGAATCCACTCATTATGCTGCTACGGGCCTGATGACATAGATTTCATTGCTGAGTGATATTGCATTGTACGTAAGTACCACAACTTCTGTATCCATTTTTCGCTTTCTGTGATATTGAACTTGTACAGTAAACGAGGTTCTTGTAAACAGAGCCGTCCCAAAGTTTGGGGAGGCTGTGTCTTTTTGATTTTAATTTCCCTAAGCTATAGGACCATAAGTGGAAGTGCCCTAGGCTCTGTTGCTTTGTTTTTTAGATGTTTCAGGAAACACCATACACTTCTCCAGAGTGGCTGTTGGCAATTTACATCCCGCCCATCAGCATAACAAGGCTCCCAGTTCTCCATGCCAAGTCCTGCCTTTCTGGATATTACACTTTCTTCAGATGGCCCTTTTGACCGCGGGGCAGTGAGACTTCATTGTAGTGTAGATTTCCTTTGCAAGCCTGCTTGGTTGGCCAAAAAGGGCGTATGCGTTTTTTCCTGAATATATTCATGAAAGAACACATACACCCTTTTTGGCCAAGTGCATCATTGTGGACGTTCTGCCTCTTTTCCTATGCTTTACATGCAATTCCCGTCTACCTCCTGAAATCGGTTTCCTGCAATTCTGCCCCGCTTTCAAGTCCTCTTGGCAGCCTTACTTCAATATATTTTTGGACGATAGCTGTCATTTATAACTCTGCAGGTTTGTGAATTACAGTGCCCCTGAGCTCCTTTCTTCAACTCGCTTTCTTGTGAGCTGGCCGCAACACCGCAGGATTGCTTCAGGCCCTAGTGTGGTTCCGGCACGGCATGCTGAGCCTTTGGTTAATTCCTCTTTCTGGTCGGAAATGAGAGTTAAATTTGCCCGTCCAGACACCTCCAGCTAGTTTCTCATTGGTTCTCCCTATTCCTGTACATTTTCCGCAGAAATTGCAAACTGGGCCAAACAGGAGTTTAAAGACACTGACTCTCCAAGTGGGGAGAGTGTTAGTAAAGCGTCTTGAATGTTGAACGCGAGTACGAGGGGACGAAAACTGAGACACATTTGAACACGTTTCCTGATCACACGGTGGATCATACTCTGTGTTCCACATGCATGTTTCAGCTGAAGGAAGAATCCCTTAAACCTGGAGAGTTGAGACCCATGGAATGGGTACCATGCAGTATGACTTCAAAGGGTCTGCATTTGCTCACCGAACCTCACCAATCCTATCACTGCTGCGTTTATGCCGCTGTACACACGCTTGATTCTCTTTCGGAGACATATAAATCCATAGGTTTTAAGATTCTTACTAGTCAGGTATATTCTTAGGCGTTTAATATGGGGTGTTGAGTCCACTTCGTTGAGCAAGGAGTAGCTCTTGTCTATTACATATTTGGCTTATGGAACGGTATCTGTGCTAATTTCAATCTCTGGTTTCATGCAGCACCCCAACTCACCTTTCCCCTCAAGCAAGCATAAGTTGGTTTTCTACATTTGAGACCCTGTTCTGTTTTGTAATTCAGTTCCTGTGTAGCCAAGTTTACATTCCGTGTAGTACTGATATCTTATGATGTTTCTTTTTCTGTGTGACTTATTTCACTTAGAATCATCATACCTGAATCCACTCATTATGCTGCTACGGGCCTGATGACATAGATTTCATTGCTGAGTGATATTGCATTGTACGTAAGTACCACAACTTCTTTATCCATTTCTCGCTTTTTGCGATATTGAACTTGAACCGTAAACGAGGTTCTTGTAAACAGAGCCGTCCCAAACTTTGGGGTGACTGTGTCTTTTTGATTTTAATTTCCCTAAGCTATAGGACCATAAGTGGAAGTGCCCTAGGCTCTGTTGCTTTGTTTTTTAGATGTTTCAGGAAACACCATACACTTCTCCAGAGTGGCTGTTGGCAATTTACATCCCGCCCATCAGCATAACAAGGCTCCCAGTTCTCCATGGCCTGTCCTGCCTTTCTGGATTTTACACTTTTTTCAGATGGCCCTTTTGACCGGGCGGCAGTGAGACTTCATTGTAGTGCAGATATCCTTTGCAAGCTTGCTTGGTTGGCCAAAAAGGGCGTATGCGTTTTTTCCTGAATATATTCTGGAAAAAACGCATACGCCCTTTTTGGCCAAGTGCATCATTGTGGACGTTCTGCCTCTTTTCCTATGCTTTACATGCAATTCCAGTCTACCTCCTGAAATCGATTTCCTGCAATTCTGCCCCGCTTTCAACTCCTCTTGGCAGCCTTACTTCAATATATTTTTGGACGATAGCTGTCATTTATAACTCTGCAGGTTTGTGAATTACACTGCCCCTGAGCTCGTTTCTTCAACTCGCTTTCTTGTGAGCTGGCCGCAACACCGCAGAATTGCTTCAGGCCCTAGTGTAGTTCCGGCACGGCACGCTGAGCCTTTGGTTAATTCCTCTTCCTGGTGGGAAATGAGAGTTAAATTTGCCCGTCCAGACACCTCCAGCTAGTCTCTCTTTCGTTCTCCCTCTTCCTGTTCATTTTCCACAGAAATTACAAACTGGGCCAAACAGGAGGTTAAAGGCACTGACTCTCCAAGTGGGGAGAGTGTTAGTAAAGCATCTGGAATGTTGCACCCGAGTACCAGGGGACGAAAACGAGACACATTTGAACACGTTTCCCGATCACACAGTTGATCATACTCTGGGTTCCACATGCATGTTTTAGCTGAAGGAAGAATCCCTTAAACCTGGAGAGTTGAGACCAATGGAATGGGTACCATGCAATATGACTTCAAAGGGTCTGCATTTGCTCAGCAAACCTCACCAATCCTATCACTGCTGCGTTTATGCCGCTGTACACATGCTTGATTCTCTTTCGGAGACATATAAATCCGTAGGTTTTAAGATTATTTCTAGTCAGGTATATTCTTAGGCGTTTAATATGGGGTGTTGAGTCCACTTCGTTCAGCAAGGAGTAGCTCTTGTCTATTGCATATTTGGCTTATGGAACGGTATCTGTGCTAATTTCAATCTCTGGTTTCATGCAGCACCCCAACTCACCTTTCCCCTTAAGCAAGCATAAGTTGGTTTTCTACATTTGAGACCCTGTTCTGTTTTGTAATTCAGTTCCTGTGTAGCCAAGTTTACATTCCGTGTATTGGTGATATCTTATGATGATTCTTTTTCTGTGTGACTTATTTCACTTAGAATCATCGTACCTGAATCCACTCATTATGCTGCTACGGGCCTGATGACATAGATTTCATTGCTGAGTGATATTGCATTGTACGTAAGTACCACAACTTCTTTATCCATTTTTCGCTTTCTGTGATATTGAACTTGTACCATAAAGGAGGTTCTTGTAAACAGAGCCGTCCCAAACTTTTGGGTGGCTGTGTCTTTTTGATTTTAATTTCCCTAAGCTATAGGACCATAAGTGGAAGTGCCCTAGGCTCTGTTGCTTTGTTTTTTAGATGTTTCAGGAAACACCATACACTTCTTCAGAGTGGCTGTTGGCAATTTACATCCCGCCCATCAGCATAACAAGGCTCCCAGTTCTCCATGGCCTGTCCTGCCTTTCTGGATTTTACACATTTTTCAGATGGCCCTTTTGACTGGGCGGCAGTGAGACTTCATTGTAGTGCAGATTTCCTTTGCAAGCTTTCTTGGTTGGCCAAAAAGGGCGTATGCGTTTTTTCCTGAATGGAAAAAACGCATACGCCCTTTTTGGCCAAGTGCATCGTTGTGGACGTTCTGCCTCTTTTCCTATGCTTTACATGCAATTCCAGTCTACCTCCTGAAATCGGTTTCGTGCAATTCTGCACCACTTTCAAGTCCTCTTGGCAGCCTTACTTCAATATATTTTTGGACGATAGCTGTCATTTATAACTCTGCAGGTTTGTGAATTACAGTGCCCCTGAGCTCCTTTCTTCAACTCGCTTTTTTGTTAGCTGGCCGCAACACCGCAGGATTGCTTCAGGCCCTAGTGTGGATCCGGCACGGCACGCTGAGCCTTTGGTTAATTCCTCTTCCTGGTGGGAAATGAGAGTTAAATTTGCCCGTCCAGACACCTCCAGCTAGTTTATCATTGGTTCTCCCTATTCCTGTACATTTTCCGCAGAAATTGCAAACTGGGCCATACAGGAGGTTAAAGGCACTGACTCTCCAAGTGGAGAGAGTGTTAGTAAAGCGTCTGGAGTGTTGCACCCGAGTACCAGGGGACGAAAACTGAGACACATTTGAACACGTTTCCTGATCACACGGTGGATCATACTCTGTGTTCCACATGCATGTTTTAGCTGAAGGAAGAATCCCTTAACCTTGGAGAGTTGAGACCCATGGAATGGGTACCATGCAATATGACTTCAAAGGGTCTGCATTTGCTCACCGAACCTCACCAATCCTATCACTGCTGCGTTTATGCCGCTGTACACATGCTTGATTCTCTTTCGGAGACATATAAATCTGTAGGTTTTAAGATTATTTCTAGTCAGGTATATTATTAGGCGTTTAATATGGGGTGTTGAGTCCATTTCGTTGAGCAAGGTGTAGCTGTTGTCTATTACATATTTGGCTTATGGAGCGGTATCTGTGCTAATTTCAATCTCTGGTTTCATGCAGCACCCCAACTCACCTTTCCCCTTAAGCAAGCATAAGTTGGTTTTCTACATTTGACACCCTGTTCTGTTTTGTAATTCAGTTCCTGTGTAGCCAAGTTTACATTCCGTGTAGTAGTGATATCTTATGATGTTTCTTTTTCTGTGTGACTTATTTCAATTAGACTCATCATACCTGCATCCACTCATTATGCTGCTACGGGCCTGATGACATAGATTTCATTGCTGAGTGATATTGCATTGTACGTAAGTACCACAACTTCTTTATCCATTTTTTGCTTTCTGTGATATTGAACTTGTACTGTAAACGAGGTTCTGTAAACAGAGCCGTCCCAAACTTTGGGGTGACCGTGTCTTTTTGATTTTAATTTCACTAAGCTATAGGACCATAAGTGGAATTGCCCTAGGCTCTGTTGCTTTGTTTTTTAGATGTTTCAGGAAACACCATACACTTCTCCAGAGTGGCTGTTGGCAATGTACATCCCGCCCATCAGCATAACAAGGCTCCCAGTTCTCCATGGCCTGTCCTGCCTTTCTGGATTTTACACTTTTTTCAGATGGCCCTTTTGACCCGGGGGCAGTGAGACTTCATTGTAGTGCAGATATCATTTGCAAGCTTGCTTGGTTGGCCAAAAAGTGCGTATGCGTTTTTTCCTGAATATATTCAGGAAAAAACGCATACGCCCTTTTTGGCCAAGTGCATCATTGTGGACGTTCTGCCTCTTTTCCTATGCTTTACATGCAATTCCAGTCTACCTCCTGAAATCGGTTTCCTGCAATACTGCCCCACTTTCAAGTCCTCTTGGCAGCCTTACTTCAATATATTTTTGGACGATAGCTGTCATTTATAACTCTGCAGGTTTGTGAATTACAGTGCCCCTGAGCTCCTTTCTTCAACTCACTTTCTTGTGAGCTGGCCGCAACACCGCAGGATTGCTTCAGGCCCTAGTGTAGTTCCGGCACGGCACGCTGAGCCTTTGGTTAATTCCTCTTCCTGGTGGGAAATGAGAGTTAAATTTGCCCGTCCAGACACCTCCAGCTAGTTTATCATTGGTTCTCCCTATTCCTGTACATTTTCCGCAGAAATTGCAAACTGGGCCATACAGGAGGTTAAAGGCACTGACTCTCCAAGTGGAGAGAGTGTTAGTATAGCGTCTGGAGTGTTGCACCCGAGTACCAGGGGACAAAAACTGAGACACATTTGAACACGTTTCCTGATCACACGGTGGATCATACTCTGTGTTCCACATGCATGTTTTAGCTGAAGGAATAATCCCTTAAACTTGGAGAGTTGAGACCCATGGAATGGGTACCATGCAATATGACTTCAAAGGGTCTGCATTTGCTCACCGAACCTCACCAATCCTATCACTGCTGCGTTTATGCCGCTGTACACACGCTTGATTCTCTTTCGGAGACATATAAATCCGTAGGTTTTAATATTCTTACTAGTCAGGTATATTCTTAGGCGTTTAATATGGGGTGTTGAGTCCACTTCGTTGAGCAAGGAGTAGCTCTTGTCTATTACATATTTGGCTTATGGAACGGTATCTGTGTTAATTTCAATCTCTGGTTTCATGCAGCACCCCAACTCACCTTTCCCCTCAAGCAAGCATAAGTTGGTTTTCTACATTTGAGACCCTGTTCTGTTTTGTAATTCAGTTCCTGTGTAGCCAAGTTTACATTCCGTGTAGTAGTGATATCTTATGATGTTTCTTTTTCTGTGTGACTTATTTCACTTAGAATCATCATACCTGAATCCACTCATTATGCTGCTACGGGCCTGATGACATAGATTTCATTGCTGAGTGATATTGCATTGTACGTAAGTACCAGAACTTCTGTATCCATTTTTCGCTTTCTGTGATATTGAACTTGTACCGTAAACGAGGTTTTTGTAAACAGAGCCGTCCCAAAGTTTGGGGAGGCTGTGTCTTTTTCATTTTAATTTCCCTAAGCTATAGGACCATAAGTGGAAGTGCCCTAGGCTCTGTTGCTTTGTTTTTTAGATGTTTCAGGAAACACCATACACTTCTCCAGAGTGGCTGTTGGCAATTTACATCCCGCCCATCAGCATAACAAGGCTCCCAGTTCTCCATGGCCTGTCCTGCCTTTCTGGATATTACACTTTTTTCAGATGGCCCTTTTGACCATTGGGCAGTGAGACATCATTGTAGTGTAGATTTCCTTTGCAAGCCTGCTTGGATGGCCAAAAAGGGCGTATGCGTTTTTTCCTGAATATATTCAGGAAAGAACACATACGCCCTTTTTGGCCAAGTGCATCATTGTGGACGTTCTGCCTCTTTTCCTATGCTTTACATGCAGTTCCCGTCTACCTCCTGAAATCGGTTTCGTGCAATTCTGCCCCGCTTTCAAGTCCTCTTGGCAGCCTTACTTCAATATATTTTTGGACGATAGCTGTCATTTATAACTCTGCAGGTTTGTGAATTACAGTGCCCCTGAGCTCCTTTCTTCAACTCGCTTTCTTGTGAGCTGGCCGCAACACCGCAGGATTGCTTCAGGCCCTAGTGTGGTTCTGGCACGGCATGCTGAGCCTTTGGTTAATTCCTCTTTCTGGTGGGAAATGAGAGTTAAATTTGCCCGTCCAGACACCTCCAGCTAGTCTCTCTTTCGTTCTCCCTATTCCTGTTCATTTTCCTCAGAAATTGCAAACTGGGCCAAACAGGAGGTTAAAGGCACTGACTCTCCAAGTGGGGAGAGTGTTAGTAAAGCATCTGGAATGTTGCACTCGAGTACCAGGGGACGAAAACGAGACACATTTGAACACGTTTCCCGATCACACGGTGGATCATACTCTGGGTTCCACATGCATGTTTTAGCTGAAGGAAGAATCCCTTAAACCTGGAGAGTTGAGACCCATGGAATGGGTACCATGCAATATGACTTCATAGGTTCTGCATTTGCTCACCGAACCTCACCAATCCTATCACTGCTGCGTTTATGTCGCTGTACACACGCTTGATTCTCTTTCGGAGACATATAAATCGGTAGGTTTTTAGATTATTTCTAGTCAGGTATATTCTTAGGCGTTTAATATGGGGTGTTGAGTCCACTTCGTTCAGCAAGGAGTAGCTCTTGTCTATTACATATTTGGCTTATGGAACGGTATCTGTGCCAATTTCAATCTCTGGTTTCATGCAGCACCCCAACTCACCTTTCCCCTTAAGCAAGCATAAGTTGGTTTTCTACATTTGAGACCCTGTTCTGTTTTGTAATTCAGATCCTGTGTAGCCAAGTTTACATTCCGTGTAGTAGTGATATCTTATGATGTTTCTTTTTCTGTGTGACTTATTTCACTTAGAATCATCGTACCTGAATCCACTCATTATGCTGCTACGGGCCTGATGACATAGATTTCATTGCTGAGTGATATTGCATTGTACGTAAGTACCACAACTTCTTTATCCATTTTTCACTTTTGTGATATTGAACTTGTACCGTAAATAAGATTCTTCTAAACAGAGCCGTCCCAAACTTTGGGGTGGCTGTGTCTCTTTGATTTTAATTGCCCTAAGCTATAGGACCATAAGTGGAAGTGCCCTAGGCTCTGTTGCTTAGTTTTTTAGATGTTACAGGAAACACCATACACTTCTCCAGAGTGGCTGTTGGCAATTTACATCCCGCCCATCAGCATAACAAGGCTCCCAGTTCTTCATGGCCTGTCCTGCCTTTCTGGATTTTACACTTTTTTCATATGGCCCTTTTGACCGGGGGGCAGCGAGACTTCATTGTAGTGCAGATTTCCTTTGCAAGCTTGCTTGGTTGGCCAAAAAGGGCGTATGCGTTTTTTCCTGAATATATTCAGGAAAAAATGCATACGCCCTTTTTGGCCAAGTGCATCATTGTGGACGTTCTGCCTCTTTTCCTATGCTTTACATGCAATTCCCGTCTACCTCCTGAAATCGGTTTCCTGCAATTCTGCCCCGCTTTCAAGTCCTCTTGGCAGCCTTACTTCAATATATTTTTGGACGATAGCTGTCATTTATAACTCTGCAGGTTTGTGAATTACAGTGCCCCTGAGCTCCTTTCTTCAACTCGCTTTCTTGTGAGCTGGCCACAACACCGCAGGATTGCTTCAGGCCCTAGTGTGGTTCCGGCACGGCATGCTGAGCCTTTGGTTAATTCCTCTTTCTGGTGGGAAATGAGAGTTAAATTTGCCCGTCCAGACACCTCCAGCTAGTTTCTCATTGGTTCTCCCTATTGCTGTACATTTTCCACAGAAATTACAAACTGGGCCAAACAGGAGGTTAAAGGCACTGACTCTCCAAGTGGGGAGAGTGTTAGTAAAGCATCTGGAATGTTGCACCCGAGTACCAGGGGACGAAAACGAGACACATTTGAACACGTTTCTCGATCACACGGTGGATCATACTCTGGGTTCCACATGCATGTTTTAGCTGAAGGAAGAATCCCTTAAACTTGGAGAGTTGAGACCCATGGAATGGGTACCATGCAATATGACTTCAAAGGGTCTGCATTTGCTCACTGAACCTCACCATTCCTATCACTGCTGCGTTTATGCCGCTGTACACATGCTTGATTCTCTTTCGGAGACATATAAATCCGTAGGTTTTAAGATTATTTCTAGTCAGGTATATTCTTAGGCGTTTAATATGGGGTGTTGAGTCCACTTTGTTCAGCAAGGAGTAGCTCTTGTCTATTGCATATTTGGCTTATGGAACGGTATCTGTGCTAATTTCAATCTCTGGTTTCATGCAGCACCCCAACTCACCTTTCCCCTTAAGCAAGCATAAGTTGGTTTTCTACATTTGAGACCCTGTTCTGTTTTGTAATTCAGTTCCTGTGTAGCCAAGTTTACATTCCGTTTAGTACTGATACCTTATGATGTTTCTTTTTCTGTGTGACTTATTTCACTTAGAATCATCATACCTGAATCCACTCATTATGCTTCTACGGGCCTGATGACATAGATTTCAGTGCTGAGTGATATTGCATTGTACGTAAGTACCACAACTTCTGTATCCATTTTTCGCTTTCTGTGATATTGAACTTGTACCGTAAATGAGGTTCTTGTAAACAGAGCCGTCCCAAACTTTGGGGAGGCTGTGTCTTTTTGATTTTAATTTCCCTAAGCTATAGGACCATAAGTGGAAGTGACCTAGGCTCTGTTGCTTTGTTTTTTAGATGTTTCAGGAAACACCATACACTTCTCCAGAGTGGCTGTTGGCAATTTACATCCCGCCCATCAGCATAACAAGGCTCCCAGTTCTCCATGGCCTGTCCTGCCTTTCTGGATATTACACTTTTTTCAGATGGCCCTTTTGACCGGGGGGCAGTGAGACTTCATTGTATTGCAGATTTCCTTTGCAAGCCTGCTTAGTTGGCCAAAAAGGGCGTATGCGTTTTTTCCTGAATATATTCAGGAAAGAACACATACGCCCTTTTTGGCCAAGTGCATCATTGTGGACGTTCTGCCACTTTTCCTATGCTTTACATGCAATTCCCGTCTACCTCCTGAAATCGGTTTCGTGCAATTCTGCCCCGCTTTCAAGTCCTCTTGGCAGCATTACTTCAATATATTTTTGGACGATAGCTGTCATTTATAACTCTGCAGGTTTGTGAATTACAGTGCCCCTGAGCTCCTTTCTTCAACTCGCTTTCTTGTGAGCTGGCCGCAACACCGCAGGATTGCTTCAGGCCCTAGTGTAGTTCCGGCACGGCACGCTGAGCCTTTGGTTAATTCCTCTTCCTGGTGGGAAATGAGAGTTAAATTTGCCCGTCCAGACACCTCCAGCTAGTCTCTCTTTCGTTCTCCCTATTCCTGTTCATTTTCCACAGAAATTGCAAACTGGGCCAAACAGGAGGTTAAAGGCACTGACTCTCCAAGTGGGGAGAGTGTTAGTAAAGCATCTGGAATGTTGCACTCGAGTACCAGGGGACGAAAACGAGACACATTTGAACACGTTTCCCGATCACACGGTGGATCATACTCTGGGTTCCACATGCATGTTTTAGCTGAAGGAAGAATCCCTTAAACCTGGAGAGTTGAGACCCATGGAATGGGTACCATGCAATATGACTTCATAGGGTCTGCATTTGCTCACCGAACCTCACCAATGCTATCACTGCTGCGTTTATGTCGCTGTACACACCCTTGATTCTCTTTCGGAGACATATAAATCGGTAGGTTTTTAGATTATTTCTAGTCAGGTATATTCTTAGGCGTTTAATATGGGGTGTTGAGTCCACTTCGTTGAGCAAGGAGTAGCTCTTGTCTATTGCATATTTGGCTTATGGAACGGTATCTGTGCTAATTTCAATCTCTGGTTTCATGCAGCACCCCAACTCACCTTTCCCCTTAAGCAAGCATAAGTTGGTTTTCTACATTTGAGACCCTGTTCTGTTTTGTAATTCAGTTCCTGTGTAGCCAAGTTTACATTCCGTGTATTGGTGATATCTTATGATGTTTCTTTTTCTGTGTGACTTATTTCACTTAGAATCATCGTACCTGAATCCACTCATTATGCTGCTACGGGCCTGATGACATAGATTTCATTGCTGAGTGATATTGCATTGTACGTAAGTACCACAACTTCTTTATCCATTTTTCGCTTTCTGTGATATTGAACTTGTACCATAAACGAGGTTCTTGTAAACAGAGCCATCCCAAACTTTGGGGTGGCTGTGTCTTTTTGATTTTAATTTCCCTAAGCTATAGGACCATAAGTGGAAGTGCCCTAGGCTCTGTTGCTTTGTTTTTTAGATGTTTCAGGAAACACCATACACTTCTCCAGAGTGGCTGTTGGCAATTTACATCCCGCCCATCAGCATAACAAGTCTCCCAGTTCTTCATGGCCTGTCCTGCCTTTCTGGATTTTACACATTTTTCAGATGGCCCTTTTGACTGGGCGGCAGTGAGACTTCATTGTAGTGCAGATTTCCTTTGCAAGCTTGCTTGGTTGGCCAAAAAGGGCGTATGCGTTTTTTCCTGAATATATTCAGGAAAAAACGCATACGCCCTTTATGGCCAAGTGCATCGTTGTGGACGTTCTGCCTCTTTTCCTCTGCTTTACATGCAATTCCAGTCTACCTCCTGAAATCGGTTTCGTGCAATTCTGCACCACTTTCAAGTCCTCTTGGCAGCCTTACTTCAATATATTTTTGGACGATAGCTGTCATTTATAACTCTGCAGGTTTGTGAATTACAGTGCCCCTGAGCTCCTTTCTTCAACTCGCTTTTTTGTGAGCTGGCCTCAACACCGCAGGATTGCTTCAGGCCCTAGTGTGGATCCGGCACGGCACGCTGAACCTTTGGTTAATTCCTCTTCCTGGTGGGAAATGAGAGTTAAATTTGCCCGTCCAGACACCTCCAGCTAGTTTATCATTGGTTCTCCCTATTCCTGTACATTTTCCGCAGAAATTGCAAACTGGGCCATACAGGAGGTTAAAGGCACTGACTCTCCAAGTGGGGAGAGTGTTAGTAAAGCGTCTGGAGTGTTGCACCCGAGTATCAAGGGACGAAAACTGAGACACATTTGAACACGTTTCCTGATCACACGGTGGATCATACTCTGTGTTCCACATGCATGTTTTAGCTGAAGGAAGAATCCCTTAAACTTGGAGAGTTTAGACCCATGGAATGGGTACCATGCAATATGACTTCAAAGGGTCTGCATTTGCTCACTGAACCTCACCAATCCTATCACTGCTGCGTTTATGCCGCCGTACACACGCTTGATTCTCTTTCGGAGACATATAAATCCGTAGTTTATAAGATTATTTCTAGTCAGGTGTATTTTTAAGCGTTTAATATGGGGTGTTGAGTCCACTTCGTTGAGCAAGGAGTAGCTCTTGTCTATTACATATTTGGCTTATGGAATGGTATCTGTGCTAATTTCAATCTCTGGTTTTATGCAGCACCCCAACTCACCTTTCCCCTTAAGCAAGCATAAGTTGGTTTTCTACATTTGAGACCCTGTTCTGTTTTGTAATTCAGTTCCTGTGTAGCCAAGTTTACATTCCGTGTATTGGTGATATCTTAT
Organism: Leucopleurus acutus; assembly: GCF_964270905.1. NCBI lineage: Eukaryota > Metazoa > Chordata > Mammalia > Artiodactyla > Delphinidae > Leucopleurus > Leucopleurus acutus. Next base: position 82,420 of record NW_028139075.1, on the reverse strand, counting down.
GATGTTTCTTTTTCTGTGTGACTTATTTCACTTAGAATCATCGTACCTGAATCCACTCATTATGCTGCTACGGGCCTGATGACATAGATTTCATTGCTGAGTGATATTGCATTGTACGTAAGTACCACAACTTCTTTATCCATTTTTCGCTTTCTGTGATATTGAACTTGTACCATAAACGAGGTTCTTGTAAACAGAGCCGTCCCAAACTTTGGGGTGGCTGTGTCTTTTTGATTTTAATTTCCCTAAGCTATAGGACCATAAGTGGAAGTGCCCTAGGCTCTGTTGCTTTGTTTTTTAGATGTTTCAGGAAACACCATACACTTCTCCAGAGTGGCTGTTGGCAATTTACATCTCGCCCATCAGCATAACAAGGCTCCCAGTTCTCCATGGCCTGTCCTGCCTTTCTGGATTTTACACATTTTTCAGATGGCCCTTTTGACTGGGCGGCAGTGAGACTTCATTGTAGTGCAGATTTCCTTTGCAAGCTTGCTTGGTTGGCCAAAAAGGGCGTATGCGTTTTTTCCTGAATATATTCAGGAAAAAACGCATACGCCCTTTTTGGCCAAGTGCATCGTTGTGGACGTTCTGCCTCTTTTCCTATGCTTTACATGCAATTCCAGTCTACCTCCTGAAATCGGTTTCGTGCAATTCTGCCCCACTTTCAAGTCCTCTTGGCAGCCTTACTTCAATATATTTTTGGACGATAGCTGTCATTTATAACTCTGCAGGTTTGTGAATTACAGTGCCCCTGAGCTCCTTTCTTCAACTCGCTTTTTTGTGAGCTGGCCGCAACACCGCAGGATTGCTTCAGGCCCTAGTGTGGTTCCGGCACGGCACGCTGAGCCTTTGGTTAATTCCTCTTCCTGGTGGGAAATGAGAGTTAAATTTACCCGTCCAGACACCTCCAGCTAGTCTCTCTTTGGTTCTCCCTATTCCTGTACATTTTCCGCAGAAATTGCAAACTGGGCCAAACAGGAGTTTAAAGACACTGACTCTCCAAGTGGGGAGAGTGTTAGTAAAGCGTCTTGAATGTTGCACCCGAGTACCAGGGGACGAAAACTGAGACACATTTGAACACGTTTCCTGATCACACGGTGGATCATACTCTGTGTTCCACATGCATGTTTCAGCTGAAGGAAGAATCCCTTAAACCTGGAGAGTTGAGACCCTTGGAATGGGTCCCATGCAGTATGACTTCAAAGGGTCTGCATTTGCTCACCGAACCTCACCAATCCTATCACTGCTGCGTTTATGCAGCCGTACACATGCTTGATTCTCTTTCGGAGACATATAAATCCGTAGGTTTTAAGATTATTTCTAGTCAGGTATATTCTTAGGCGTTTAATATGGGGTGTTGAGTCCACTGTGTTGAGCAAGGAGTAGCTCTTGTCTATTACATATTTGGCTTATGGAACGGTATCTGTGCTAATTTCAGTGTCTGGTTTTATGCAGCACCCCAACTCACCTTTCCCCTTAAGCAAGCATAAGTTGGTTTTCTACATATGAGACCCTGTTCTGTTTTGTAATTCAGTTCCTGTGTAGCCAAGTTTACATTCCGTGTAGTAGTGATACCTTATGATGTTTCTTTTTCTGTGTGACTTATTTCACTTAGAATCATCGTACCTGCATCCACTCATTATGCTGCTACGGGCCTGATGACATAGATTTCTTTGCTGAGTGATATTGCATTGTACGTAAGTACCACAACTTCTTTATCCATTTTTCGCTTTCTGTGATATTGAACTTCTACCGTAAACGCGGTTCTTGTAAACAGAGCCTGCCTAAACATTGGAGTGGCTGTGTCTTTCTGATTTTAATTTCCCTAAGCTATAGGACCATAAGTGGAAGTGCCCTAGGCTCTGTTGCTTTGTTTTTTAGATGTTTCAGGAAACACCATACACTTCTCCAGAGTGGCTGTTGGCAATTTACATCCCACCCACCAGCATAACAAGGCTCCCAGTTCTCCATGGCCTGTCCTGGCTTTCTGGATTTTATACTTTTTTCAGATGGCCCTTTTGACCGGGGGGCAGTTAGACTTCATTGTAGTGCAGATATCCTTTGCAAGCTTGCTTGGTTGGCCAAAAAGGGCGTATGCGTTTTTTCCTGAATATATTCAGGAAAAAACGCATACGCCCTTTTTGGCCAAGTGCATCATTGTGGACGTTCTGCCTCTTTTCCTATGCTTTACATGCAATTCCAGTGTACCTCCTGAAATCGATTTCCTGCAATTCTGCCCCGCTTTCAAGTCCTCTTGGCAGCCTTACTTCAATATATTTTTGGACGATAGATGTCATTTATAACTCTGCAGGTTTGTGAATTACAGTGCCCCTGAGCTCGTTTCTTCAACTCGCTTTCTTGTGAGCTGGCCGCAACACCGCAGGATTGCTTCAGGCCCTAGTGTAGTTCCGGCACGGCATGCTGAGCCTTTGGTTAATTCCTCTTCCTGGTGCGAAATGAGAGTTAAATTTGCCCGTCCAGACACCTCCAGCTAGTCTCTCTTTCGTTCTCCCTATTCCTGTTCATTTTCCACAGAAATTACAAACTGGGCCAAACAGGAGGTTAAAGGCACTGACTCTCCAAGTGGGGAGAGTGTTAGTAAAGCATCTGGAATGTTGCACCCGAGTACCAGGGGACGAAAACGAGACACATTTGAACACGTTTCCCGATCACACGGTGGATCATACTCTGGGTTCCACATGCATGTTTTAGCTGAAGGAAGAATCCCTTAAACCTGGAGAGTTGAGACCCATGGAATGGGTACCATGCAATATGACTTCAAAGGGTCTGCATTTGCTCACCGAAACTCACCAATCCTATCACTGCTGCGTTTATGCCGCTGTACACACGCTTGATTCTCTTTCGGAGACATATAAATGCGTAGGTTTTAAGATTATTTCTAGTCAGGTATATTCTTAGGCGTTTAATATGGGGTGTTGAGTCCAGTGCGTTGAGCAAGGAGTAGCTCTTGTCTATTACATATTTGGCTTATGGAACGGTATCTGTGCTAATTTCAATCTCTGGTTTTATGCAACACCCCAACTCACCTTTCCCCTTAAGCAAGCATAAGTTGGTTTTCTACATTTGACACCCTGTTCTGTTTTGTAATTCAGTTCCTGTGTAGCCAAGTTTACATTCCGTGTAGTAGTGATATCTTATGATGTTTCTTTTTCTGTGTGACTTATTTCACTTAGAATCATCGTACCTGCATCCACTCATTATGCTGCTACGGGCCTGATGACATAGATTTCATTGCTGAGTGATATTGCATTGTACGTAAGTACCACAACTTCTTTATCCATTTTTCGCTTTCTGTGATATTGAACTTGTATCATAAACGAGGTTCTTGTAAACAGAGCCGTCCCAAACTTTGGGGTGGCTGTGTCTTTTTGATTTTAATTTCCCTAAGCTATAGGACCATAAGTGGAAGTGCCCTAGGCTCTGTTGCTTTGTTATTTAGATGTTTCAGGAAACACCATACACTTCTCCAGAGTGGCTGTTGGCAATTTACATCCCGCCCATCAGCATAACAAGGCTCCCAGTTCTCCATGGCCTGTCCTGCCTTTCTGGATTTTACACTTTTTTCAGATGGCCCTTTTGACAGGGGGGCAGTGAGACTTCATTGTAGTGCAGATATCCTTTGCAAGCTTGCTTGGTTGGCCAAAAAGGGCGTATGCGTTTTTTCCTGAATATATTCAGGAAAAAACGTATACGCCCTTTTTGGCCAAGTGCATCATTGTGGACCTTCTGCCTCTTTTCCTATGCTTTACATGCAATTCCAGTGTACCTCCTGAAATCGATTTCCTGCAATTCTGCCCCGCTTTCGAGTCCTCTTGGCAGCCTTACTTCAATATATTTTTGGACGATAGCTGTCATTTATAACTCTGCAGGTTTGTGAATTACAGTGCCCCTGAGCTCCTTTCTTCAACTCGCTTTCTTGTGAGCTGGCCGCAACACCGCAGGATTGCTTCAGGCCCTAGTGTAGTTCCGGCACGGCACGCTGAGCCTTTGGTTAATTCCTCTTCCTGGTGGGAAATGAGAGTTAAATTTGCCCGTCCGGACACCTCCAGCTAGTCTCTCTTTTGTTCTCCCTATTCCTGTTCATTTTCCACAGATATTACAAACTGGGCCAAACAGGAGGTTAAAGGCACTGACTCTCCAAGTGGGGAGAGTGTTAGTAAAGCGTCTTGAATGTTGCACCCGAGTACGAGGGGACGAAAACTGAGACACATTTGAACACGTTTCCTGATCACACGGTGGATCATACTCTGTGTTCCACATGCATGTTTCAGCTGAAGGAAGAATCCCTTAAACCTGGAGAGTTGAGACCCATGGAATGAGTACCATGCAGTATGACTTCAAAGGGTCTGCATTTGCTCACCGAACCTCACCAATCCTATCACTGCTGCGTTTATGCCGCTGTACACACGCTTGATTCTCTTTCGGAGACATATAAATCCGTAGGTTTTAAGATTATTTCTAGTCAGGTGTATTCTTAGGCGTTTAATATGGGGTGTTGAGTCCACTTGGTTCAGCAAGGAGTAGCTCTTGTCTATTGCATATTTGGCTTATGGAATGGTATCTGTGCTAATTTCAATCTCTGGTTTCATGCAGCACCCCAACTCACCTTTCCCCTTAAGCAAGCATAAGTTGGTTTTCTACATTTGACACCCTGTTCTGTTTTGTAATTCAGTTCCTGTGTAGCCAAGTTTACATTCCGTGTATTGGTGATATCTTATGATGTTTCTTTTTCTGTGTGACTTATTTCACTTAGAATCATCGTACCTGAATCCACTCATTATGCTGCTACGGGCCTGATGACGTAGATTTCATTGCTGAGTGATATTCCATTGTACGTAAGTACCACAATTTCTTTATCCATTTTTTGCTTTCTGTGATATTGAACTTGTACCATAAACGAGGTTCTTGTAAACAGAGCCGTCCCAAACTTTGGGGTGGCTGTGTCTTTTTGATTTTAATTTCCCTAAGCTATAGGACCATAAGTGGAAGTGCCCTAGGCTCTGTTGCTTTGTTTTTTAGATGTTTCAGGAAACACCATACACTTCTCCAGAGTGGCTTTTGGCAATTTACATCCCGCCCACCAGCATAACAAGGCTCCCAGTTCTCCATGGCCTGTCCTGCCTTTCTGGATTTTACACTTTTTTCAGATGGCCCTTTTGACCGGGGGGCAGTGAGACTTCATTGTAGTGCAGATTTCCTTTGCAAGCTTGCTTGGTTGGCCAAAAAGGGCGTATGCGTTTTTTCCTGAATATATTCAGGAAAAAACGCATACGCCGTTTTTGGCCAAGTGCATCATTGTGGACGTTCTGCCTCTTTTCCTATGCTTTACATGCAATTCCAGTGTACCTCCTGAAATCGATTTCCTGCAATTCTGCCCCGCTTTCAAGTCCTCTTGGCAGCCTTACTTCAATATAGTTTTGGACGATAGCTGTCATTTATAACTCTGCAGGTTTGTGAATTACAGTGCCCCTGAGCTCGTTTCTTCAACTCGCTTTCTTGTGAGCTGGCCGCAACACCACAGGATTGCTTCAGGCCCTAGTGTATTTCCGGCACGGCACGCTGAGCCTTTGGTTAATTCCTCTTCCTGGTGGGAAATGAGAGTTAAATTTGCCCGTCCAGACACCTCCAGCTACTCTCTCTTTCGTTCTCCCTATTCCTGTTCATTTTCCACAGAAATTACAAACTGGGCCAAACAGGAGGTTAAAGGCACTGACTCTCCAAGTGGGGAGAATGTTAGTAAAGCATCTGGAATGTTGCACCCGAGTACCAGGGACGAAAACGAGACACATTTGAACACGTTTCCCGATCACACGGTGGATCATACTCTGGGTTCCACATGCATGTTTTAGCTGAAGGAAGAATCCCTTAAACATGGAGAGTTGAGACCCATGGAATGGGTACCATGCAATATGACTTCAAAGGGTCTGCATTTGCTCACCGAACCTCACCAATCCTATCACTGCTGCGTTTATGCTGCTGTACACACGCTTGATTCTCTTTCGGAGACATATAAATCCGTAGGTTTTAATATTCTTACTAGTCGGGTATATTCTTAGGCGTTTAATATGGGGTGTTGAGTCCACTTCGTTGAGCAAGGAGTAGCTCTTGTCTATTACATATTTGGCTTATGGAACGGTATCTGTGCTAATTTCAATCTCTGGTTTCATGCAGCACCCCAACTCACCTTTCCCCTCAAGCAAGCATAAGTTGGTTTTCTAAACTTGAGACCCAGTTCTGTTTTGTAATTCAGTTCTTGTGTAGCCAAGTTTACCTTCCGTGTAGTAGTGATATCTTATGGTGTTTCTTTTTCTGTGTGACTTATTTCACTTAGAATCATCGTACCTGAATCCACTCATTATGCTGGTACGGGCCTGATGACATAGATTTCATTGCTGAGTGATATTGCATTGTACGTAAGTACCACAACTTCTTTATCCATTTTTCGCTTTCTGTGATATTGAACTTGTACCATAAACGAGGTTCTTGTAAACAGAGCCTTCCCAAACTTTGGGGTGGCTGTGTCTTTTTGATTTTAATTTCCCTAAGCTATAGGACCATAAGTGGAAGTGCCCTAGGCTCTGTTGCTTTGTTTTTTAGATGTTTCAGGAAACACCATACATTTCTCCAGAGTGGCTGTTGGCAATTTACATCCCGCCCATCAGCATAACAAGGCTCCCAGTTCTCCATGGCCTGTCCTGCCTTTCTGGATTTTACACATTTTTCAGATGGCCCTTTTGACTGGGCTGCAGTGAGACTTCATTGTAGTGCAGATTTCCTTTGCAAGCTTTCTTGGTTGGCCAAAAAGGGCGTATGCGTTTTTTCCTGAATCAGGAAAAAACGCATACGCCCTTTTTGGCCAAGTGCATCGTTGTGGATGTTCTGCCTCTTTTCCTATGCTTTACATGCAATTCCAGTGTACCTCCTGAAATCGGTTTCGTGCAATTCTGCACCACTTTCAAGTCCTCTTGGCAGCCTTACTTCAATATATTTTTGGACGATAGCTGTCATTTATAACTCTGCAGGTTTGTGAATTACAGTGCCCCTGAGCTCCTTTCTTCAACTCGCTTTTTTGTGAGCTGGCCTCAACACCGCAGGATTGCTTCAGGCCCTATTTTGTATCCGGCACGGCATGCTGAGCCTTTGGTTAATTCCTCTTCCTGGTGGGAAATGAGAGTTAAATTTGCCCGTCCAGACACCTCCAGCTAGTTTATCATTGGTTCTCCCTATTCCTGTACATTTTCCGCAGAAATTGCAAACTGGGCCATACAGGAGGTTAAAGGCACTGACTCTCCAAGTGGAGAGAGTGTTAGTAAAGCGTCTGGAGTGTTGCACCCGAGTACCAGGGGACGAAAACTGAGACACATTTGAACACGTTTCCTGATCACACGGTGGATCATACTCTGTGTTCCACATGCATGTTTTAGCTGAAGGAAGAATCCCTTATAACTTGGAGAGTTGAGACCCATGGAATGGGTACCATGCAATATGACTTCAAAGGGTCTGCATTTGCTCACCGTACCTCACCATTCCTATCACTGCTGCGTTTATGCTGCTGTACACACGCTTGATTCTCTTTCGGAGACATATAAATCCGTAGGTTTTAATATTCTTACTAGTCAGGTATATTCTTAGGCGTTTAATATGGGGTGTTGAGTCCACTTCGTTGAGCAAGGAGTAGCTCTTGTCTATTACATATTTGGCTTATGGAACGGTATCTGTGATAATTTCAATCTCTGGTTTCATGCAGCACCCCTACTCACCTTTCCCCTCAAGCAAGCATAAGTTGGTTTTCTACATTTGAGACCCTGTTCTGTTTTGTAATTCAGTTCTTGTGTAGCCAAGTTTACCTTCCGTGTAGTAGTGATATCTTATGGTGTTTCTTTTTCTGTGTGACTTATTTCACTTAGAATCATCATACCTGAATCCACTCATTATGCTGCTACGGGCCTGATGACATAGATTTCATTGCTGAGTGATATTGCATTGTACGTAAGTACCACAACTTCTTTATCCATTTTTCGCTTTCTGTGATATTGAACTTGTACCGTAAAAGAGGTTCTTGCAAACAGAGCCGTCCCAAACTTTGGGGTGACTGTGTCTTTTTGATTTTAATTTCCCTAAGCTATAGGACCATAAGTGGAAGTGCCCTAGGCTCTGTTGCTTTGTTTTTTAGATGTTTCAGGAAACACCATACACTTCTCCAGAGTGGCTGTTGGCAATTTACATCCCGCCCATCAGCATAACAAGGCTCCCAGTTCTCCATGGCCTGTCCTGCCTTTCTGGATTTTACACTTTTTTCAGATGGCCCTTTTGACCGGGGGGCAGTGAGACTTCATTGTAGTGCAGATTTCCTTTGCAAGCTTGCTTGGTTGGCCAAAAAGGGCGTATGCGTTTTTTCCTGAATATATTCAGGAAAAAACGCATACGCCCTTTTTGGCCAAGTGCATCATTGTGGACGTTCTGCCTCTTTTCCTATGCTTTACATGCAATTCCTGTCTACCTCCTGAAATCGGTTTCCTGCAATTCGGCCCCGCTTTCAAGTCCTCTTGGCAGCCTTACTTCAATATATTTTTGGACGATAGCTGTCATTTATAACTCTGCAGGTTTGTGAATTACAGTGCCCCTGAGCTCCTTTCTTCAACTCGCTTTCTTGTGAGCTGGCCGCAACACCGCAGGATTGATTCAGGCCCTAGTGTGGTTCCGGCACGGCATGCTGAGCCTTTGGTTAATTCCTCTTTCTGGTGGGAAATGAGAGTTAAATTTGCCCGTCCAGACACCTCCAGCTAGTTTCTCATTGGTTCTCCCTATTCCTGTACATTTTCCTCAGAAATTGCAAACTGGGCCATACAGGAGGTTAAAGGCACTGACTCTCCAAGTGGGGAGAGTGTTAGTAAAGCATCTGGAGTGTTGCACCCGAGTACCAGGGGACGAAAACTGAGACACATTTGAACACGTTTCCTGATCACACGGTGGATCATACTCTGGGTTCCACATGCATGTTTTAGTTCAAGGAAGAATCCCTTAAACCTGGAGAGTTGAGACCCATGGAATGGGTACCATGCAATATGACTTCAAAGGGTCTGCATTTGCTCACCGAACCTCACCAATCCTATCACTGCTGCGTTTATGCCGCTGTACACACGCTTGTTTCTCTTTCGGAGACATATAAATCCGTAGTTTTTAAGATTATTTCTAGTCAGGTGTAATCTTAAGTGTTTAATATGGGGTGTTGAGTCCACTTCGTTGAGCAAGGAGTAGCTCATGTCTATTACATATTTGACTTATGGAACGGTATCTGTGCTAATTTCAATCTCTGGTTTCATGCAGCACCCCAACTCACCTTTCCCCTTAAGCAAGCATAAGTTGGTTTTCTACATTTGACACCCTGTTCTGTTTTGTAATTCAGTTCCTGTGTAGCCAAGTTTACATTCCGTGTAGTAATGATATCTTATGATGTTTCTTTTTCTGTGTGACTTATTTCACTTAGACTCATCATACCTGCATCCACTCATTATGCTGCTATGTGCCTGATGACATAGATTTCATTGCTGAGTGATATTGCATTGTACGTAAGTACCACAACTTCTTTATCCATTTTTTGCTTTCTGTGATATTGAACTTATACCATAAACGAGGTTCTTGTAAACAGAGCCGTCCCAAACTTTGGGGTGGCTGTGTCTTTTTGATTTTAATTTCCCTAAGCTATAGGACCATAAGTGGAAGTGCCCTAGACTCTGTTGCTTTGTTTTTTAGATGTTTCAGGAAACACCATACACTTCTCCAGAGTGGCTGTTGGCAATTTACATCCCGCCCACCAGCATAACAAGGCTCCCAGTTCTCCATGGCCTGTCCTGCCTTTCTGGATTTTACCCTTTTTTCAGATGGCCCTTTTGACCGGGGGGCAGTGAGACTTCATTGTAGTGCAGATTTCCTTTGAAAGCTTGCTTGGTTGGCCAAAAAGGGCGTATGCGTTTTTTCCTGAATATATTCAGGAAAAAACGTATACGCACTTTTTGGCCAAGTGCATCATTGTGGACGTTCTGCCTCTTTTCCTATGCTTTACATGCAATTCCCGTCTACCTCCTGAAATCGGTTTCCTGCAATTCTGCCCCGCTTTCAAGTCCTCTTGGCAGCCTTACTTCAATATATTTTTGGACGATAGCTGTCATTTATAACTCTGCAGGTTTGTGAATTACAGTGCCCCTGAGCTCCTTTCTTCAACTCGCTTTCTTGTGAGCTGGCCGCAACACCGCAGGATTGCTTCAGGCCCTAGTGTGGTTCCGGCACGGCACGCTGAGCCTTTGGTTAATTCCTCTTCCTGGTGGGAAATGAGAGTTAAATTTGCCCGTCCACACACCTCCAGCTAGTGTCTCATTAGTTCTCCCAATTCCTGTACATTTTCCGCAGAAATTGCAAACTGGGCCAAACAGGAGTTTAAAGACACTGACTCTCCAAGTGGGGAGAGTGTTAGTAAAGCGTCTTGAATGTTGCACCCGAGTACCAGGGGACGAAAACTGAGACACATTTGAACACGTTTCCTGATCACACGGTGGATCATACTCTGTGTTCCACATGCATGTTTCAGCTGAAGGAAGAATCCCTTAAACCTGGAGAGTTGAGACCCATGGAATGGGTACCATGCAATATGACTTCAAAGGGTCTGCATTTGCTCACCGAACTTCACCAATCCTATCACTGCTGCGTTTATGCCGCCGTACACACGCTTGATTCTTTTTCGGAGACATATAAATCGGTAGGTTTTAATATTCTTACTAGTCAGGTATATTCTTAGGCGTTTAATATGGGGTGTTGAGTCCACTTCGTTCAGCAAGGAGTAGCTCTTGTCTATTACATATTTGGCTTATGGAACGGTATCTGTGCTAATTTCAATCTCTGGTTTCATGCAGCACCCCAACTCACCTTTCCCCTCAAGCAAGCATAAGTTGATTTTCTACATTTGAGACCCTGTTCTGTTTTGTAATTCAGTTCTTGTGTAGCCAAGTTTACCTTCCGTGTAGTAGTGATATCTTATGGTGTTTCTTTTTATGTGTGAGTTATTTCACTTAGAATCATCATACCTGAATCCACTCATTATGCTGCTACGGGCCTGATGACATAGATTTCATTGCTGAGTGATATTGCATTGTACGTAAGTACCACAACTTCTTTATCCATTTTTCGCTTTCTGTGATATTGAACTTGTACTGTAAACGAGGTTCTTGTCAACAGAGCCATCCCAAACTTTGGGGTGACTGTGTCTTTTTGATTTTAATTTCCCTAAGCTATAGGACCATAAGTGGAAGTGCCCTAGGCTCTGTTGCTTTGTTTTTTAGATGTTTCAGGAAACACCATACACTTCTCCAGAGTGGCTGTTGGCAATTTACATCCCGCCCATCAGCATAACAAGGCTCCCAGTTCTCCATGGCCTGTCCTGCGTTTCTGGATTTTACACTTTTTTCAGATAGCCCTTTTGACCGGGGAGCAGTGAGACTTCATTGTAGTGCAGATATCCTTTGCAAGCTTGCTTGGTTGGCCAAAAAGGGCGTATGCGTTTTTTCCTGAATATATTCAGGAAAAAACGCATACGCCCTTTTTGGCCAAGTGCATCATTGTGGACGTTCTGCCTCTTTTCGTATGCTTTACATGCAATTCCAGTGTACCTCCTGAAATCGATTTCCTGCAATTCTGCCCCGCTTTCAAGTCCTCTTGGCAGCCTTACTTCAATATATTTTTGGACGATCGCTGTCATTTATAACTCTGCAGGTTTGTGAATTACAGTGCCCCTGAGCTCGTTTCTTCAACTCGCTTTCTTGTGAGCTGGCCGCAACACCGCAGGATTGCTTCAGGCCCTAGTGTAGTTCCGGCACGGCACGCTGAGCCTTTGGTTAATTCCTCTTCCTGGTGGGAAATGAGAGTTAAATTTGCCCGTCCAGACACCTCCAGCTAGTCTCTCTTTCGTTCTCCCTATTCCTGTTCATTTTCCACAGAAATTACAAACTGGGCCAAACAGGAGGTTAAAGGCACTGACTCTCCAAGTGGGGAGAGTGTTAGTAAAGCATCTGGAATGTTGCACCCGAGTACCAGGGGACGAAAACGAGACACATTTGAACACGTTTCCCGATCACTCGGTGGATCATACTCTGGGTTCCACATGCATGTTTTAGCTGAAGGAAGAATCCCTTAAACCTGGAGAGTTGAGACCCATGGAATGGTTACCATGCAATATGACTTCAAAGGGTCTGCATTTGCTCACCGAACCTCACCAATCCTATCACTGCTGCATTTATGCCGCTGTACACACGCTTGATTCTCTTTCGGAGACATATAAATCCGTAGGTTTTAAGATTATTTCTAGTCAGGTATATTCTTAGGCGTTTAATATGGGGTGTTGAGTCCACTTCGTTCAGCAAGGAGTAGCTCTTGTCTATTGCATATTTGGCTTATGGAACGGTATCTGTGCTAATTTCAATCTCTGGTTTCATGCAGCACCCCAACTCACCTTTCCCCTTAAGCAAGCATAAGTTGGTGTTCTACATTTGAGACCCTGTTCTGTTTTGTAATTCAGTTCCTGTGTAGCCAAGTTTATATTCCGTGTAGTAGTGATATCTTATGATGTTTCTTTTTCTGTGTGACTTATTTCACTTAGAATCATCGTACCTGAATCCACTCATTATGCTGCAACGGGCCTGATGACAAGATTTCATTGCTGAGTGATATTGCATTGTACTTAAGTACCACAACTTCTTTATCCATTTTTCGCTTTTGTGCTATTGAACTTGTACCGTAAACAAGATTCTTGTAAACAGAGCCGTCCCAAACTTTGGGGTGGCTGTGTCTTTTTGATTTTAATTTCCCTAAGCTATAGGACCATAAGTGGAAGTGCCCTAGGCTCTGTTGCTTGTTTTTTAGATGTTTCAGGAAACACCATACACTTCTCCAGAGTGGCTGTTGGCAATTTACATCCCGCCCATCAGCATAACAAGGCTCCCAGTTCTCCATGGCCTGTCCTGCCTTTCTGGATTTTACACTTTTTTCAGATGGCCCTTTTGACCGGGGGGCAGTGAGACTTCATTGTAGTGCAGATTTCCTTTGCAAGCTTGCTTGGTTGGCCAAAAAGGGCGTATGCGTTTTTTTCCTGAATAGATTCAGGAAAAAACGCATACGCCCTTTTTGGCCAAGTGCATCATTGTGGACGTTCTGCCTCTTTTCCTATGCTTTACATGCAATTCCTGTCTACCTCCTGAAATCGGTTTCCTGCAATTCTGCCCCGCTTTCAAGTCCTCTTGGCAGCCTTACTTCAATATATTTTTGGACGATAGCTGTCATTTATAACTCTGCAGGTTTGTGAATTACAGTGCCCCTGAGCTCCTTTCTTCAACTCGCTTTCTTGTGAGCTGGCCGCAACACCGCAGGATTGATTCAGGCCCTAGTGTGGTTCCGGCACGGCATGCTGAGCCTTTGGTTAATTCCTCTTTCTGGTGGGAAATGAGAGTTAAATTTGCCCGTCCAGACACCTCCAGCTAGTTTATCATTGGTTCTCCCTATTCCTGTACATTTTCCACAGAAATTACAAACTGGGCCAAACAGGAGGTTAAAGGCACTGACTCTCCAAGTGGGGAGAATGTTAGTAAAGCATCTGGAATGTTGCACCCGAGTACCAGGGACGAAAACGAGACACATTTGAACACGTTTCCCGATCACACGGTGGATCATACTCTGGGTTCCACATGCATGTTTTAGCTGAAGGAAGAATCCCTTAAACCTGGAGAGTTGAGACCCATGGAATGGGTACCATGCAATATGACTTCAAAGGGTCTGCATTTGCTCACCGAACCTCCCCAGTCCTATCACTGCTGCGTTTATGCCGCCGTACACACGCTTGATTCTCTTTCGGAGACATATAAATCCGTAGGTTTTAAGATTATTTCTAGTCAGGTATATTCTTAGGCGTTTAATATGGGGTGTTGAGTCCACTTCGTTCAGCAAGGAGTAGCTCTTGTCTATTGCATATTTGGCTTATAGAACGGTATCTGTGCTAATTTCAATCTCTGGTTTCATGCAGCACCCCAACTCACCTTTCCCCTTAAGCAAGCATAAGTTGGTGTTCTACATTTGAGACCCTGTTCTGTTTTGTAATTCAGTTCCTGTGTAGCCAAGTTTATATTCCGTGTAGTAGTGATATCTTATGATGTTTCTTTTTCTGTGTGACTTATTTCACTTAGAATCATCGTACCTGAATCCACTCATTATGCTGCAACGGGCCTGATGACAAGATTTCATTGCTGAGTGATATTGCATTGTACTTAAGTACCACAACTTCTTTATTCATTTTTCGCTTTCTGTGATATTGAACTTGTACCATAAAGGAGGTTCTTGTAAACAGAGCCGTCCCAAACTTTGGGGTGGCTGTGTCTTTTTGATTTTAATTTCCCTAAGCTATAGGACCATAAGTGGAAGTGCCCTAGGCTCTGTTGCTTTGTTTTTTAGATGTTTCAGGAAACACCATACACTTCTCCAGAGTGGCTGTTGGCAATTTACATCCCGCCCATCAGCATAACAAGGCTCCCAGTTCTCCATGGCCTGTCCTGCCTTTCTGGATTTTACACATTTTTCAGATGGCCCTTTTGACTGGGCGGCAGTGAGACTTCATTGTAGTGCAGATTTCCTTTGCAAGCTTTCTTGGTTGGCCAAAAAGGGCGTATGCGTTTTTTCCTGAATGGAAAAAACGCATACGCCCTTTTTGGCCAAGTGCATCGTTGTGGACGTTCTGCCTCTTTTCCTATGCTTTACATGCAATTCCAGTCTACCTCCTGAAATCGGTTTCGTGCAATTCTGCACCACTTTCAAGTCCTCTTGGCAGCCTTACTTCAATATATTTTTGGACGATAGCTGTCATTTATAACTCTGCAGGTTTGTGAATTACAGTGCCCCTGAGCTCCTTTCTTCAACTCGCTTTTTTGTGAGCTGGCCGCAACACCGCAGGATTGCTTCAGGCCCTAGTGTGGATCCGGCACGGCACGCTGAGCCTTTGGTTAATTCCTCTTCCTGGTGGGAAATGAGAGTTAAATTTGCCCGTCTAGACACCTCCAGCTAGTTTATCATTGGTTCTCCCTATTCCTGTACATTTTCCGCAGAAATTGCAAACTGGGCCATACAGGAGGTTAAAGGCACTGACTCTCCAAGTGGAGAGAGTGTTAGTATAGCGTCTGGAGTGTTGCACCCGAGTACCAGGGGACAAAAACTGAGACACATTTGAACACGTTTCCTGATCACACGGTGGATCATACTCTGTGTTCCACATGCATGTTTTAGCTGAAGGAATAATCCCTTAAACTTGGAGAGTTGAGACCCATGGAATGGGTACCATGCAATATGACTTCAAAGGGTCTGCATTTGCTCACCGAACCTCACCAATCCTATCACTGCTGCGTTTATGCCGCTGTACACACGCTTGATTCTCTTTCGGAGACATATAAATCCGTAGGTTTTAATATTCTTACTAGTCAGGTATATTCTTAGGCGTTTAATATGGGGTGTTGAGTCCACTTCGTTGAGCAAGGAGTAGCTCTTGTCTATTACATATTTGGCTTATGGAACGGTATCTGTGTTAATTTCAATCTCTGGTTTCATGCAGCACCCCAACTCACCTTTCCCCTCAAGCAAGCATAAGTTGGTTTTCTACATTTGAGACCCTGTTCTGTTTTGTAATTCAGTTCCTGTGTAGCCAAGTTTACATTCCGTGTAGTAGTGATATCTTATGATGTTTCTTTTTCTGTGTGACTTATTTCACTTAGAATCATCATACCTGAATCCACTCATTATGCTGCTACGGGCCTGATGACATAGATTTCATTGCTGAGTGATATTGCATTGTACGTAAGTACCAGAACTTCTGTATCCATTTTTCGCTTTCTGTGATATTGAACTTGTACCGTAAACGAGGTTTTTGTAAACAGAGCCGTCCCAAAGTTTGGGGAGGCTGTGTCTTTTTCATTTTAATTTCCCTAAGCTATAGGACCATAAGTGGAAGTGCCCTAGGCTCTGTTGCTTTGTTTTTTAGATGTTTCAGGAAACACCATACACTTCTCCAGAGTGGCTGTTGGCAATTTACATCCCGCCCATCAGCATAACAAGGCTCCCAGTTCTCCATGGCCTGTCCTGCCTTTCTGGATATTACACTTTTTTCAGATGGCCCTTTTGACCATTGGGCAGTGAGACATCATTGTAGTGTAGATTTCCTTTGCAAGCCTGCTTGGATGGCCAAAAAGGGCGTATGCGTTTTTTCCTGAATATATTCAGGAAAGAACACATACGCCCTTTTTGGCCAAGTGCATCATTGTGGACGTTCTGCCTCTTTTCCTATGCTTTACATGCAGTTCCCGTCTACCTCCTGAAATCGGTTTCGTGCAATTCTGCCCCGCTTTCAAGTCCTCTTGGCAGCCTTACTTCAATATATTTTTGGACGATAGCTGTCATTTATAACTCTGCAGGTTTGTGAATTACAGTGCCCCTGAGCTCCTTTCTTCAACTCGCTTTCTTGTGAGCTGGCCGCAACACCGCAGGATTGCTTCAGGCCCTAGTGTGGTTCTGGCACGGCATGCTGAGCCTTTGGTTAATTCCTCTTTCTGGTGGGAAATGAGAGTTAAATTTGCCCGTCCAGACACCTCCAGCTAGTCTCTCTTTCGTTCTCCCTATTCCTGTTCATTTTCCTCAGAAATTGCAAACTGGGCCAAACAGGAGGTTAAAGGCACTGACTCTCCAAGTGGGGAGAGTGTTAGTAAAGCATCTGGAATGTTGCACTCGAGTACCAGGGGACGAAAACGAGACACATTTGAACACGTTTCCCGATCACACGGTGGATCATACTCTGGGTTCCACATGCATGTTTTAGCTGAAGGAAGAATCCCTTAAACCTGGAGAGTTGAGACCCATGGAATGGGTACCATGCAATATGACTTCATAGGTTCTGCATTTGCTCACCGAACCTCACCAATCCTATCACTGCTGCGTTTATGTCGCTGTACACACGCTTGATTCTCTTTCGGAGACATATAAATCGGTAGGTTTTTAGATTATTTCTAGTCAGGTATATTCTTAGGCGTTTAATATGGGGTGTTGAGTCCACTTCGTTCAGCAAGGAGTAGCTCTTGTCTATTACATATTTGGCTTATGGAACGGTATCTGTGCCAATTTCAATCTCTGGTTTCATGCAGCACCCCAACTCACCTTTCCCCTTAAGCAAGCATAAGTTGGTTTTCTACATTTGAGACCCTGTTCTGTTTTGTAATTCAGATCCTGTGTAGCCAAGTTTACATTCCGTGTAGTAGTGATATCTTATGATGTTTCTTTTTCTGTGTGACTTATTTCACTTAGAATCATCGTACCTGAATCCACTCATTATGCTGCTACGGGCCTGATGACATAGATTTCATTGCTGAGTGATATTGCATTGTACGTAAGTACCACAACTTCTTTATCCATTTTTCACTTTTGTGATATTGAACTTGTACCGTAAATAAGATTCTTCTAAACAGAGCCGTCCCAAACTTTGGGGTGGCTGTGTCTCTTTGATTTTAATTGCCCTAAGCTATAGGACCATAAGTGGAAGTGCCCTAGGCTCTGTTGCTTAGTTTTTTAGATGTTACAGGAAACACCATACACTTCTCCAGAGTGGCTGTTGGCAATTTACATCCCGCCCATCAGCATAACAAGGCTCCCAGTTCTTCATGGCCTGTCCTGCCTTTCTGGATTTTACACTTTTTTCATATGGCCCTTTTGACCGGGGGGCAGCGAGACTTCATTGTAGTGCAGATTTCCTTTGCAAGCTTGCTTGGTTGGCCAAAAAGGGCGTATGCGTTTTTTCCTGAATATATTCAGGAAAAAATGCATACGCCCTTTTTGGCCAAGTGCATCATTGTGGACGTTCTGCCTCTTTTCCTATGCTTTACATGCAATTCCCGTCTACCTCCTGAAATCGGTTTCCTGCAATTCTGCCCCGCTTTCAAGTCCTCTTGGCAGCCTTACTTCAATATATTTTTGGACGATAGCTGTCATTTATAACTCTGCAGGTTTGTGAATTACAGTGCCCCTGAGCTCCTTTCTTCAACTCGCTTTCTTGTGAGCTGGCCACAACACCGCAGGATTGCTTCAGGCCCTAGTGTGGTTCCGGCACGGCATGCTGAGCCTTTGGTTAATTCCTCTTTCTGGTGGGAAATGAGAGTTAAATTTGCCCGTCCAGACACCTCCAGCTAGTTTCTCATTGGTTCTCCCTATTGCTGTACATTTTCCACAGAAATTACAAACTGGGCCAAACAGGAGGTTAAAGGCACTGACTCTCCAAGTGGGGAGAGTGTTAGTAAAGCATCTGGAATGTTGCACCCGAGTACCAGGGGACGAAAACGAGACACATTTGAACACGTTTCTCGATCACACGGTGGATCATACTCTGGGTTCCACATGCATGTTTTAGCTGAAGGAAGAATCCCTTAAACTTGGAGAGTTGAGACCCATGGAATGGGTACCATGCAATATGACTTCAAAGGGTCTGCATTTGCTCACTGAACCTCACCATTCCTATCACTGCTGCGTTTATGCCGCTGTACACATGCTTGATTCTCTTTCGGAGACATATAAATCCGTAGGTTTTAAGATTATTTCTAGTCAGGTATATTCTTAGGCGTTTAATATGGGGTGTTGAGTCCACTTTGTTCAGCAAGGAGTAGCTCTTGTCTATTGCATATTTGGCTTATGGAACGGTATCTGTGCTAATTTCAATCTCTGGTTTCATGCAGCACCCCAACTCACCTTTCCCCTTAAGCAAGCATAAGTTGGTTTTCTACATTTGAGACCCTGTTCTGTTTTGTAATTCAGTTCCTGTGTAGCCAAGTTTACATTCCGTTTAGTACTGATACCTTATGATGTTTCTTTTTCTGTGTGACTTATTTCACTTAGAATCATCATACCTGAATCCACTCATTATGCTTCTACGGGCCTGATGACATAGATTTCAGTGCTGAGTGATATTGCATTGTACGTAAGTACCACAACTTCTGTATCCATTTTTCGCTTTCTGTGATATTGAACTTGTACCGTAAATGAGGTTCTTGTAAACAGAGCCGTCCCAAACTTTGGGGAGGCTGTGTCTTTTTGATTTTAATTTCCCTAAGCTATAGGACCATAAGTGGAAGTGACCTAGGCTCTGTTGCTTTGTTTTTTAGATGTTTCAGGAAACACCATACACTTCTCCAGAGTGGCTGTTGGCAATTTACATCCCGCCCATCAGCATAACAAGGCTCCCAGTTCTCCATGGCCTGTCCTGCCTTTCTGGATATTACACTTTTTTCAGATGGCCCTTTTGACCGGGGGGCAGTGAGACTTCATTGTATTGCAGATTTCCTTTGCAAGCCTGCTTAGTTGGCCAAAAAGGGCGTATGCGTTTTTTCCTGAATATATTCAGGAAAGAACACATACGCCCTTTTTGGCCAAGTGCATCATTGTGGACGTTCTGCCACTTTTCCTATGCTTTACATGCAATTCCCGTCTACCTCCTGAAATCGGTTTCGTGCAATTCTGCCCCGCTTTCAAGTCCTCTTGGCAGCATTACTTCAATATATTTTTGGACGATAGCTGTCATTTATAACTCTGCAGGTTTGTGAATTACAGTGCCCCTGAGCTCCTTTCTTCAACTCGCTTTCTTGTGAGCTGGCCGCAACACCGCAGGATTGCTTCAGGCCCTAGTGTAGTTCCGGCACGGCACGCTGAGCCTTTGGTTAATTCCTCTTCCTGGTGGGAAATGAGAGTTAAATTTGCCCGTCCAGACACCTCCAGCTAGTCTCTCTTTCGTTCTCCCTATTCCTGTTCATTTTCCACAGAAATTGCAAACTGGGCCAAACAGGAGGTTAAAGGCACTGACTCTCCAAGTGGGGAGAGTGTTAGTAAAGCATCTGGAATGTTGCACTCGAGTACCAGGGGACGAAAACGAGACACATTTGAACACGTTTCCCGATCACACGGTGGATCATACTCTGGGTTCCACATGCATGTTTTAGCTGAAGGAAGAATCCCTTAAACCTGGAGAGTTGAGACCCATGGAATGGGTACCATGCAATATGACTTCATAGGGTCTGCATTTGCTCACCGAACCTCACCAATGCTATCACTGCTGCGTTTATGTCGCTGTACACACCCTTGATTCTCTTTCGGAGACATATAAATCGGTAGGTTTTTAGATTATTTCTAGTCAGGTATATTCTTAGGCGTTTAATATGGGGTGTTGAGTCCACTTCGTTGAGCAAGGAGTAGCTCTTGTCTATTGCATATTTGGCTTATGGAACGGTATCTGTGCTAATTTCAATCTCTGGTTTCATGCAGCACCCCAACTCACCTTTCCCCTTAAGCAAGCATAAGTTGGTTTTCTACATTTGACACCCTGTTCTGTTTTGTAATTCAGTTCCTGTGTAGCCAAGTTTACATTCCGTGTATTGGTGATATCTTATGATGTTTCTTTTTCTGTGTGACTTATTTCACTTAGAATCATCGTACCTGAATCCACTCATTATGCTGCTACGGGCCTGATGACATAGATTTCATTGCTGAGTGATATTGCATTGTACGTAAGTACCACAACTTCTTTATCCATTTTTCGCTTTCTGTGATATTGAACTTGTACCATAAACGAGGTTCTTGTAAACAGAGCCATCCCAAACTTTGGGGTGGCTGTGTCTTTTTGATTTTAATTTCCCTAAGCTATAGGACCATAAGTGGAAGTGCCCTAGGCTCTGTTGCTTTGTTTTTTAGATGTTTCAGGAAACACCATACACTTCTCCAGAGTGGCTGTTGGCAATTTACATCCCGCCCATCAGCATAACAAGTCTCCCAGTTCTTCATGGCCTGTCCTGCCTTTCTGGATTTTACACATTTTTCAGATGGCCCTTTTGACTGGGCGGCAGTGAGACTTCATTGTAGTGCAGATTTCCTTTGCAAGCTTGCTTGGTTGGCCAAAAAGGGCGTATGCGTTTTTTCCTGAATATATTCAGGAAAAAACGCATACGCCCTTTATGGCCAAGTGCATCGTTGTGGACGTTCTGCCTCTTTTCCTCTGCTTTACATGCAATTCCAGTCTACCTCCTGAAATCGGTTTCGTGCAATTCTGCACCACTTTCAAGTCCTCTTGGCAGCCTTACTTCAATATATTTTTGGACGATAGCTGTCATTTATAACTCTGCAGGTTTGTGAATTACAGTGCCCCTGAGCTCCTTTCTTCAACTCGCTTTTTTGTGAGCTGGCCTCAACACCGCAGGATTGCTTCAGGCCCTAGTGTGGATCCGGCACGGCACGCTGAACCTTTGGTTAATTCCTCTTCCTGGTGGGAAATGAGAGTTAAATTTGCCCGTCCAGACACCTCCAGCTAGTTTATCATTGGTTCTCCCTATTCCTGTACATTTTCCGCAGAAATTGCAAACTGGGCCATACAGGAGGTTAAAGGCACTGACTCTCCAAGTGGGGAGAGTGTTAGTAAAGCGTCTGGAGTGTTGCACCCGAGTATCAAGGGACGAAAACTGAGACACATTTGAACACGTTTCCTGATCACACGGTGGATCATACTCTGTGTTCCACATGCATGTTTTAGCTGAAGGAAGAATCCCTTAAACTTGGAGAGTTTAGACCCATGGAATGGGTACCATGCAATATGACTTCAAAGGGTCTGCATTTGCTCACTGAACCTCACCAATCCTATCACTGCTGCGTTTATGCCGCCGTACACACGCTTGATTCTCTTTCGGAGACATATAAATCCGTAGTTTATAAGATTATTTCTAGTCAGGTGTATTTTTAAGCGTTTAATATGGGGTGTTGAGTCCACTTCGTTGAGCAAGGAGTAGCTCTTGTCTATTACATATTTGGCTTATGGAATGGTATCTGTGCTAATTTCAATCTCTGGTTTTATGCAGCACCCCAACTCACCTTTCCCCTTAAGCAAGCATAAGTTGGTTTTCTACATTTGAGACCCTGTTCTGTTTTGTAATTCAGTTCCTGTGTAGCCAAGTTTACATTCCGTGTATTGGTGATATCTTATGATGTTTCTTTTTCTGTGTGACTTATTTCACTTAGAATCATCGTACCTGAATCCACTCATTATGCTGCTACGGGCCTGATGACATAGATTTCATTGCTGAGTGATATTGCATTGTACGTAAGTACCACAACTTCTTTATCCATTTTTCGCTTTCTGTGATATTGAACTTGTACCATAAACGAGGTTCTTGTAAACAGAGCCGTCCCAAACTTTGGGGTGGCTGTGTCTTTTTGATTTTAATTTCCCTAAGCTATAGGACCATAAGTGGAAGTGCCCTAGGCTCTGTTGCTTTGTTTTTTAGATGTTTCAGGAAACACCATACACTTCTCCAGAGTGGCTGTTGGCAATTTACATCTCGCCCATCAGCATAACAAGGCTCCCAGTTCTCCATGGCCTGTCCTGCCTTTCTGGATTTTACACATTTTTCAGATGGCCCTTTTGACTGGGCGGCAGTGAGACTTCATTGTAGTGCAGATTTCCTTTGCAAGCTTGCTTGGTTGGCCAAAAAGGGCGTATGCGTTTTTTCCTGAATATATTCAGGAAAAAACGCATACGCCCTTTTTGGCCAAGTGCATCGTTGTGGACGTTCTGCCTCTTTTCCTATGCTTTACATGCAATTCCAGTCTACCTCCTGAAATCGGTTTCGTGCAATTCTGCACCACTTTCAAGTCCTCTTGGCAGCCTTACTTCAATATATTTTTGGACGATAGCTGTCATTTATAACTCTGCAGGTTTGTGAATTACAGTGCCCCTGAGCTCCTTTCTTCAACTCGCTTTTTTGTGAGCTGGCCGCAACACCGCAGGATTGCTTCAGGCCCTAGTGTGGTTCCGGCACGGCACGCTGAGCCTTTGGTTAATTCCTCTTCCTGGTGGGAAATGAGAGTTAAATTTACCCGTCCAGACACCTCCAGCTAGTCTCTCTTTGGTTCTCCCTATTCCTGTACATTTTCCGCAGAAATTGCAAACTGGGCCAAACAGGAGTTTAAAGACACTGACTCTCCAAGTGGGGAGAGTGTTAGTAAAGCGTCTTGAATGTTGCACCCGAGTACCAGGGGACGAAAACTGAGACACATTTGAACACGTTTCCTGATCACACGGTGGATCATACTCTGTGTTCCACATGCATGTTTCAGCTGAAGGAAGAATCCCTTAAACCTGGAGAGTTGAGACCCTTGGAATGGGTCCCATGCAGTATGACTTCAAAGGGTCTGCATTTGCTCACCGAACCTCACCAATCCTATCACTGCTGCGTTTATGCAGCCGTACACATGCTTGATTCTCTTTCGGAGACATATAAATCCGTAGGTTTTAAGATTATTTCTAGTCAGGTATATTCTTAGGCGTTTAATATGGGGTGTTGAGTCCACTGTGTTGAGCAAGGAGTAGCTCTTGTCTATTACATATTTGGCTTATGGAACGGTATCTGTGCTAATTTCAGTGTCTGGTTTTATGCAGCACCCCAACTCACCTTTCCCCTTAAGCAAGCATAAGTTGGTTTTCTACATATGAGACCCTGTTCTGTTTTGTAATTCAGTTCCTGTGTAGCCAAGTTTACATTCCGTGTAGTAGTGATACCTTATGATGTTTCTTTTTCTGTGTGACTTATTTCACTTAGAATCATCGTACCTGCATCCACTCATTATGCTGCTACGGGCCTGATGACATAGATTTCTTTGCTGAGTGATATTGCATTGTACGTAAGTACCACAACTTCTTTATCCATTTTTCGCTTTCTGTGATATTGAACTTCTACCGTAAACGCGGTTCTTGTAAACAGAGCCTGCCTAAACATTGGAGTGGCTGTGTCTTTCTGATTTTAATTTCCCTAAGCTATAGGACCATAAGTGGAAGTGCCCTAGGCTCTGTTGCTTTGTTTTTTAGATGTTTCAGGAAACACCATACACTTCTCCAGAGTGGCTGTTGGCAATTTACATCCCACCCACCAGCATAACAAGGCTCCCAGTTCTCCATGGCCTGTCCTGGCTTTCTGGATTTTATACTTTTTTCAGATGGCCCTTTTGACCGGGGGGCAGTTAGACTTCATTGTAGTGCAGATATCCTTTGCAAGCTTGCTTGGTTGGCCAAAAAGGGCGTATGCGTTTTTTCCTGAATATATTCAGGAAAAAACGCATACGCCCTTTTTGGCCAAGTGCATCATTGTGGACGTTCTGCCTCTTTTCCTATGCTTTACATGCAATTCCAGTGTACCTCCTGAAATCGATTTCCTGCAATTCTGCCCCGCTTTCAAGTCCTCTTGGCAGCCTTACTTCAATATATTTTTGGACGATAGATGTCATTTATAACTCTGCAGGTTTGTGAATTACAGTGCCCCTGAGCTCGTTTCTTCAACTCGCTTTCTTGTGAGCTGGCCGCAACACCGCAGGATTGCTTCAGGCCCTAGTGTAGTTCCGGCACGGCATGCTGAGCCTTTGGTTAATTCCTCTTCCTGGTGCGAAATGAGAGTTAAATTTGCCCGTCCAGACACCTCCAGCTAGTCTCTCTTTCGTTCTCCCTATTCCTGTTCATTTTCCACAGAAATTACAAACTGGGCCAAACAGGAGGTTAAAGGCACTGACTCTCCAAGTGGGGAGAGTGTTAGTAAAGCATCTGGAATGTTGCACCCGAGTACCAGGGGACGAAAACGAGACACATTTGAACACGTTTCCCGATCACACGGTGGATCATACTCTGGGTTCCACATGCATGTTTTAGCTGAAGGAAGAATCCCTTAAACCTGGAGAGTTGAGACCCATGGAATGGGTACCATGCAATATGACTTCAAAGGGTCTGCATTTGCTCACCGAAACTCACCAATCCTATCACTGCTGCGTTTATGCCGCTGTACACACGCTTGATTCTCTTTCGGAGACATATAAATGCGTAGGTTTTAAGATTATTTCTAGTCAGGTATATTCTTAGGCGTTTAATATGGGGTGTTGAGTCCAGTGCGTTGAGCAAGGAGTAGCTCTTGTCTATTACATATTTGGCTTATGGAACGGTATCTGTGCTAATTTCAATCTCTGGTTTTATGCAACACCCCAACTCACCTTTCCCCTTAAGCAAGCATAAGTTGGTTTTCTACATTTGACACCCTGTTCTGTTTTGTAATTCAGTTCCTGTGTAGCCAAGTTTACATTCCGTGTAGTAGTGATATCTTATGATGTTTCTTTTTCTGTGTGACTTATTTCACTTAGAATCATCGTACCTGCATCCACTCATTATGCTGCTACGGGCCTGATGACATAGATTTCATTGCTGAGTGATATTGCATTGTACGTAAGTACCACAACTTCTTTATCCATTTTTCGCTTTCTGTGATATTGAACTTGTATCATAAACGAGGTTCTTGTAAACAGAGCCGTCCCAAACTTTGGGGTGGCTGTGTCTTTTTGATTTTAATTTCCCTAAGCTATAGGACCATAAGTGGAAGTGCCCTAGGCTCTGTTGCTTTGTTATTTAGATGTTTCAGGAAACACCATACACTTCTCCAGAGTGGCTGTTGGCAATTTACATCCCGCCCATCAGCATAACAAGGCTCCCAGTTCTCCATGGCCTGTCCTGCCTTTCTGGATTTTACACTTTTTTCAGATGGCCCTTTTGACAGGGGGGCAGTGAGACTTCATTGTAGTGCAGATATCCTTTGCAAGCTTGCTTGGTTGGCCAAAAAGGGCGTATGCGTTTTTTCCTGAATATATTCAGGAAAAAACGTATACGCCCTTTTTGGCCAAGTGCATCATTGTGGACCTTCTGCCTCTTTTCCTATGCTTTACATGCAATTCCAGTGTACCTCCTGAAATCGATTTCCTGCAATTCTGCCCCGCTTTCGAGTCCTCTTGGCAGCCTTACTTCAATATATTTTTGGATGATAGCTGTCATTTATAACTCTGCAGGTTTGTGAATTACAGTGCCCCTGAGCTCCTTTCTTCAACTCGCTTTCTTGTGAGCTGGCCGCAACACCGCAGGATTGCTTCAGGCCCTAGTGTAGTTCCGGCACGGCACGCTGAGCCTTTGGTTAATTCCTCTTCCTGGTGGGAAATGAGAGTTAAATTTGCCCGTCCGGACACCTCCAGCTAGTCTCTCTTTTGTTCTCCCTATTCCTGTTCATTTTCCACAGATATTACAAACTGGGCCAAACAGGAGGTTAAAGGCACTGACTCTCCAAGTGGGGAGAGTGTTAGTAAAGCGTCTTGAATGTTGCACCCGAGTACGAGGGGACGAAAACTGAGACACATTTGAACACGTTTCCTGATCACACGGTGGATCATACTCTGTGTTCCACATGCATGTTTCAGCTGAAGGAAGAATCCCTTAAACCTGGAGAGTTGAGACCCATGGAATGAGTACCATGCAGTATGACTTCAAAGGGTCTGCATTTGCTCACCGAACCTCACCAATCCTATCACTGCTGCGTTTATGCCGCTGTACACACGCTTGATTCTCTTTCGGAGACATATAAATCCGTAGGTTTTAAGATTATTTCTAGTCAGGTGTATTCTTAGGCGTTTAATATGGGGTGTTGAGTCCACTTGGTTCAGCAAGGAGTAGCTCTTGTCTATTGCATATTTGGCTTATGGAATGGTATCTGTGCTAATTTCAATCTCTGGTTTCATGCAGCACCCCAACTCACCTTTCCCCTTAAGCAAGCATAAGTTGGTTTTCTACATTTGACACCCTGTTCTGTTTTGTAATTCAGTTCCTGTGTAGCCAAGTTTACATTCCGTGTATTGGTGATATCTTATGATGTTTCTTTTTCTGTGTGACTTATTTCACTTAGAATCATCGTACCTGAATCCACTCATTATGCTGCTACGGGCCTGATGACGTAGATTTCATTGCTGAGTGATATTCCATTGTACGTAAGTACCACAATTTCTTTATCCATTTTTTGCTTTCTGTGATATTGAACTTGTACCATAAACGAGGTTCTTGTAAACAGAGCCGTCCCAAACTTTGGGGTGGCTGTGTCTTTTTGATTTTAATTTCCCTAAGCTATAGGACCATAAGTGGAAGTGCCCTAGGCTCTGTTGCTTTGTTTTTTAGATGTTTCAGGAAACACCATACACTTCTCCAGAGTGGCTTTTGGCAATTTACATCCCGCCCACCAGCATAACAAGGCTCCCAGTTCTCCATGGCCTGTCCTGCCTTTCTGGATTTTACACTTTTTTCAGATGGCCCTTTTGACCGGGGGGCAGTGAGACTTCATTGTAGTGCAGATTTCCTTTGCAAGCTTGCTTGGTTGGCCAAAAAGTGCGTATGCGTTTTTTCCTGAATATATTCAGGAAAAAACGCATACGCCGTTTTTGGCCAAGTGCATCATTGTGGACGTTCTGCCTCTTTTCCTATGCTTTACATGCAATTCCAGTGTACCTCCTGAAATCGATTTCCTGCAATTCTGCCCCGCTTTCAAGTCCTCTTGGCAGCCTTACTTCAATATAGTTTTGGACGATAGCTGTCATTTATAACTCTGCAGGTT
This sequence comes from Leucopleurus acutus, assembly GCF_964270905.1. Classification (NCBI taxonomy): domain Eukaryota; kingdom Metazoa; phylum Chordata; class Mammalia; order Artiodactyla; family Delphinidae; genus Leucopleurus; species Leucopleurus acutus. Next base: position 54,851 of record NW_028139075.1, on the reverse strand, counting down.
TGTGAATTACAGTGCCCCTGAGCTCGTTTCTTCAACTCGCTTTCTTGTGAGCTGGCCGCAACACCACAGGATTGCTTCAGGCCCTAGTGTATTTCCGGCACGGCACGCTGAGCCTTTGGTTAATTCCTCTTCCTGGTGGGAAATGAGAGTTAAATTTGCCCGTCCAGACACCTCCAGCTACTCTCTCTTTCGTTCTCCCTATTCCTGTTCATTTTCCACAGAAATTACAAACTGGGCCAAACAGGAGGTTAAAGGCACTGACTCTCCAAGTGGGGAGAATGTTAGTAAAGCATCTGGAATGTTGCACCCGAGTACCAGGGACGAAAACGAGACACATTTGAACACGTTTCCCGATCACACGGTGGATCATACTCTGGGTTCCACATGCATGTTTTAGCTGAAGGAAGAATCCCTTAAACATGGAGAGTTGAGACCCATGGAATGGGTACCATGCAATATGACTTCAAAGGGTCTGCATTTGCTCACCGAACCTCACCAATCCTATCACTGCTGCGTTTATGCTGCTGTACACACGCTTGATTCTCTTTCGGAGACATATAAATCCGTAGGTTTTAATATTCTTACTAGTCGGGTATATTCTTAGGCGTTTAATATGGGGTGTTGAGTCCACTTCGTTGAGCAAGGAGTAGCTCTTGTCTATTACATATTTGGCTTATGGAACGGTATCTGTGCTAATTTCAATCTCTGGTTTCATGCAGCACCCCAACTCACCTTTCCCCTCAAGCAAGCATAAGTTGGTTTTCTAAACTTGAGACCCAGTTCTGTTTTGTAATTCAGTTCTTGTGTAGCCAAGTTTACCTTCCGTGTAGTAGTGATATCTTATGGTGTTTCTTTTTCTGTGTGACTTATTTCACTTAGAATCATCGTACCTGAATCCACTCATTATGCTGGTACGGGCCTGATGACATAGATTTCATTGCTGAGTGATATTGCATTGTACGTAAGTACCACAACTTCTTTATCCATTTTTCGCTTTCTGTGATATTGAACTTGTACCATAAACGAGGTTCTTGTAAACAGAGCCTTCCCAAACTTTGGGGTGGCTGTGTCTTTTTGATTTTAATTTCCCTAAGCTATAGGACCATAAGTGGAAGTGCCCTAGGCTCTGTTGCTTTGTTTTTTAGATGTTTCAGGAAACACCATACATTTCTCCAGAGTGGCTGTTGGCAATTTACATCCCGCCCATCAGCATAACAAGGCTCCCAGTTCTCCATGGCCTGTCCTGCCTTTCTGGATTTTACACATTTTTCAGATGGCCCTTTTGACTGGGCTGCAGTGAGACTTCATTGTAGTGCAGATTTCCTTTGCAAGCTTTCTTGGTTGGCCAAAAAGGGCGTATGCGTTTTTTCCTGAATCAGGAAAAAACGCATACGCCCTTTTTGGCCAAGTGCATCGTTGTGGATGTTCTGCCTCTTTTCCTATGCTTTACATGCAATTCCAGTGTACCTCCTGAAATCGGTTTCGTGCAATTCTGCACCACTTTCAAGTCCTCTTGGCAGCCTTACTTCAATATATTTTTGGACGATAGCTGTCATTTATAACTCTGCAGGTTTGTGAATTACAGTGCCCCTGAGCTCCTTTCTTCAACTCGCTTTTTTGTGAGCTGGCCTCAACACCGCAGGATTGCTTCAGGCCCTATTTTGTATCCGGCACGGCATGCTGAGCCTTTGGTTAATTCCTCTTCCTGGTGGGAAATGAGAGTTAAATTTGCCCGTCCAGACACCTCCAGCTAGTTTATCATTGGTTCTCCCTATTCCTGTACATTTTCCGCAGAAATTGCAAACTGGGCCATACAGGAGGTTAAAGGCACTGACTCTCCAAGTGGAGAGAGTGTTAGTAAAGCGTCTGGAGTGTTGCACCCGAGTACCAGGGGACGAAAACTGAGACACATTTGAACACGTTTCCTGATCACACGGTGGATCATACTCTGTGTTCCACATGCATGTTTTAGCTGAAGGAAGAATCCCTTATAACTTGGAGAGTTGAGACCCATGGAATGGGTACCATGCAATATGACTTCAAAGGGTCTGCATTTGCTCACCGTACCTCACCATTCCTATCACTGCTGCGTTTATGCTGCTGTACACACGCTTGATTCTCTTTCGGAGACATATAAATCCGTAGGTTTTAATATTCTTACTAGTCAGGTATATTCTTAGGCGTTTAATATGGGGTGTTGAGTCCACTTCGTTGAGCAAGGAGTAGCTCTTGTCTATTACATATTTGGCTTATGGAACGGTATCTGTGATAATTTCAATCTCTGGTTTCATGCAGCACCCCTACTCACCTTTCCCCTCAAGCAAGCATAAGTTGGTTTTCTACATTTGAGACCCTGTTCTGTTTTGTAATTCAGTTCTTGTGTAGCCAAGTTTACCTTCCGTGTAGTAGTGATATCTTATGGTGTTTCTTTTTCTGTGTGACTTATTTCACTTAGAATCATCATACCTGAATCCACTCATTATGCTGCTACGGGCCTGATGACATAGATTTCATTGCTGAGTGATATTGCATTGTACGTAAGTACCACAACTTCTTTATCCATTTTTCGCTTTCTGTGATATTGAACTTGTACCGTAAAAGAGGTTCTTGCAAACAGAGCCGTCCCAAACTTTGGGGTGACTGTGTCTTTTTGATTTTAATTTCCCTAAGCTATAGGACCATAAGTGGAAGTGCCCTAGGCTCTGTTGCTTTGTTTTTTAGATGTTTCAGGAAACACCATACACTTCTCCAGAGTGGCTGTTGGCAATTTACATCCCGCCCATCAGCATAACAAGGCTCCCAGTTCTCCATGGCCTGTCCTGCCTTTCTGGATTTTACACTTTTTTCAGATGGCCCTTTTGACCGGGGGGCAGTGAGACTTCATTGTAGTGCAGATTTCCTTTGCAAGCTTGCTTGGTTGGCCAAAAAGGGCGTATGCGTTTTTTCCTGAATATATTCAGGAAAAAACGCATACGCCCTTTTTGGCCAAGTGCATCATTGTGGACGTTCTGCCTCTTTTCCTATGCTTTACATGCAATTCCTGTCTACCTCCTGAAATCGGTTTCCTGCAATTCGGCCCCGCTTTCAAGTCCTCTTGGCAGCCTTACTTCAATATATTTTTGGACGATAGCTGTCATTTATAACTCTGCAGGTTTGTGAATTACAGTGCCCCTGAGCTCCTTTCTTCAACTCGCTTTCTTGTGAGCTGGCCGCAACACCGCAGGATTGATTCAGGCCCTAGTGTGGTTCCGGCACGGCATGCTGAGCCTTTGGTTAATTCCTCTTTCTGGTGGGAAATGAGAGTTAAATTTGCCCGTCCAGACACCTCCAGCTAGTTTCTCATTGGTTCTCCCTATTCCTGTACATTTTCCTCAGAAATTGCAAACTGGGCCATACAGGAGGTTAAAGGCACTGACTCTCCAAGTGGGGAGAGTGTTAGTAAAGCATCTGGAGTGTTGCACCCGAGTACCAGGGGACGAAAACTGAGACACATTTGAACACGTTTCCTGATCACACGGTGGATCATACTCTGGGTTCCACATGCATGTTTTAGTTCAAGGAAGAATCCCTTAAACTTGGAGAGTTGAGACCCATGGAATGGGTACCATGCAATATGACTTCAAAGGGTCTGCATTTGCTCACCGAACCTCACCAATCCTATCACTGCTGCGTTTATGCCGCTGTACACACGCTTGTTTCTCTTTCGGAGACATATAAATCCGTAGTTTTTAAGATTATTTCTAGTCAGGTGTAATCTTAAGTGTTTAATATGGGGTGTTGAGTCCACTTCGTTGAGCAAGGAGTAGCTCATGTCTATTACATATTTGACTTATGGAACGGTATCTGTGCTAATTTCAATCTCTGGTTTCATGCAGCACCCCAACTCACCTTTCCCCTTAAGCAAGCATAAGTTGGTTTTCTACATTTGACACCCTGTTCTGTTTTGTAATTCAGTTCCTGTGTAGCCAAGTTTACATTCCGTGTAGTAATGATATCTTATGATGTTTCTTTTTCTGTGTGACTTATTTCACTTAGACTCATCATACCTGCATCCACTCATTATGCTGCTATGTGCCTGATGACATAGATTTCATTGCTGAGTGATATTGCATTGTACGTAAGTACCACAACTTCTTTATCCATTTTTTGCTTTCTGTGATATTGAACTTATACCATAAACGAGGTTCTTGTAAACAGAGCCGTCCCAAACTTTGGGGTGGCTGTGTCTTTTTGATTTTAATTTCCCTAAGCTATAGGACCATAAGTGGAAGTGCCCTAGACTCTGTTGCTTTGTTTTTTAGATGTTTCAGGAAACACCATACACTTCTCCAGAGTGGCTGTTGGCAATTTACATCCCGCCCACCAGCATAACAAGGCTCCCAGTTCTCCATGGCCTGTCCTGCCTTTCTGGATTTTACCCTTTTTTCAGATGGCCCTTTTGACCGGGGGGCAGTGAGACTTCATTGTAGTGCAGATTTCCTTTGAAAGCTTGCTTGGTTGGCCAAAAAGGGCGTATGCGTTTTTTCCTGAATATATTCAGGAAAAAACGTATACGCACTTTTTGGCCAAGTGCATCATTGTGGACGTTCTGCCTCTTTTCCTATGCTTTACATGCAATTCCCGTCTACCTCCTGAAATCGGTTTCCTGCAATTCTGCCCCGCTTTCAAGTCCTCTTGGCAGCCTTACTTCAATATATTTTTGGACGATAGCTGTCATTTATAACTCTGCAGGTTTGTGAATTACAGTGCCCCTGAGCTCCTTTCTTCAACTCGCTTTCTTGTGAGCTGGCCGCAACACCGCAGGATTGCTTCAGGCCCTAGTGTGGTTCCGGCACGGCACGCTGAGCCTTTGGTTAATTCCTCTTCCTGGTGGGAAATGAGAGTTAAATTTGCCCGTCCACACACCTCCAGCTAGTGTCTCATTAGTTCTCCCAATTCCTGTACATTTTCCGCAGAAATTGCAAACTGGGCCAAACAGGAGTTTAAAGACACTGACTCTCCAAGTGGGGAGAGTGTTAGTAAAGCGTCTTGAATGTTGCACCCGAGTACCAGGGGACGAAAACTGAGACACATTTGAACACGTTTCCTGATCACACGGTGGATCATACTCTGTGTTCCACATGCATGTTTCAGCTGAAGGAAGAATCCCTTAAACCTGGAGAGTTGAGACCCATGGAATGGGTACCATGCAATATGACTTCAAAGGGTCTGCATTTGCTCACCGAACTTCACCAATCCTATCACTGCTGCGTTTATGCCGCCGTACACACGCTTGATTCTTTTTCGGAGACATATAAATCGGTAGGTTTTAATATTCTTACTAGTCAGGTATATTCTTAGGCGTTTAATATGGGGTGTTGAGTCCACTTCGTTCAGCAAGGAGTAGCTCTTGTCTATTACATATTTGGCTTATGGAACGGTATCTGTGCTAATTTCAATCTCTGGTTTCATGCAGCACCCCAACTCACCTTTCCCCTCAAGCAAGCATAAGTTGATTTTCTACATTTGAGACCCTGTTCTGTTTTGTAATTCAGTTCTTGTGTAGCCAAGTTTACCTTCCGTGTAGTAGTGATATCTTATGGTGTTTCTTTTTATGTGTGAGTTATTTCACTTAGAATCATCATACCTGAATCCACTCATTATGCTGCTACGGGCCTGATGACATAGATTTCATTGCTGAGTGATATTGCATTGTACGTAAGTACCACAACTTCTTTATCCATTTTTCGCTTTCTGTGATATTGAACTTGTACTGTAAACGAGGTTCTTGTCAACAGAGCCATCCCAAACTTTGGGGTGACTGTGTCTTTTTGATTTTAATTTCCCTAAGCTATAGGACCATAAGTGGAAGTGCCCTAGGCTCTGTTGCTTTGTTTTTTAGATGTTTCAGGAAACACCATACACTTCTCCAGAGTGGCTGTTGGCAATTTACATCCCGCCCATCAGCATAACAAGGCTCCCAGTTCTCCATGGCCTGTCCTGCGTTTCTGGATTTTACACTTTTTTCAGATAGCCCTTTTGACCGGGGAGCAGTGAGACTTCATTGTAGTGCAGATATCCTTTGCAAGCTTGCTTGGTTGGCCAAAAAGGGCGTATGCGTTTTTTCCTGAATATATTCAGGAAAAAACGCATACGCCCTTTTTGGCCAAGTGCATCATTGTGGACGTTCTGCCTCTTTTCGTATGCTTTACATGCAATTCCAGTGTACCTCCTGAAATCGATTTCCTGCAATTCTGCCCCGCTTTCAAGTCCTCTTGGCAGCCTTACTTCAATATATTTTTGGACGATCGCTGTCATTTATAACTCTGCAGGTTTGTGAATTACAGTGCCCCTGAGCTCGTTTCTTCAACTCGCTTTCTTGTGAGCTGGCCGCAACACCGCAGGATTGCTTCAGGCCCTAGTGTAGTTCCGGCACGGCACGCTGAGCCTTTGGTTAATTCCTCTTCCTGGTGGGAAATGAGAGTTAAATTTGCCCGTCCAGACACCTCCAGCTAGTCTCTCTTTCGTTCTCCCTATTCCTGTTCATTTTCCACAGAAATTACAAACTGGGCCAAACAGGAGGTTAAAGGCACTGACTCTCCAAGTGGGGAGAGTGTTAGTAAAGCATCTGGAATGTTGCACCCGAGTACCAGGGGACGAAAACGAGACACATTTGAACACGTTTCCCGATCACTCGGTGGATCATACTCTGGGTTCCACATGCATGTTTTAGCTGAAGGAAGAATCCCTTAAACCTGGAGAGTTGAGACCCATGGAATGGTTACCATGCAATATGACTTCAAAGGGTCTGCATTTGCTCACCGAACCTCACCAATCCTATCACTGCTGCATTTATGCCGCTGTACACACGCTTGATTCTCTTTCGGAGACATATAAATCCGTAGGTTTTAAGATTATTTCTAGTCAGGTATATTCTTAGGCGTTTAATATGGGGTGTTGAGTCCACTTCGTTCAGCAAGGAGTAGCTCTTGTCTATTGCATATTTGGCTTATGGAACGGTATCTGTGCTAATTTCAATCTCTGGTTTCATGCAGCACCCCAACTCACCTTTCCCCTTAAGCAAGCATAAGTTGGTGTTCTACATTTGAGACCCTGTTCTGTTTTGTAATTCAGTTCCTGTGTAGCCAAGTTTATATTCCGTGTAGTAGTGATATCTTATGATGTTTCTTTTTCTGTGTGACTTATTTCACTTAGAATCATCGTACCTGAATCCACTCATTATGCTGCAACGGGCCTGATGACAAGATTTCATTGCTGAGTGATATTGCATTGTACTTAAGTACCACAACTTCTTTATCCATTTTTCGCTTTTGTGCTATTGAACTTGTACCGTAAACAAGATTCTTGTAAACAGAGCCGTCCCAAACTTTGGGGTGGCTGTGTCTTTTTGATTTTAATTTCCCTAAGCTATAGGACCATAAGTGGAAGTGCCCTAGGCTCTGTTGCTTGTTTTTTAGATGTTTCAGGAAACACCATACACTTCTCCAGAGTGGCTGTTGGCAATTTACATCCCGCCCATCAGCATAACAAGGCTCCCAGTTCTCCATGGCCTGTCCTGCCTTTCTGGATTTTACACTTTTTTCACATGGCCCTTTTGACCGGGGGGCAGTGAGACTTCATTGTAGTGCAGATTTCCTTTGCAAGCTTGCTTGGTTGGCCAAAAAGGGCGTATGCGTTTTTTTCCTGAATAGATTCAGGAAAAAACGCATACGCCCTTTTTGGCCAAGTGCATCATTGTGGACGTTCTGCCTCTTTTCCTATGCTTTACATGCAATTCCTGTCTACCTCCTGAAATCGGTTTCCTGCAATTCTGCCCCGCTTTCAAGTCCTCTTGGCAGCCTTACTTCAATATATTTTTGGACGATAGCTGTCATTTATAACTCTGCAGGTTTGTGAATTACAGTGCCCCTGAGCTCCTTTCTTCAACTCGCTTTCTTGTGAGCTGGCCGCAACACCGCAGGATTGATTCAGGCCCTAGTGTGGTTCCGGCACGGCATGCTGAGCCTTTGGTTAATTCCTCTTTCTGGTGGGAAATGAGAGTTAAATTTGCCCGTCCAGACACCTCCAGCTAGTTTATCATTGGTTCTCCCTATTCCTGTACATTTTCCACAGAAATTACAAACTGGGCCAAACAGGAGGTTAAAGGCACTGACTCTCCAAGTGGGGAGAATGTTAGTAAAGCATCTGGAATGTTGCACCCGAGTACCAGGGACGAAAACGAGACACATTTGAACACGTTTCCCGATCACACGGTGGATCATACTCTGGGTTCCACATGCATGTTTTAGCTGAAGGAAGAATCCCTTAAACCTGGAGAGTTGAGACCCATGGAATGGGTACCATGCAATATGACTTCAAAGGGTCTGCATTTGCTCACCGAACCTCCCCAGTCCTATCACTGCTGCGTTTATGCCGCCGTACACACGCTTGATTCTCTTTCGGAGACATATAAATCCGTAGGTTTTAAGATTATTTCTAGTCAGGTATATTCTTAGGCGTTTAATATGGGGTGTTGAGTCCACTTCGTTCAGCAAGGAGTAGCTCTTGTCTATTGCATATTTGGCTTATAGAACGGTATCTGTGCTAATTTCAATCTCTGGTTTCATGCAGCACCCCAACTCACCTTTCCCCTTAAGCAAGCATAAGTTGGTGTTCTACATTTGAGACCCTGTTCTGTTTTGTAATTCAGTTCCTGTGTAGCCAAGTTTATATTCCGTGTAGTAGTGATATCTTATGATGTTTCTTTTTCTGTGTGACTTATTTCACTTAGAATCATCGTACCTGAATCCACTCATTATGCTGCAACGGGCCTGATGACAAGATTTCATTGCTGAGTGATATTGCATTGTACTTAAGTACCACAACTTCTTTATTCATTTTTCGCTTTCTGTGATATTGAACTTGTACCATAAAGGAGGTTCTTGTAAACAGAGCCGTCCCAAACTTTGGGGTGGCTGTGTCTTTTTGATTTTAATTTCCCTAAGCTATAGGACCATAAGTGGAAGTGCCCTAGGCTCTGTTGCTTTGTTTTTTAGATGTTTCAGGAAACACCATACACTTCTCCAGAGTGGCTGTTGGCAATTTACATCCCGCCCATCAGCATAACAAGGCTCCCAGTTCTCCATGGCCTGTCCTGCCTTTCTGGATTTTACACATTTTTCAGATGGCCCTTTTGACTGGGCGGCAGTGAGACTTCATTGTAGTGCAGATTTCCTTTGCAAGCTTTCTTGGTTGGCCAAAAAGGGCGTATGCGTTTTTTCCTGAATGGAAAAAACGCATACGCCCTTTTTGGCCAAGTGCATCGTTGTGGACGTTCTGCCTCTTTTCCTATGCTTTACATGCAATTCCAGTCTACCTCCTGAAATCGGTTTCGTGCAATTCTGCACCACTTTCAAGTCCTCTTGGCAGCCTTACTTCAATATATTTTTGGACGATAGCTGTCATTTATAACTCTGCAGGTTTGTGAATTACAGTGCCCCTGAGCTCCTTTCTTCAACTCGCTTTTTTGTGAGCTGGCCGCAACACCGCAGGATTGCTTCAGGCCCTAGTGTGGATCCGGCACGGCACGCTGAGCCTTTGGTTAATTCCTCTTCCTGGTGGGAAATGAGAGTTAAATTTGCCCGTCTAGACACCTCCAGCTAGTTTATCATTGGTTCTCCCTATTCCTGTACATTTTCCGCAGAAATTGCAAACTGGGCCATACAGGAGGTTAAAGGCACGGACTCTCCAAGTGGAGAGAGTGTTAGTAAAGCGTCTGGAGTGTTGCACCCGAGTACCAGGGGACGAAAACTGAGACACATTTGAACACGTTTCCTGATCACACGGTGGATCATACTCTGTGTTCCACATGCATGTTTTAGCTGAAGGAAGAATCCCTTAAACTTGGAGAGTTGAGACCCATGGAATGGGTACCATGCAATATGACTTCAAAGGGTCTGCATTTGCTCACCGAACCTCACCAATCCTATCACTGCTGCGTTTATGCCGCTGTACACACGCTTGATTCTCTTTCGGAGACATATAAATCCGTAGGTTTTAAGATTATTTCTAGTCAGGTATATTCTTAGGCGTTTAATATGGGGTGTTGAGTCCACTTCGTTCAGCAAGGAGTAGCTCTTGTCTATTGCATATTTGGCTTATGGAACGGTATCTGTGCTAATTTCAATCTCTGGTTTCATGCAGCACCCCAACTCACCTTTCCCTTTAAGCAAGCATAAGTTGGTTTTCTACATTTGACACCCTGTTCTGTTTTGTAATTCAGTTCCTGTGTAGCCACGTTTACATTCCGTGTAGTAGTGATATCTTATGATGTTTCTTTTTCTGTGTGACTTATTTCACTTAGAATCATCGTACCTGAATCCACTCATTATGCTGCGACGGGCCTGATGACATAGATTTCATTGCTGAGTGATATTGCATTGTACGTAAGTACCACAACTTCTTTATCCATTTTTCGCTTTCTGTGATATTGAACTTGTACCGTAAACGAGGTTCTTGTAAACAGAGCCGTCCCAAACTTTGGGGTGGCTGTGTCTTTTTGATTTTAATTTCCCTAAGCTATAGGACCATAAGTGGAAGTGCCCTAGGCTCTGTTGCTTTGTTTTTTAGATGTTTCAGGAAACACCATACACTTCTCCAGAGTGGCTGTTGGCAATTTACATCCCGCCCATCAGCATAACAAGGCTCCCAGTTCTCCATGGCCTGTCCTGCCTTTCTGGATTTTACACTTTTTTCAGATGGCCCTTTTGACCGGGGGGCAGTGAGACTTCATTGTAGTGCAGATTTCCTTTGCAAGCTTTCTTGGTTGGCCAAAAAGGGCGTATGCGTTTTTTCCTGAATATATTCAGGAAAAAACGCATACGCCCTTTTTGGCCAAGTGCATCATTGTGGACGTTCTGCCTCTTTTCCTATGCTTTACATGCAATTCCAGTCTACCTCCTGAAATCGGTTTCGTGCAATTCTGCACCACTTTCAAGTCCTCTTGGCAGCCTTACTTCAATATATTTTTGGACGATAGCTGTCATTTATAACTCTGCAGGTTTGTGAATTACAGTGCCCCTGAGCTCCTTTCTTCAACTCGCTTTCTTGTGAGCTGGCCGCAACACCGCAGGATTGCTTCAGGCCCTAGTGTGGTTCCGGCACGGCACGCTGAGCCTTTGGTTAATTCCTCTTCCTGGTGGGAAATGAGAGTTAAATTTGCCCGTCCACACACCTCCAGCTAGTCTCTCTTTCGTTCTCCCTATTCCTGTTCATTTTCCACAGAAATTACAAACTGGGCCAAACAGGAGGTTAAAGGCACTGACTCTCCAAGTGGGGAGAGTGTTAGTAAAGCATCTGGAATGTTGCACCCGAGTACCAGGGGACGAAAACGAGACACATTTGAACACGTTTCCCGATCACTCGGTGGATCATACTCTGGGTTCCACATGCATGTTTTAGCTGAAGGAAGAATCCCTTAAACCTGGAGAGTTGAGACCCATGGAATGGTTACCATGCAATATGACTTCAAAGGGTCTGCATTTGCTCACCGAACCTCACCAATCCTATCACTGCTGCATTTATGCCGCTGTACACACGCTTGATTCTCTTTCGGAGACATATAAATCCGTAGGTTTTAAGATTATTTCTAGTCAGGTATATTCTTAGGCGTTTAATATGGGGTGTTGAGTCCACTTCGTTGAGCAAGGAGTAGCTCTTGTCTATTGCATATTTGGCTTATGGAACGGTATCTGTGCTAATTTCAATCTCTGGTTTCATGCAGCACCCCAACTCACCTTTCCCCTTAAGCAAGCATAAGTTGGTTTTCTACATTTGAGACCCTGTTCTGTTTTGTAATTCAGTTCCTGTGTAGCCAAGTTTACATTCCGTGTAGTACTGATATCTTATGATGTTTCTTTTTCTGTGTGACTTATTTCACTTAGAATCATCATACCTGAATCCACTCATTATGCTGCTACGGGCCTGATGACATAGATTTCATTGCTGAGTGATATTGAATTGTACGTAAGTACCACAACTTCTTTATTCATTTTTCGTTTTCTGTGATATTGAACTTGTACCATAAACGAGGTTCTTGTAAACAGAGCCGTCCCAAACTTTGGGGTGGCTGTGTCTTTTTGATTTTAATTTCCCTAAGCTATAGGACCATAAGTGGAAGTGCCCTAGGCTCTGTTGCTTTGTTTTTTAGATGTTTCAGGAAACACCATACACTTCTCCAGAGTGGCTGTTGGCAATTTACATCCCGCCCATCAGCATAACAAGGCTCCCAGTTCTCCATGGCCTGTCCTGCCTTTCTGGATTTTACACTTTTTTCAGATGGCCCTTTTGACCGGGGGGCAGTGAGACTTCATTGTAGTGCAGATTTCCTTTGAAAGCTTGCTTGGTTGGCCAAAAAGGGCGTATGCGTTTTTTCCTGAATATATTCAGGAAAAAACGTATACGCCCTTTTTGGCCAAGTGCATCATTGTGGACGTTCTGCCTCTTTTCCTATGCTTTACATGCAATTCCCGTCTACCTCCTGAAATCGGTTTCCTGCAATTCTGCCCCGCTTTCAAGTCCTCTTGGCAGCCTTACTTCAATATATTTTTAGACGATAGCTGTCCTTTATAACTCTGCAGGTTTGTGAATTACAGTGCCCCTGAGCTCCTTTCTTCAACTCGCTTTCTTGTGAGCTGGCCGCAACACCGCAGGATTGCTTCAGGCCCTAGTGTGGTTCCGGCACGGCACGCTGAGCCTTTGGTTAATTCCTCTTCCTGGTGGGAAATGAGAGTTAAATTTACCCGTCCAGACACCTCCAGATAGTCTCTCTTTGGTTCTCCCTATTCCTGTACATTTTCCGCAGAAATTGCAAACTGGGCCAAACAGGAGTTTAAAGACACTGACTCTCCAAGTGGGGAGAGTGCTAGTAAAGCGTCTTGAATGTTGTACCCGAGTACCAGGGGACGAAAACTGAGACACATTTGAACACGTTTCCTGATCACACGGTGGATCATACTCTGTGTTCCACATGCATGTTTCAGCTGAAGGAAGAATCCCTTAAACCTGGAGAGTTGAGACCCTTGGAATGGGTCCCATGCAGTATGACTTCAAAGGGTCTGCATTTGCTCACCGAACCTCACCAATCCTATCACTGCTGCGTTTATGCAGCCGTACACATGCTTGATTCTCTTTCGGAGACATATAAATCCGTAGGTTTTAAGATTATTTCTAGTCAGGTATATTCTTAGGCGTTTAATATGGGGTGTTGAGTCCACTGCGTTGAGCAAGGAGTAGCTCTTGTCTATTACATATTTGGCTTATGGAACGGTATCTGTGCTAATTTCAGTGTCTGGTTTTATGCAGCACCCCAACTCACCTTTCCCCTTAAGCAAGCATAAGTTGGTTTTCTACATATGAGACCCTGTTCTGTTTTGTAATTCAGTTCCTGTGTAGCCAAGTTTACATTCCGTGTAGTAGTGATACCTTATGATGTTTCTTTTTCTGTGTGACTTATTTCACTTAGAATCATCGTACCTGCATCCACTCATTATGCTGCTACGGGCCTGATGACATAGATTTCTTTGCTGAGTGATATTGCATTGTACGTAAGTACCACAACTTCTTTATCCATTTTTCGCTTTCTGTGATATTGAACTTCTACCGTAAACGCGGTTCTTGTAAACAGAGCCTGCCTAAACATTGGGGTGGCTGTGTCTTTCTGATTTTAATTTCCCTAAGCTATAGGACCATAAGTGGAAGTGCCCTAGGCTCTGTTGCTTTGTTTTTTAGATGTTTCAGGAAACACCATACACTTCTCCAGAGTGGCTGTTGGCAATTTACATCCCGCCCACCAGCATAACAAGGCTCCCAGTTCTCCATGGCCTGTCCTGGCTTTCTGGATTTTATACTTTTTTCAGATGGCCCTTTTGACCGGGGGGCAGTTAGACTTCATTGTAGTGCAGATATCCTTTGCAAGCTTGCTTGGTTGGCCAAAAAGGGCGTATGCGTTTTTTCCTGAATATATTCAGGAAAAAACGCATACGCCCTTTTTGGCCAAGTGCATCATTGTGGACGTTCTGCCTCTTTTCCTATGCTTTACATGCAATTCCAGTGTACCTCCTGAAATCGATTTCCTGCAATTCTGCCCCGCTTTCAAGTCCTCTTGGCAGCCTTACTTCAATATATTTTTGGACGATAGCTGTCATTTATAACTCTGCAGGTTTGTGAATTACAGTGCCCCTGAGCTCGTTTCTTCAACTCGCTTTCTTGTGAGCTGGCCGCAACACCGCAGGATTGCTTCAGGCCCTAGTGTAGTTCCGGCACGGCATGCTGAGCCTTTGGTTAATTCCTCTTCCTGGTGCGAAATGAGAGTTAAATTTGCCCGTCCAGACACCTCCAGCTAGTCTCTCTTTCGTTCTCCCTATTCCTGTTCATTTTCCACAGAAATTACAAACTGGGCCAAACAGGAGGTTAACGGCACTGACTCTCCAAGTGGGGAGAGTGTTAGTAAAGCATCTGGAATGTTGCACCCGAGTACCAGGGGACGAAAACGAGACACATTTGAACACGTTTCCCGATCACACGGTGGATCATACTCTGGGTTCCACATGCATGTTTTAGCTGAAGGAAGAATCCCTTAAACCTGGAGAGTTGAGACCCATGGAATGGGTACCATGCAATATGACTTCAAAGGGTCTGCATTTGCTCACCGAAACTCACCAATCCTATCACTGCTGCGTTTATGCCGCTGTACACACGCTTGATTCTCTTTCGGAGACATATAAATGCGTAGGTTTTAAGATTATTTCTAGTCAGGTATATTCTTAGGCGTTTAATATGGGGTGTTGAGTCCACTGCGTTGAGCAAGGAGTAGCTCTTGTCTATTACATATTTGGCTTATGGAACGGTATCTGTGCTAATTTCAATCTCTGGTTTTATGCAACACCCAAACTCACCTTTCCCCTTAAGCAAGCATAAGTTGGTTTTCTACATTTGACACCCTGTTCTGTTTTGTAATTCAGTTCCTGTGTAGCCAAGTTTACATTCCGTGTAGTAGTGATATCTTATGATGTTTCTTTTTCTGTGTGACTTATTTCACTTAGAATCATCGTACCTGCATCCACTCATTATGCTGCTACGGGCCTGATGACATAGATTTCATTGCTGAGTGATATTGCATTGTACGTAAGTACCACAACTTCTTTATCCATTTTTCGATTTCTGTGATATTGAACTTGTACTGTAAACGAGGTTCTTGTCAACAGAGCCATCCCAAACTTTGGGGTGACTGTGTCTTTTTGATTTTAATTTCCCTAAGCTATAGGACCATAAGTGGAAGTGCCCTAGGCTCTGTTGCTTTATTTTTTAGATGTTTCAGGAAACACCATACACTTCTCCAGAGTGGCTGTTGGCAATTTACATCCCGCCCATCAGCATAACAAGGCTCCCAGTTCTCCATGGCCTGTCCTGCCTTTCTGGATTTTACACATTTTTCAGATGGCCCTTTTGACTGGGCGGAAGTGAGACTTCATTGTAGTGCAGATATCCTTTGCAAGCTTGCTTGGTTGGCCAAAAAGGGCGTATGCGTTTTTTCCTGAATATATTCAGGAAAAAACGCATACGCCCTTTTTGGCCAAGTGCATCATTGTGGACGTTCTGCCTCTTTTCGTATGCTTTACATGCAATTCCAGTGTACCTCCTGAAATCGATTTCCTGCAATTCTGCCCCGCTTTCAAGTCCTCTTGGCAGCCTTACTTCAATATATTTTTGGACGATCGCTGTCATTTATAACTCTGCAGGTTTGTGAATTACAGTGCCCCTGAGCTCCTTTCTTCAACTCGCTTTCTTGTGAGCTGGCCGCAACACCGCAGGATTGCTTCAGGCCCTAGTGTAGTTCCGGCACGGCACGCTGAGCCTTTGGTTAATTCCTCTTCCTGGTGGGAAATGAGAGTTAAATTTGCCCGTCCAGACAGCTCCAGCTAGTCTCTCTTTCGTTCTCCCTATTCCTGTTCATTTTCCACAGAAATTACAAACTGGGCCAAACAGGAGGTTAAAGGCACTGACTCTCCAAGTGGGGAGAGTGTTAGTAAAGCATCTGGAATGTTGCACCTGAGTACCAGGGGACGAAAACGAGACACATTTGAACACGTTTCCCGATCACACGGTGGATCATACTCTGGGTTCCACATGCATGTTTTAGCTGAAGGAAGAATCCCTTAAACCTGGAGAGTTGAGACCCATGGAATGGGTACCATGCAATATGACTTCAAAGGGTCTGCATTTGCTCACCGAACCTCACCAATCCTATCACTGCTGCGTTTATGCCGCTGTACACATGCTTGATTCTCTTTCGGAGACATATAAATCCGTAGGTTTTAAGATTATTTCTAGTCAGGTATATTCTTAGGCGTTTAATATGGGGTGTTGAGTCCACTTCGTTCAGCAAGGAGTAGCTCTTGTCTATTGCATATTTGGTTATGGAACGGTATCTGTGCTAATTTCAATCTCTGGTTTCATGCAGCACCCCAACTCACCTTTCCCCTTAAGCAAGCATAAGTTGGTTTTCTACATTTGAGACCCTGTTCTGTTTTGTAATTCAGTTCCTGTGTAGCCAAGTTTACATTCCGTGTATTGGTGATATCTTATGATGTTTCTTTTTCTGTGTGACTTATTTCACTTAGAATCATCGTACCTGAATCCACTCATTATGCTGCTACGGGCCTGATGACATAGATTTCATTGCTGAGTGATATTGAATTGTACGTAAGTACCACAACTTCTTTATTCATTTTTCGCTTTCTGTGATATTGAACTTGTACCATAAACGAGGTTCTTGTAAACAGAGCCGTCCCAAACTTTGGGGTGGCTGTGTCTTTTTGATTTTAATTTCCCTAAGCTATAGGACCATAAGTGGAAGTGCCCTAGGCTCTGTTGCTTTGTTTTTTAGATGTTTCAGGAAACACCATACACTTCTCCAGAGTGGCTGTTGGCAATTTACATCCCGCCCATCAGCATAACAAGGCTCCCAGTTCTCCATGGCCTGTCCTGCCTTTCTGGATTTTACACATTTTTCAGATGGCCCTTTTGACTGGGCGGCAGTGAGACTTCATTGTAGTGCAGATTTCCTTTGCAAGCTTTCTTGGTTGGCCAAAAAGGGCCTATGCGTTTTTTCCTGAATGGAAAAAACGCATACGCCCTTTTTGGCCAAGTGCATCGTTGTGGACGTTCTGCCTCTTTTCCTATGCTTTACATGCAATTCCAGTCTACCTCCTGAAATCGGTTTCGTGCAATTCTGCACCACTTTCAAGTCCTCTTGGCAGCCTTACTTCAATATATTTTTGGACGATAGCTGTCATTTATAACTCTGCAGGTTTGTGAATTACAGTGCCCCTGAGCTCCTTTCTTCAACTCGCTTTCTTGTGAGCTGGCCGCAACACCGCAGGATTGCTTCAGGCCCTAGTGTGTTTCCGGCACGGCACGCTGAGCCTTTGGTTAATTCCTCTTCCTGGTGGGAAATGAGAGTTAAATTTGCCCGTCCACACACCTCCAGCTAGTGTCTCATTAGTTCTCCCTATTCCTGTACATTTTCCGCAGAAATTGCAAACTGGGCCAAACAGGAGTTTAAAGACACTGACTCTCCAAGTGGGGAGAGTGTTAGTAAAGCGTCTTGAATGTTGCACCCGAGTACCAGGGGACGAAAACTGAGACACATTTGAACACGTTTCCTGATCACACGGTGGATCATACTCTGTGTTCCACATGCATGTTTCAGGTGAAGGAAGAATCCCTTAAACCTGGAGAGTTGAGACCCATGGAATGGGTACCATGCAATATGACTTCAAAGGGTCTGCATTTGCTCACCGAACTTCACCAATCCTATCACTGCTGCGTTTATGCCGCCGTACACACGCTTGATTCTTTTTCGGAGACATATAAATAAGTAGGTTTTAATATTCTTACTAGTCAGGTATATTCTTAGGCGTTTAATATGGGGTGTTGAGTCCACTTCGTTGAGCAAGGAGTAGCTCTTGTCTATTGCATATTTGGCTTATGGAACGGTATCTGTGCTAATTTCAATCTCTGGTTTCATGCAGCACCCTAACTCACCTTTCCCCTCAAGCAAGCATAAGTTGGTTTTCTACATTTGAGACCCTGTTCTGTTTTGTAATTCAGTTCTTGTGTAGCCAAGTTTACCTTCCGTGTAGTAGTGATATCTTATGGTGTTTCTTTTTATGTGTGACTTATTTCACTTAGAATCATCGTACCTGAATCCACTCATTATGCTGCTACGGGCCTGATGACATAGATTTCATTGCTGAGTGATATTGCATTGTACGTAAGTACCACAACTTCTTTATCCATTTTTCGCTTTCTGTGATATTGAACTTGTACCGTAAACGTGGTTCTTGTCAACAGAGCCGTCCCAAACTTTGGGGTGACTGTGTCTTTTTGATTTTAATTTCCCTAAGCTATAGGACCATAAGTGGAAGTGCCCTAGGCTCTGTTGCTTTGTTTTTTAGATGTTTCAGGAAACACCATACACTTCTCCAGAGTGGCTGTTGGCAATTTACATCCCGCCCATCAGCATAACAAGGCTCCCAGTTCTTCATGGCCTGTCCTGACTTTCTGGATTTTACACTTTTTTCAGATAGCCCTTTTGACCGGGGAGCAGTGAGACTTCATTGTAGTGCAGATATCCTTTGCAAGCTTGCTTGGTTGGCCAAAAAGGGCGTATGCGTTTTTTCCTGAATATATTCAGGAAAAAACGCATACGCCCTTTTTGGCCAAGTGCATCATTGTGGACGTTCTGCCTCTTTTCCTATGCTTTACATGCAATTCCAGTGTACCTCCTGAAATCGATTTCCTGCAATTCTGCCCCGCTTTCAAGTCCTCTTGGCAGCCTTACTTCAATATATTTTTGGACGATAGCTGTCATTTATAACTGCAGGTTTGTTAATTACAGTGCCCCTGAGCTCCTTTCTTCAACTTGCTTTCTTGTGAGCTGGCCGCAACACCGCAGGATTGCTTCAGGCCCTAGTGTGGTTCCGGCACGGCACGCTGAGCCTTTGGTTAATTCCTCTTCCTGGTGGGAAATGAGAGTTAAATTTGCCTGTCCAGACACCTCCAGCTAGTTTCTCATTGGTTCTCCCTATTCCTGTACATTTTCCGCAGAAATTGCAAACAGGGCCAAACAGGAGTTTAAAGGCAATGACTCTCCAAGTGGGGAGAGTGTTAGTAAAGCGTCTTGAATGTGGCACCCGAGTACCAGGGGACGAAAACTGAGACACATTTGAACACGTTTCCCGATCACATGGTGGATCATTCTCTGGGTTCCACATGCATGTTTTAGCTGAAGGAAGAATCCCTTAAACCTGGAGAGTTGAGACCCATGGAATGGGTACCATGCAATATGATTTCAAAGGATCTGCATTTGCTCACCAAACCTCCCCAATCCTATCACTGCTGCGTTTATGCCGCTGTACACATGCTTGATTCTCTTTCGGAGACATATAAATCCGTAGGTTTTAAGATTATTTCTAGTCAGGTATATTCTTAAGCGTTTAATAAGGGGTGTTGAGTCCACTTCGTTCAGCAAGGAGTAGCTATTGTCTATTGCATATTTGGCTTATAGAACGGTATCTGTGCTAATTTCAATCACTGGTTTCATGCAGCACCCCAACTCACCTTTCCCCTTAAGCAAGCATAAGTTGGTGTTCTACATTTGAGACCCTGTTCTGTTTTGTAATTCAGTTCCTGTGTAGCCAAGTTTATATTCCGTGTAGTAGTGATATCTTATGATGTTTCTTTTTCTGTGTGACTTATTTCACTTAGAATCATCGTACCTGAATCCACTCATTATGCTGAGACGGGCCTGATGACAAGATTTCATTGCTGAGTGATATTGCATTGTACTTAAGTACCACAACTTCTTTATCCATTTTTCGCTTTTGTGCTATTGAACTTGTACCGTAAACAAGATTCTTGTAAACAGAGCCGTCCCAAACTTTGGGGTGGCTGTGTCTTTTTGATTTTAATTTCCCTAAGCTATAGGACCATAAGTGGAAGTGCCCTAGGCTCTGTTGCTTGTTTTTTAGATGTTTCAGGAAACACCATACACTTCTCCAGAGTGGCTGTTGGCAATTTACATCCCGCCCATCAGCATAACAAGGCTCCCAGTTCTCCATGGCCTGTCCTGCCTTTCTGGATTTTACACTTTTTTCAGATGGCCCTTTTGACCGGGGGGCAGTGAGACTTCATTGTAGTGCAGATTTCCTTTGCAAGCTTTCTTGGTTGGCCAAAAAGGGCGTATGCGTTTTTTCCTGAATGGAAAAAATGCATACGCCCTTTTTGGCCAAGTGCATCGTTGTGGACGTTCTGCCTCTTTTCCTATGCTTTACATGCAATTCCAGTCTACCTCCTGAAATCGGTTTCGTGCAATTCTGCACCACTTTCAAGTCCTCTTGGCAGCCTTACTTCAATATATTTTTGGACGATAGCTGTCATTTATAACTCTGCAGGTTTGTGAATTACAGTGCCCCTGAGCTCCTTTCTTCAACTCGCTTTTTTGTGAGCTGGCCGCAACACCGCAGGATTGCTTCAGGCCCTAGTGTGGATCCGGCACGGCACGCTGAGCCTTTGGTTAATTCCTCTTCCTGGTGGGAAATGAGAGTTAAATTTGCCCGTCCAGACACCTCCAGCTAGTTCATCATTGGTTCTCCCTATTCCTGTACATTTTCCGCAGAAATTGCAAACTGGGCCATACAGGAGGTTAAAAGCACGGACTCTCCAAGTGGAGAGAGTGTTAGTAAAGCGTCTGGAGTGTTGCACCCGAGTACCAGGGGACGAAAACTGAGACACATTTGAACACGTTTCCTGATCACACGGTGGATCATACTCTGTGTTCCACATGCATGTTTTAGCTGAAGGAAGAATCCCTTAAACTTGGAGAGTTGAGACCCATGGAATGGGTACCATGCAATATGACTTCAAAGGGTCTGCATTTGCTCACCGAACCTCACCAATCCTATCACTGCTGCGTTTATGCCGCTGTACACACGCTTGATTCTCTTTCGGAGACATATAAATCCGTAGGTTTTAAGATTATTTCTAGTCAGGTATATTCTTAGGCGTTTAATATGGGGTGTTGAGTCCACTTCGTTCAGCAAGGAGTAGCTCTTGTCTATTGCATATTTGGCTTATGGAATGGTATCTGTGCTAATTTCAATCTCTGGTTTCATGCAGCACCCCAACTCACCTTTCCCCTTAAGCAAGCATAAGTTGGTTTTCTACATTTGAGACCCTGTTCTGTTTTGTAATTCAGTTCCTGTGTAGCCAAGTTTACATTCCGTGTAGTAGTGATATCTTATGATGTTTCTTTTTCTGTGTGACTTATTTCACGTAGAATCATCGTACCTGAATCCACTCATTATGCTGCGACGGGCCTGATGACACAGATTTCATTGCTGAGTGATATTGCATTGTACGTAAGTACCACAACTTCTGTATCCATTTTTCCCTTTCTGTGATATTGAACTTGTACCGTAAACGATGTTCTTGTAAACAGAGCCGTCCCAAACTTTGGGGTGGCTGTGTCTTTTTGATTTTAATTTCCCTAAGCTATAGGACCATAAGTGGAAGTGCCCTAGGCTCTGTTGCTTTGTTTTTTAGATGTTTCAGGAAACACCATACACTTCTCCAGAGTGGCTGTTGGCAATTTACATCCCGCCCATCAGCATAACAAGGCTCATATTTCTCCATGGCCTGTCCTGCCTTTCTGGATTTTACACTTTTTTCAGATGGCCCTTTTGACCGGGGGGGCAGTGAGACTTCATTGTAGTGCAGATTTCCTTTGCAAGCTTGCTTGGTTGGCCAAAAAGTGCGTATGCGTTTTTTCCTGAATATATTCAGGAAAAAACGCATACGCCCTTTTTGGCCAAGTGCATCGTTGTGGACGTTCTGCCTCTTTTCCTATGCTTTACATGCAATTCCAGTCTACCTCCTGAAATCGGTTTCGTGCAGTTCTGCACCACTTTCAAGTCCTCTTGGCAGCCTTATTTCAATATATTTTTGGACGATAGCTGTCATTTATAACTCTGCAGGTTTGTGAATTACAGTGCCCCTGAGCTCCTTTCTTCAACTCGCTTTCTTGTGAGCTGGCCGCAACACCGCAGGATTGCTTCAGGCCCTAGTGTGGTTCCGGCACGGCACGCTGAGCCTTTGGTTAATTCTTCTTCCTGGTGGGAAATGAGAGTTAAATTTGCCTGTCCACACACCTCCAGCTGGTCTCTCATTGGTTCTCCCTATTCCTGTACATTTTCCGCAGAAATTGCAAACTGGGCCTAACAGGAGTTTAAAGGCAATGACTCTCTAAGTGGGGAGAGTGTTAGTAAAGCGTCTGGAATGTTGCACCCGAGTACCAGGGGACGAAAACTGAGACACATTTTAACACGTTTCCCGATCACACGGTGGATCATACTCTGTGTTCCACATGCATGTTTTAGCTGAAGGAAGAATCCCTTAAACCTGGAGAGTTGAGACCCATGGAATGGGTACCATGCAATATGACTTCAAAGGATCTGCATTTGCTCACCAAACCTCCCCAATCCTATCACTGCTGCGTTTATGCCGCCCTACACACACTTGATTCTCTTTCAGAGACATATAAATCCGTAGGTTTTAAGATTATTTCTAGACAGGTATATTCTTAGGCGTTTAATATGGGGTGTTGAGTCCACTTCGTTCAGCAAGGAGTCGCTATTGTCTATTGCATATTTGGCTTATAGAACGGTATCTGTGCTAATTTCAATCACTGGTTTCATGCACCACCCCAACTCACCTTTCCCCTTAAGCAAGCATAAGTTGGTGTTCTACATTTGAGACCCTGTTCTGTTTTGTAATTCAGTTCCTGTGTAGCCAAGTTTATATTCCGTGTAGTAGTGATATCTTATGATGTTTCTTTTTCTGTGTGACTTATTTCACTTAGAATCATCGTACCTGAATCCACTCATTATGCTGCGACGGGCCTGATGACAAGATTTCATTGCTGAGTGATATTGCATTGTACTTAAGTACCACAACTTCTTTATCCATTTTTCGCTTTTGTGCTATTGAACTTGTACCGTAAACAAGATTCTTGTAAACAGAGCCGTCCCAAACTTTGGGGTGGCTGTGTCTTTTTGTTTTTAATTTCCCTAAGCTATAGGACCATAAGTGGAAGTGCCCTAGGCTCTGTTGCTTGTTTTTTAGATGTTTCAGGAAACACCATACACTTCTCCAGAGTGGCTGTTGGCAATTTACATCCCGCCCATCAGCATAACAAGGCTCCCAGTTCTCCATGGCCTGTCCTGCCTTTCTGGATTTTACAATTTTTTCAGATGGCCCTTTTGACCGGGGGGCAGTGAGACTTCATTGTAGTGCAGATTTCCTTTGAAAGCTTGCTTGGTTGGCCAAAAAGGGCGTATGCGTTTTTTCCTGAATATATTCAGGAAAAAACGCATACGCCCTTTTTGGCCAAGTGCATCATTGTGGACGTTCTGCCTGTTTTCCTATGCTTTACATGCAATTCCAGTGTACCTCCTGAAATCGATTTCCTGCAATTCTGCCCCGCTTTCAAGTCCTCTTGGCAGCCTTACTTCAATATATTTTTGGACGATAGCTGTCATTTATAACTCTGCAGGTTTGTGAATTAAAGTGCCCCTGAGCTCGTTTCTTCAACTCGCTTTCTTGTGAGCTGGCCGCAACACCGCAGGATTGCTTCAGGCCCTAGTGTAGTTCCGGCACGGCACGCTGAGCCTTTGGTTAATTCCTCTTCCTGGTGGGAAATGAGAGTTAAATTTGCCCGTCCAGACACCTCCACCTAGTCTCTCTTTCGTTCTCCCTATTCCTGTTCATTTTCCACAGAAATTACAAACTGGGCCAAACAGGAGGTTAAAGGCACTGACTCTCCAAGTGGGGAGAGTGTTAGTAAAGCGTCTTGAATGTTGCACCCGAGTACGAGGGGACGAAAACTGAGACACATTTGAACACGTTTCCTGATCACACGGTGGATCATACTCTGTGTTCCACATGCATGTTTCAGCTGAAGGAAGAATCCCTTAAACCTGGAGAGTTGAGACCCATGGAATGGGTACCATGCAGTATGACTTCAAAGGGTCTGCATTTGCTCACCGAACCTCACCAATCCTATCACTGCTGCGTTTATGCCGCTGTACACACGCTTGATTCACTTTCGGAGACATATAAATCCATAGGTTTTAAGATTCTTACTAGTCAGGTATATTCTTAGGCGTTTAATATGGGGTGTTGAGTCCACTTCGTTGAGCAAGGAGTAGCTCTTGTCTATTACATATTTGGCTTATGGAACGGTATCTGTGCTAATTTCAATCTCTGGTTTCATGCAGCACCCCAACTCACCTTTCCCCTCAAGCAAGCATAAGTTGGTTTTCTACATTTGAGACCCTGTTCTGTTTTGTAATTCAGTTCCTGTGTAGCCAAGTTTACATTCCGTGTAGTACTGATATCTTATGAGGTTTCTTTTTCTGTGTGACTTATTTCACTTAGAATCATCATACCTGAATCCACTCATTATGCTGCTACGGGCCTGATGACATAGATTTCATTGCTGAGTGATATTGCATTGTACGTAAGTACCACAACTTCTTTATCCATTTTTCGCTTTCTGTGATATTGAACTTGTACCGTAAACGAGGTTCTTGTAAACAGAGCCGTCCCAAACTTTTGGGTGGCTGTGTCTTTTTGATTTTAATTTCCCTAAGCTATAGGACCATAAGTGGAAGTGCCCTAGGCTCTGTTGCTTTGTTTTTTAGATGTTTCAGGAAACACCATACACTTCTCCAGAGTGGCTGTTGGCAATTTACATCCCGCCCACCAGCATAACAAGGCTCCCAGTTCTCCATGGCCTGTCCTGCCTTTCTGGATTTTACACTTTTTTCAGATGGCCCTTTTGACCGGGGGGCAGTGAGACTTCATTGTAGTGCAGATTTCCTTTGCAAGCTTTCTTGGTTGGCCAAAAAGGGCGTATGCGTTTTTTCCTGAATATATTCAGGAAAAAACGCATACGCCCTTTTTGGCCAAGTGCATCGTTGTGGACGTTCTGCCTCTTTTCCTATGCTTTACATGCAATTCCAGTCTACCTCCTGAAATCGGTTTCGTGCAATTCTGCACCACTTTCAAGTCCTCTTGGCAGCCTTACTTCAATATATTTTTGGACGATAGCTGTCATTTATAACTCTGCAGGTTTGTGAATTACAGTGCCCCTGAGCTCCTTTCTTCAACTCGCTTTTTTGTGAGTTGGCCGCAACACCGCAGGATTGTTTCAGGCCCTAGTGTGGATCCGGCACGACACGCTGAGCCTTTGGTTAATTCCTCTTCCTGGTGGGAAATGAGAGTTAAATTTGCCCGTTCAGACACCTCCAGCTAGTTTATCATTGGTTCTCCCTATTCCTGTACATTTTCCGCAGAAATTGCAAACTGGGCCAAACAGTAGTTTAAAGACACTGACTCTCCAAGTGAAGAGAGTGTTAGTAAAGTGTTTGGAGTGTTGCACCCGAGTACCAGGGGACGAAAACTGAGACACATTTGAACACGTTTCCTGATCACACGTTGGATCATACTCTGTGTTCCACATGCATGTTTTAGCTGAAGGAAGAATCCCTTAACCTTGGAGAGTTGAGACCCATGGAATGGGTACCATGCAATATGACTTCAAAGGGTCTGCATTTGCTCACCGAACCTCACCAATCCTATCACTGCTGCGTTTATGCCGCTGTACACACGCTTGATTCTCTTTCGGAGACATATAAATCCGTAGGTTTTAAGATTATTTCTAGTCAGGTATATTCTTAGGCGTTTAATATGGGGTGTTGAGTCCACTTCGTTCAGCAAGGAGTAGCTCTTGTCTATTGCATATTTGGCTTATGGAACGGTATCTGTGCTAATTTCAATCTCTGGTTTCATGCAGCACCCCAACTCACCTTTCCCCTTAAGCAAGCATAAGTTGGTTTTCTACATTTGAGACCCTGTTCTGTTTTGTAAGTCAGTTCCTGTGTAGCCAAGTTTACATTCCGTGTAGTAGTGATATCTTATGATGTTTCTTTTTCTGTGTGACTTATTTCACTTAGAATCATCGTACCTGAATCCACTCATTATGCTGCGACGGGCCTGATGACACAGATTTCATTGCTGAGTGATATTGCATTGTACGTAAGTACCACAACTTCTGTATCCATTTTTCCCTTTCTGTGATATTGAACTTGTACCGTAAACGATGTTCTTGTAAACAGAGCCGTCCCAAACTTTGGGGTGGCTGTGTCTTTTTGATTTTAATTTCCCTAAGCTATAGGACCATAAGTGGAAGTGCCCTAGGCTCTGTTGCTTTGTTTTTTAGATGTTTCAGGAAACACCATACACTTCTCCAGAGTGGCTGTTGGCAATTTACATCCCGCCCATCAGCATAACAAGGCTCCCATTTCTCCATGGCCTGTCCTGCCTTTCTGGATTTTACACTTTTTTCAGATGGCCCTTTTGACCGGGGGGCAGTGAGACTTCATTGTAGTGCAGATTTCCTTTGCAAGCTTGCTTGGTTGGCCAAAAAGGGCGTATGCGTTTTTTCCTGAATATATTCAGGAAAAAACGCATACGCCCTTTTTGGCCAAGTGCATCGTTGTGGACGTTCTGCCTCTTTTCCTATGCTTTACATGCAATTCCAGTCTACCTCCTGAAATCGGTTTCGTGCAGTTCTGCACCACTTTCAAGTCCTCTTGGCAGCCTTATTTCAATATATTTTTGGACGATAGCTGTCATTTATAACTCTGCAGGTTTGTGAATTACAGTGCCCCTGAGCTCCTTTCTTCAACTCGCTTTCTTGTGAGCTGGCCGCAACACCGCAGGATTGCTTCAGGCCCTAGTGTGGTTCCGGCACGGCACGCTGAGCCTTTGGTTAATTCCTCTTCCTGGTGGGAAATGAGAGTTAAATTTGCCTGTCCACACACCTCCAGCTGGTCTCTCATTGGTTCTCCCTATTCCTGTACATTTTCCGCAGAAATTGCAAACTGGGCCTAACAGGAGTTTAAAGGCAATGACTCTCTAAGTGGGGAGAGTGTTAGTAAAGCGTCTGGAATGTTGCACCCGAGTACCAGGGGACGAAAACTGAGACACATTTTAACACGTTTCCCGATCACACGGTGGATCATACTCTGTGTTCCACATGCATGTTTTAGCTGAAGGAAGAATCCCTTAAACCTGGAGAGTTGAGACCCATGGAATGGGTACCATGCAATATGACTTCAAAGGATCTGCATTTGCTCACCAAACCTCCCCAATCCTATCACTGCTGCGTTTATGCCGCCCTACACACGCTTGATTCTCTTTCAGAGACATATAAATCCGTAGGTTTTAAGATTATTTCTAGACAGGTATATTCTTAGGCGTTTAATATGGGGTGTTGAGTCCACTTCGTTCAGCAAGGAGTAGCTATTGTCTATTGCATATTTGGCTTATAGAACGGTATCTGTGCTAATTTCAATCACTGGTTTCATGCAGCACCCCAACTCACCTTTCCCCTTAAGCAAGCATAAGTTGGTGTTCTACATTTGAGACCCTGTTCTGTTTTGTAATTCAGTTCCTGTGTAGCCAAGTTTATATTCCGTGTAGTAGTGATATCTTATGATGTTTCTTTTTCTGTGTGACTTATTTCACTTAGAATCATCGTACCTGAATCCACTCATTATGCTGCGACGGGCCTGATGACAAGATTTCATTGCTGAGTGATATTGCATTGTACTTAAGTACCACAACTTCTTTATCCATTTTTCGCTTTTGTGCTATTGAACTTGTACCGTAAACAAGATTCTTGTAAACAGAGCCGTCCCAAACTTTGGGGTGGCTGTGTCTTTTTGATTTTAATTTCCCTAAGCTATAGGACCATAAGTGGAAGTGCCCTAGGCTCTGTTGCTTGTTTTTTAGATGTTTCAGGAAACACCATACACTTCTCCAGAGTGGCTGTTGGCAATTTACATCCCGCCCATCAGCATAACAAGGCTCCCAGTTCTCCATGGCCTGTCCTGCCTTTCTGGATTTTACAATTTTTTCAGATGGCCCTTTTGACCGGGGGGCAGTGAGACTTCATTGTAGTGCAGATTTCCTTTGAAAGCTTGCTTGGTTGGCCAAAAAGGGCGTATGCGTTTTTTCCTGAATATATTCAGGAAAAAACGCATACGCCCTTTTTGGCCAAGTGCATCATTGTGGACGTTCTGCCTCTTTTCCTATGCTTTACATGCAATTCCAGTGTACCTCCTGAAATCGATTTCCTGCAATTCTGCCCCGCTTTCAAGTCCTCTTGGCAGCCTTACTTCAATATATTTTTGGACGATAGCTGTCATTTATAACTCTGCAGGTTTGTGAATTACAGTGCCCCTGAGCTCCTTTCTTCAACTCGCTTTCTTGTGAGCTGGCCGCAACACCGTAGGATTGCTTCAGGCCCTAGTGTGGTTCCGGCACGGCATGCTGAGCCTTTGGTTAATTGCTCTTTCTGGTGGGAAATGAGAGTTAAATTTGCCCGTCCAGACACCTCCAGCTAGTTTCTCATTGGTTCTCCCTATTCCTGTACATTTTCCGCAGAAATTGCAAACTGGGCCATACAGGATGTTAAAGGCACTGACTCTCCAAGTGGGGAGAGTGTTAGTAAAGCGTCTGGAGTGTTGCACCCGAGTACCAGAGGACGAAAACTGAGACACATTTGAACACGTTTCCCGATCACACGGTGGATCATACTCTGGGTTCCACATGCATGTTTTAGCTGAAGGAAGAATCCCTTAAACTTGGAGAGTTGAGACCCATGGAATGGGTACCATGCAATATGACTTCAAAGGGTCTGCATTTGCTCACTGAACCTCACCAATCCTATCACTGCTGCGTTTATGCCACTGTACACACGCTTGATTCTCTTTCGGAGACATATAAATCCGTAGTTTTTAAGATTATTTCTAGTCAGGTGTATTTTTAAGCGTTTAATATGGGGTGTTGAGTCCACTTCGTTGAGCAAGGAGTAGCTCTTGTCTATTACATATTTGGCTTATGGAACGGTATCTGCTAATTTCAATCTCTGGTTTTATGCAGCACCCCAACTCACCTTTCCCCTTAAGCAAGCATAAGTTGGTTTTCTACATTTGAGACCCTGTTCTGTTTTGTAATTCAGTTCCTGTGTAGCCAAGTTTACATTCCGTGTAGTAGTGATATCTTATGATGTTTCTTTTTCTGTGTGACTAATTTCACTTAGAATCATCGTACCTGAATCCACTCATTATGCTGCTACGGGCCTGATGACATAGATTTCATTGCTGAGTGATATTGCATGGTACGTAAGTACCACAACTTCTTTATCCATCTTTCGCTTTTGTGATATTGAACTTGTACCGTAAACAAGATTCTTGTAAACAGAGCTGTCCCAAACTTTGGGGTGGCTGTGTCTTTTTGATTTTAATTTCCCTAAGCTATAGGACCATAAGTGGAAGTGCCCTAGGCTCTGTTGCTTTGTTTTTTAGATGTTTCAGGAAACACCATACACTTCTCCAGAGTGGCTGTTGGCAATTTACATCCCGCCCATCAGCATAACAAGGCTCCCATTTCTCCATGGCCTGTCTTGCCTTTCTGGATTTTACACTTTTTTCAGATGGCCCTTTTGACCGGGGGGCAGTGAGACTTCATTGTAGTGCAGATTTCCTTTGCAAGCTTGCTTGGTTGGCCAAAAAGTGCGTATGCGTTTTTTCCTGAATATATTCAGGAAAAAACGCATACGCCCTTTTTGGCCAAGTGCATCGTTGTGGACGTTCTGCCTCTTTTCCTATGCTTTACATGCAATTCCAGTCTACCTCCTGAAATCGGTTTCGTGCAGTTCTGCACCACTTTCAAGTCCTCTTGGCAGCCTTATTTCAATATATTTTTGGACGATAGCTGTCATTTATAACTCTGCAGGTTTGTGAATTACAGTGCCCCTGAGCTCCTTTCTTCAACTCGCTTTCTTGTGAGCTGGCCGCAACACCGCAGGATTGCTTCAGGCCCTAGTGTGGTTCCGGCACGGCACGCTGAGCCTTTGGTTAATTCCTCTTCCTGGTGGGAAATGAGAGTTAAATTTGCCTGTCCACACACCTCCAGCTGGTCTCTCATTGGTTCTCCCTATTCCTGTACATTTTCCGCAGAAATTGCAAACTGGGCCTAACAGGAGTTTAAAGGCAATGACTCTCTAAGTGGGGAGAGTGTTAGTAAAGCGTCTTGAATGTTGCACCCGAGTACCAGGGGACGAAAACTGAGACACATTTGAACACGTTTCCTGATCACACGGTGGATCATACTCTGTGTTCCACATGCATGTTTCAGCTGAAGGAAGAATCCCTTAAACCTGGAGAGTTGAGACCCATGGAATGGGTACCATGCAGTATGACTTCAAAGGGTCTGCATTTGCTCACCGAACCTCACCAATCCTATCACTGCTGCGTTTATGCCGCTGTACACACGCTTGATTCACTTTCGGAGACATATAAATCCATAGGTTTTAAGATTCTTACTAGTCAGGTATATTCTTAGGCGTTTAATATGGGGTGTTGAGTCCACTTCGTTGAGCAAGGAGTAGCTCTTGTCTATTACATATTTGGCTTATGGAACGGTATCTGTGCTAATTTCAATCTCTGGTTTCATGCAGCACCCCAACTCACCTTTCCCCTCAAGCAAGCATAAGTTGGTTTTCTACATTTGAGACCCTGTTCTGTTTTGTAATTCAGTTCCTGTGTAGCCAAGTTTACATTCCGTGTAGTACTGATATCTTATGATGTTTCTTTTTCTGTGTGACTTATTTCACTTAGAATCATCATACCTGAATCCACTCATTATGCTGCTACGGGCCTGATGACATAGATTTCATTGCTGAGTGATATTGCATTGTACGTAAGTACCACAACTTCTTTATCCATTTTTCGCTTTCTGTGATATTGAACTTGTACCGTAAACGAGGTTCTTGTAAACAGAGCCGTCCCAAACTTTTGGGTGGCTGTGTCTTTTTGATTTTAATTTCCCTAAGCTATAGGACCATAAGTGGAAGTGCCCTAGGCTCTGTTGCTTTGTTTTTTGGATGTTTCAGGAAACACCATACACTTCTCCAGAGTGGCTGTTGGCAATTTACATCCCGCCCACCAGCATAACAAGGCTCCCAGTTCTCCATGGCCTGTCCTGCCTTTCTGGATTTTACACTTTTTTCAGATGGCCCTTTTGACCGGGGGGCAGTGAGACTTCATTGTAGTGCAGATTTCCTTTGCAAGCTTTCTTGGTTGGCCAAAAAGGGCGTATGCGTTTTTTCCTGAATATATTCAGGAAAAAACGCATACGCCCTTTTTGGCCAAGTGCATCGTTGTGGACGTTCTGCCACTTTTCCTATGCTTTACATGCAATTCCAGTCTACCTCCTGAAATCGGTTTCGTGCAATTCTGCACCACTTTCAAGTCCTCTTGGCAGCCTTACTTCAATATATTTTTGGACGATAGCTGTCATTTATAACTCTGCAGGTTTGTGAATTACAGTGCCCCTGAGCTCCTTTCTTCAACTCGCTTTTTTGTGAGTTGGCCGCAACACCACAGGATTGCTTCAGGCCCTAGTGTGGATCCGGCACGACACGCTGAGCCTTTGGTTAATTCCTCTTCCTGGTGGGAAATGAGAGTTAAATTTGCCCGTCCAGACACCTCCAGCTAGTTTATCATTGGTTCTCCCTATTCCTGTACATTTTCCGCAGAAATTGCAAACTGGGCCAAACAGTAGTTTAAAGACACTGACTCTCCAAGTGAAGAGAGTGTTAGTAAAGTGTCTGGAGTGTTGCACCCGAGTACCAGGGGACGAAAACTGAGACACATTTGAACACGTTTCCTGATCACACGTTGGATCATACTCTGTGTTCCACATGCATGTTTTAGCTGAAGGAAGAATCCCTTAACCTTGGAGAGTTGAGACCCATGGAATGGGTACCATGCAATATGACTTCAAAGGGTCTGCATTTGCTCACCGAACCTCACCAATCCTATCACTGCTGCGTTTATGCCGCTGTACACATGCTTGATTCTCTTTCGGAGACATATAAATCCGTAGGTTTTAATATTCTTACTAGTCAGGTATATTCTTAGGCGTTTAATATGGGGTGTTGAGTCCACTTCGTTGAGCAAGGAGTAGCTCTTGTCTATTACATATTTGGCTTATGGAACGGTATCTGTGCTAATTTCAATCTCTGGTTTCATGCAGCACCCCAACTCACCTTTCCCCTCAAGCAAGCATAAGTTGGTTTTCTACATTTGAGACCCTGTTCTGCTTTGTAATTCAGTTCCTGTGTAGCCAAGTTTTCATTCCGTGTAGTACTGATACCTTATGATGTTTCTTTTTCTGTGTGACTTATTTCACTTAGAATCATCATACCTGAATCCACTCATTATGCTGCTACGGGCCTGATGACATAGATTTCATTGCTGAGTGATATTGCATTGTACGTAAGTACCACAACTTCTGTATCCATTTTTCCGCTTTCTGTGATATTGAACTTGTACCGTAAATGAGGTT
This sequence comes from Leucopleurus acutus, assembly GCF_964270905.1. Classification (NCBI taxonomy): domain Eukaryota; kingdom Metazoa; phylum Chordata; class Mammalia; order Artiodactyla; family Delphinidae; genus Leucopleurus; species Leucopleurus acutus. The sequence continues at coordinate 22,268 of NW_028139075.1, read as the reverse complement.
CTTGTAAACAGAGCCGTCCCAAAATTTGGGGAGGCTGTGTCTTTTTGATTTTAATTTCCCTAACCTATAGGACCATAAGTGGAAGTGCCCTAGGCTCTGTTGCTTTGTTTTTTAGATGTTTCAGGAAACACCATACACTTCTCCAGAGTGGCTGTTGGCAATTTACATCCCGCCCATCAGCATAACAAGGCTCCCAGTTCTCCATGGCCTGTCCTGCCTTTCTGGATATTACACTTTTTTCATATGGCCCTTTTGACCGGGGGGCAGTGAGACTTCATTGTAGTGTAGATTTCTTTGCAAGCCTGCTTGGTTGGCCAAAAAGGGAGTATGCGTTTTTTCCTGAATATATTCAGGAAAGAACACATACGCCCTTTTTGGCCAAGTGCATCATTGTGGACGTTCTGCCTCTTTTCCTATGCTTTAAATGCAATTCCCGTCTACCTCCTGAAATAGGTTTCCTGCAATTCTGCCCCACTTTCAAGTCCTCTTGGCAACCTTACTTCAATATATTTTTGGAAGATAGCTGTCATTTATAACTCTGCAGGTTTGTGAATTACAGTGCCCCTGAGCTCCTTTCTTCAACTCGCTTTCTTGTGAGCTGGCCGCAACACCGCAGGATTGCTTCAGGCCCTAGTGTGGTTCCGGCACGGCATGCTGAGCCTTTGGTTAATTGCTCTTTCTGGTGGGAAATGAGAGTTAAATTTGCCCGTCCAGACACCTCCAGCTAGTTTCTCATTGGTTCTCCCTATTCCTGTACATTTTCCGCAGAAATTGCAAACTGGGCCATACAGGATGTTAAAGGCACTGACTCTCCAAGTGGGGAGAGTGTTAGTAAAGCGTCTGGAGTGTTGCACCCGAGTACCAGAGGACGAAAACTGAGACACATTTGAACACGTTTCCCGATCACACGGTGGATCATACTCTGGGTTCCACATGCATGTTTTAGCTGAAGGAAGAATCCCTTAAACTTGGAGAGTTGAGACCCATGGAATGGGTACCATGCAATATGACTTCAAAGGGTCTGCATTTGCTCACTGAACCTCACCAATCCTATCACTGCTGCGTTTATGCCACTGTACACACGCTTGATTCTCTTTCGGAGACATATAAATCCGTAGTTTTTAAGATTATTTCTAGTCAGGTGTATTTTTAAGCGTTTAATATGGGGTGTTGAGTCCACTTCGTTGAGCAAGGAGTAGCTCTTGTCTATTACATATTTGGCTTATGGAACGGTATCTGCTAATTTCAATCTCTGGTTTTATGCAGCACCCCAACTCACCTTTCCCCTTAAGCAAGCATAAGTTGGTTTTCTACATTTGAGACCCTGTTCTGTTTTGTAATTCAGTTCCTGTGTAGCCAAGTTTACATTCCGTGTAGTAGTGATATCTTATGATGTTTCTTTTTCTGTGTGACTAATTTCACTTAGAATCATCGTACCTGAATCCACTCATTATGCTGCTACGGGCCTGATGACATAGATTTCATTGCTGAGTGATATTGCATTGTACGTAAGTACCACAACTTCTTTATCCATCTTTCGCTTTTGTGATATTGAACTTGTACCGTAAACAAGATTCTTGTAAACAGAGCTGTCCCAAACTTTGGGGTGGCTGTGTCTCTTTGATTTTAATTGCCCTAAGCTATAGGACCATAAGTGGAAGTGCCCTAGGCTCTGTTGCTTAGTTTTTTAGATGTTTCAGGAAACACCATACACTTCTCCAGAGTGGCTGTTGGCAATTTACATCCCGCCCATCAGCATAACAAGGCTCCCAGTTTTTCATGGCCTGTCCTGCCTTTCTGGATTTTACACTTTTTTCATATGTCCCTTTTGACCGGGGGGCAGTGAGACTTCATTGTAGTGCAGATTTCCTTTGCAAGCTTGCTTGGTTGGCCAAAAAGGGCGTATGCGTTTTTTCCTGAATATATTCAGGAAAAAACGCATACGCCCTTTTTGGCCAAGTGCATCATTGTGGACGTTCTGCCTCTTTTCCTATGCTTTACATGCAATTCCCGTCTACCTCCTGAAATCGGTTTCCTGCAATTCTGCCCCGCTTTCAAGTCCTCTTGGCAGCCTTACTTCAATATATTTTTGGACGATAGCTGTCATTTATAACTCTGCAGGTTTGTGAATTACAGTGCCCCTGAGCTCCTTTCTTCAACTCGCTTTCTTGTGAGCTGGCCGCAACACCGCAGGATTGCTTCAGGCCCTAGTGTAGTTCCGGCACGGCACGCTGAGCCTTTGGTTAATTCCTCTTCCTGGTGGGAAATGAGAGTTAAATTTGCCCGTCCAGACACCTCCAGCTAGTCTCTCTTTCGTTCTCCCTATTCCTGTTCATTTTCCACAGAAATTGCAAACTGGGCCAAACAGGAGGTTAAAGGCACTGACTCTCCAAGTGGGGAGAGTGTTAGTAAAGCATCTGGAATGTTGCACTCGAGTACCAGGGGACGAAAACGAGACACATTTGAACACGTTTCCCGATCACACGGTGGATCATACTCTGGGTTCCACATGCATGTTTTAGCTGAAGGAAGAATCCCTTAAACCTGGAGAGTTGAGACCCATGGAATGGGTACCATGCAATATGACTTCATAGGGTCTGCATTTGCTCACCGAACCTCACCAATCCTATCACTGCTGCGTTTATGTCACTGTACACACGCTTGATTCTCTTTCGGAGACATATAAATCGGTAGGTTTTTAGATTATTTCTAGTCAGGTATATTCTTAGGCGTTTAATATGGGGTGTTGAGTCCACTTCGTTGAGCAAGGAGTAGCTCTTGTCTATTACATATTTGGCTTATGGAACGGTATCTGTGCTAATTTCAATCTCTGGTTTCATGCAGCACCCCAACTCACCATTCCCCTTAAGCAAGCATAAGTTGGTTTTCTACATTTGAGACCCTGTTCTGTTTTGTAATTCAGATCCTGTGTAGCCAAGTTTACATTCCGTGTAGTAGTGATATCTTATGATGTTTCTTTTTCTGTGTGACTTATTTCACTTAGAATCATCGTACCTGAATCCACTCATTATGCTGCTACGGGCCTGATGACATAGATTTCATTGCTGAGTGATATTGCATTGTACGTAAGTACCACAACTTCTTTATCCATTTTTCGCTTTTGTGATATTGAACTTGTACCGTAAACAAGATTCTTGTAAACAGAGCTGTCCCAAACTTTGGGGTGGCTGTGTCTCTTTGATTTTAATTGCCCTAAGCTATAGGACCATAAGTGGAAGTGCCCTAGGCTCTGTTGCTTAGTTTTTTAGATGTTTCAGGAAACACCATACACTTCTCCAGAGTGGCTGTTGGCAATTTACATCCCGCCCATCAGCATAACAAGGCTCCCAGTTCTTCATGGCCTGTCCTGCCTTTCTGGATTTTACACTTTTTTCATATTGCCCTTTTGACCGGGGGGCAGCGAGACTTCATTGTAGTGCAGATTTCCTTTGCAAGCTTGCTTGGTTGGCCAAAAAGGGCGTATGCGTTTTTTCCTGAATATATTCAGGAAAAAACGCATACGCCCTTTTTGGCCAAGTGCATCATTGTGGACGTTCTGCCTCTTTTCCTATGCTTTACATGCAATTCCCGTCTACCTCCTGAAATCGGTTTCCTGCAATTCTGCCCCGCTTTCAAGTCCTCTTGGCAGCCTTACTTCAATATATTTTTGGACGATAGCTGTCATTTATAACTCTGCAGGTTTGTGAATTACAGTGCCCCTGAGCTCCTTTCTTCAACTCGCTTTCTTGTGAGCTGGCCGCAACACCGCAGGATTGCTTCAGGCCCTAGTGTGGTTCCGGCACGGCACGCTGAGCCTTTGGTTAATTCCTCTTCCTGGTGGGAAATGAGAGTTAAATTTGCCCGTCCACACACCTCCAGCTAGTGTCTCATTAGTTCTCCCTATTCCTGTACATTTTCCGCAGAAATTGCAAACTGGGCCAAACAGGAGTTTAAAGACACTGACTCTCCAAGTGGGGAGAGTGTTAGTAAAGCGTCTTGAATGTTGCACCCGAGTACCAGGGGACGAAAACTGAGACACATTTGAACACGTTTCCTGATCACATGGTGGATCATACTCTGTGTTCCACATGCATGTTTCAGCTGAAGGAAGAATCCCTTAAACCTGGAGAGTTGAGACCCATGGAATGGGTACCATGCAATATGACTTCAAAGGGTCTGCATTTGCTCACCGAACTTCACCAATCCTATCACTGCTGCGTTTATGCCGCCGTACACACGCTTGATTCTTTTTCGGAGACATATAAATCGGTAGGTTTTAATATTCTTACTAGTCAGGTATATTCTTAGGCGTTTAATATGGGGTGTTGAGTCCACTTCGTTGAGCAAGGAGTAGCTCTTGTCTATTACATATTTGGCTTATGGAACGTTATCTGTGCTAATTTCAATCTCTGGTTTCATGCAGCACCCCAACTCACCTTTCCCCTCAAGCAAGCATAAGTTGGTTTTCTACATTTGAGACCCTGTTCTGTTTTGTAATTCAGTTCTTGTGTAGCCAAGTTTACCTTCCGTGTAGTAGTGATATCTTATGGTGTTTCTTTTTATGTGTGACTTATTTCACTTAGAATCATCATACCTGAATCCACTCATTATGCTGCTACGGGCCTGATGACATAGATTTCATTGCTGAGTGATATTGCATTGTACGTAAGTACCACAACTTCTTTATCCATTTTTCGCTTTCTGTGATATTGAACTTGTACCGTAAACGAGGTTCTTGTCAACAGAGCCATCCCAAACTTTGGGGTGACTGTGTCTTTTTGATTTTAATTTCCCTAAGCTATAGGACCATAAGTGGAAGTGCCCTAGGCTCTGTTGCTTTGTTTTTTAGATGTTTCAGGAAACACCATACACTTCTCCAGAGTGGCTGTTGACAATTTACATCCCGCCCATCAGCATAACAAGGCTCCCAGTTCTCCATGGCCTGTCCTGCCTTTCTGGATTTTACACTTTTTTCAGATAACCCTTTTGACCGGGGAGCAGTGAGACTTCATTGTAGTGCAGATATCCTTTGCAAGCTTGCTTGGTTGGCCAAAAAGTGCGTATGCGTTTTTTCCTGAATATATTCAGGAAAAAACACATACGCCCTTTTTGGCCAAGTGCATCATTGTGGACGTTCTGCCTCTTTTCCTATGCTTTACATGCAATTTCAGTGTACCTCCTGAAATCGGTTTCCTGCAATTCTGCCCCGCTTTCAAGTCCTCTTGGCAGCCTTACTTCAATATATTTTTGGACGATCGCTGTCATTTATAACTCTGCAGGTTTGTGTATTACAGTGCCCCTGAGCTCGTTTCTTCAACTCGCTTTCTTGTGAGCTGGCCGCAACACCGCAGGATTGCTTCAGGCCCTAGTGTAGTTCCGGCACGGCACGCTGAGCCTTTGGTTAATTCCTCTTCCTGGTGGGAAATGAGAGTTAAATTTGCCCGTCCAGACACCTCCAGCTAGTTTATCATTGGTTCTCCCTATTCCTGTACATTTTCCGCAGAAATTGCAAACTGGGCCATACAAGAGGTTAAAGGCACGGGCTCTCCAAGTGGAGAGAGTGTTAGTAAAGCGTCTGGAGTGTTGCACCCGAGTACCAGGGGACAAAAACTGAGACACATTTGAACACGTTTCCTGATCACACGGTGGATCATACTCTGTGTTCCACATGCATGTTTTAGCTGAAGGAAGAATCCCTTAAACTTGGAGAGTTGAGACCCATGGAATGGGTACCATGCAATATGACTTCAAAGGGTCTGCATTTGCTCACCGAACCTCACCAATCCTATCACTGCTGCGTTTATGCCGCTGTACACACGCTTGATTCTCTTTCGGAGACATATAAATCCGTAGGTTTTAAGATTATTTCTAGTCAGGTATATTCTTAGGCGTTTAATATGGGGTGTTGAGTCCACTTCGTTCAGCAAGGAGTAGCTCTTGTCTATTGCATATTTGGCTTATGGAACGGTATCTGTGCTAATTTCAATCTCTGGTTTCATGCAGCACCCCAACTCACCTTTCCCCTTAAGCAAGCATAAGTTGGTTTTCTACATTTGAGACCCTGTTCTGTTTTGTAATTCAGTTCCTGTGTAGCCAAGTTTACATTCCGTGTAGTAGTGATATCTTATGATGTTTCTTTTTCTGTGTGACTTATTTCACTTAGAATCATCGTACCTGAATCCACTCATTATTCTGCTACGGGCCTGATGACAAGATTTCATTGCTGAGTGATATTGCATTGTACTTAAGTACCACAACTTCTTTATCCATTTTTCGCTTTTGTGCTATTGAACTTGTACCGTAAACAAGATTCTTGTAAACAGAGCCGTCCCAAACTTTGGGGTGGCTGTGTCTCTTTGATTTTAATTTCCCTAAGCTATAGGACCATAAGTGGAAGTGCCCTAGGCTCTGTTGATTGTTTTTTAGATGTTTCAGGAAACACCATACACTTCTCCAGAGTGGCTGTTGGCAATTTACATCCCGCCCATCAGCATAACAAGGCTCCCAGTTCTCCATGGCCTGTCCTGCCTTTCTGGATTTTACACTTTTTTCAGATGGCCCTTTTGACCGGGGGGCAGTGAGACTTCATTGTAGTGCAGATTTCCTTTGAAAGCTTGCTTGGTTGGCCAAAAAGTGCGTATGCGTTTTTTCCTGAATATATTCAGGGAAAAACGCATACGCCCTTTTTGGCCAAGTGCATCATTGTGGACGTTCTGCCTCTTTTCCTATGCTTTACATGCAATTCCCGTCTACCTCCTGAAATCGGTTTCCTGCAATTCTGCCCCGCTTTCAAGTCCTCTTGGCAGCCTTACTTCAATATATTTTTGGACGATAGCTGTCATTTATAACTCTGCAGGTTTGTGAATTACAGTGCCCCTGAGCTCCTTTCTTCAACTCGCTTTCTTGTGAGCTGGCCGCAACACCGCAGGATTGCTTCAGGCCCTAGTGTGGTTCCGGCACGGCACGCTGAGCCTTTGGTTAATTCCTCTTCCTGGTGGGAAATGAGAGTTAAATTTGCCCGTCCACACACCTCCAGCTAGTGTCTCATTAGTTCTCCCTATTCCTGTACATTTTCCGCAGAAATTGCAAACTGGGCCAAACAGGAGTTTAAAGACACTGACTCTCCAAGTGGGGAGAGTGTTAGTAAAGCGTCTTGAATGTTGCACCCGAGTACCAGGGGACGAAAACTGAGACACATTTGAACACGTTTCCTGATCACACGGTGGATCATACTCTGTGTTCCACATGCATGTTTCAGCTGAAGGAAGAATCCCTTAAACCTGGAGAGTTGAGACCCATGGAATGGGTACCATGCAATATGACTTCAAAGGGTCTGCATTTGCTCACCGAACTTCACCAATCCTATCACTGCTGCGTTTATGCCGCCGTAAACACGCTTGATTCTTTTTCGGAGACATATAAATCGGTAGGTTTTAATATTCTTACTAGTCAGGTATATTCTTAGGCATTTAATATGGGGTGTTGAGTCCACTTCGTTGAGCAAGGAGTAGCTCTTGTCTATTACATATTTGGCTTATGGAACGGTATCTGTGCTAATTTCAATCTCTGGTTTCATGCAGCACCCTAACTCACCTTTCCCCTCAAGCAAGCATAAGTTGGTTTTCTACATTTGAGACCCTGTTCTGTTTTGTAATTCAGTTCTTGTGTAGCCAAGTTTACCTTCCGTGTAGTAGTGATATCTTATGGTGTTTCTTTTTATGTGTGACTTATTTCACTTAGAATCATCATACCTGAATCCACTCATTATGCTGCTACGGGCCTGATGACATAGATTTCATTGCTGAGTGATATTGCATTGTACGTAAGTACCACAACTTCTTTATCCATTTTTCGCTTTCTGTGATATTGAACTTGTACCGTAAACGAGGTTCTTGTAAACAGAGCCATCCCAAACTTTGGGGTGACTGTGTCTTTTTGATTTTAATTTCCCTAAGCTATAGGACCATAAGTGGAAGTGCCCTAGGCTCTGTTGCTTTGTTTTTTAGATGTTTCAGGAAACACCATACACTTCTCCAGAGTGGCTGTTGGCAATTTACATCCCGCCCATCAGCATAACAAGGCTCCTAGTTCTCCATGGCCTGTCCTGCCTTTCTGGATTTTACACTTTTTTCAGATAGCCCTTTTGACCGGGGAGCAGTGAGACTTCATTGTAGTGCAGATATCCTTTGCAAGCTTGCTTGGTTGGCCAAAAAGGGCGTATGCGTTTTTTCCTGAATATATTCAGGAAAAAACACATACGCCCTTTTTGGCCAAGTGCATCATTGTGGACGTTCTGCCTCTTTTCCTATGCTTTACATGCAATTCCAGTGTACCTCCTGAAATCGGTTTCCTGCAATTCTGCCCCGCTTTCAAGTCCTCTTGGCAGCCTTACTTCAATATATTTTTGGACGATAGCTGTCATTTATAACTCTGCAGGTTTGTGAATTACAGTGCCCCTGAGCTCCTTTCTTCAACTCGCTTTCTTGTGAGCTGGCCGAAACACCGCAGGATTGCTTCAGGCCCTAGTGTGGTTCCGGCACGGCACGCTGAGCCTTTGGTTAATTCCTCTTCCTGGTGGGAAATGAGAGTTAAATTTGCCCGTCCAGACACCTCCAGCTAGTCTCTATTTCGTTCTCCCTATTCCTGTTCATTTTCCACAGAAATTACAAACTGGGCCAAACAGGAGGTTAAAGGCACTGACTCTCCTAGTGGGGAGAGTGTTAGTAAAGCATCTGGAATGTTGCACCCGAGTACCAGGGGACGAAAAGGAGACACATTTGAACACGTTTCCCGATCACACGGTGGATCATACTCTGGGTTCCACATGCATGTTTTAGCTGAAGGAAGAATCCCTTAAACCTGGAGAGTTGAGACCCATGGAATGGGTACCATGCAATATGACTTCAAAGGGTCTGCATTTGCTCACCGAAACTCACCAATCCTATCACTGCTGCGTTTATGCCGCTGTACACACGCTTGATTCTCTTTTGGAGACATATAAATCCATAGGTTTTAAGATTCTTACTAGTCACGTATATTCTTAGGCGTTTATTATGGGGTGTTGAGTCCACTTCGTTGAGCAAGGAGTAGCTCTTGTCTATTACATATTTGGCTTATGGAACGGTATCTGGGCTAATTTCAATCTCTGGTTTTATGCAGCACCCCAACTCACCTTTCCCCTTAAGGATGCATAAGTTGGTTTTCTACACTTGACACCCTGTTCTGTTTTGTAATTCAGTTCTTGTGTAGGCAAGTTTACATTCCGTGTAGTAGTGATATCTCATGATGTTTCTTTTTCTATGTGACTTATTTCACTTATAATCATCGTACCTGAATGCACCCATTATGCTGCTACGGGCCTGTTGACATAGATTTCATTGCTGAGTGATATTGCATTGTACGTAAGTACCACAGTTTCTTTATCCATTTTTCGCTTTCTGTGATATTGAACTTGTACCGTAAACGAGGTTCTTGTAAACAGAGCCGTCCCAAACTTTGGGGTGGCTGTGTCTTTTTGATTTTAATTTCCCTAAGCTATAGGACCATAAGTGGAAGTGCCCTAGGCTCTGTTGCTTTGTTTTTTGGATGTTTCAGGAAACACCATACACTTCTCCAGAGAGGCTGCTGGCAATTTACATCCCGCCCATCAGCATAACAAGGCTCCCAGTTCTCCATGGCCTGTCCTGCCTTTCTGGATTTTACACTTTTTTTAGATGGCCCTTTTGACCGGGGGGCAGTGAGACTTCATTGTAGTGCAGATTTCCTTTGCAAGCTTGCTTGGTTGGCCAAAAATGGCGTATGCGTTTTTTCCTGAATATATTCAGGAAAAAACGCATACGCCCTTTTTGGCCAAGTGCATCATTGTGGACGTTCTGCCTCTTTTCCTATGCTTTACATGCAATTCCAGTCTACCTCCTGAAATCGGTTTCCTGCAATTCTGCCCCGCTTTCAACTCCTCTTGGCTGCCTTATTTCAATATATTTTTGGAAGATAGCTGTCATTTATAACTCTGCAGGTTTGTGAATTACAGTGCCCCTGAGCTCCTTTCTTCAACTCGCTTTCTTGTGAGCTGGCCGCAACACCGCAGGATTGCTTCTGGCCCTAGTGTGTTTCCGGCATTGCACTCTGAGCCTTTGGTTAATTCTTCTTCGTGGTGGGAAATGAGAGTTAAATTTGCCCGTCCGGACACCTCCAGCTAGTCTCTCATTGGTTCTCCCTATTCCTGTTCATTTTCCACAGAAATTGCAAACTGGGCCAAACAGGAGGTTAAAGGCACTGACTCTCCAAGTGGGGAGAGTGTTAGTAAAGCGTCTGGAATGTTGCACCCGAGTACCAGGGGACGAAAACTGAGACACATTTGAACACGTTTCCCGATCACACGGTGGATCATACTCTGGGTTCCACATGCATGTTTTAGCTGAAGGAAGAATCCCTTAAACCTGGAGAGTTGAGACCCATGGAATGGGTACCATGCAATATGACTTCAAAGGGTCTGCATTTGCTCACCGAACCTCACCAATCCTATCACTGCTGCGTTTATGCCGCTGTACACACGCTTGATTCTCTTTCGGAGACATATAAATCCATAGGTTTTAAGATTCTTACTACTCAGGTATATTCTTAGGCGTTTATTATGGGGTGTTGAGTCCACTTCGTTGAGCAACGAGTAGCTCTTGTCTATTACATATTTGGCTTATGGAACGGTATCTGTGCTAATTTCAATCTCTGGTTTTATGCAGCACCCCGACTCACCTTTCCCCTTTAGCAAGCATAACTTGGTTTTCTATATTTGAGACCCTGTTGTGTTTTGTAATTCAGTTCCTGTGTAGCCAAGTTTACATTCCGTATAGTAGTGATGTCTTATGATGTTTCTTTTTCTCTGTGACTTATTTCACATAGAATCATCGTACCTGAATCCACTCATTATGCTGCTACAGGCCTGATGACATAGATTTCATTGCTGAGTGATATTGCATTGTACATAAGTACCACAACTTCTTTATCCATTTTTCGCTTTCTGTGATATTGAACTTGTACCGTAAACGAGGTTCTTGTAAACAGAGCCGTCCCATTTTGGGGTGGCTGTGTCTTTTTGAATTTCATTTCCTTAAGCTATAGGACCATAAGTGGAAGTGCCCTAGGCTCTGTTGCTGTGTTTTTTGGATGTTTCAGGAAACACCATACACTTCTCCAGAGTGGCTATTGGCAATTTACATCCCGCCCATCAGCATAACAAGGCTCTGCGTTCTCCATGGCCTGTCCTGCCTTTCTGGATTTTACACATTTTTCAGATGGCCCTTTGACCGGGGTGAAGTGAGACTTCAGTGTAGTGCAGATTTCCTTTGCGAGTTTGCTTGGTTGGCCAGAAAGGGCGTATGCGTTTCTTCCTGAATATATTTAGGAAAAAACGCATACGCCCTTTTTGGCCAAGTGCATCATTGTGGATGTTCTGCCTCTTTTCCTATGCTTTACATGCAATTCCAGTCTACCTCCTGAAATCGGTTTCCTGCAGTTCTGCCTTGCTCTCAGTGCCTCTTCATAGCCTTACCTCAATATACTTTTGGAAAATAGTTGGCCTTCATAACTCTGCAGGTTTTTGAATTGCAGTGGCCCTTAGCTCCATTTTTCAGCTCTTATTTTTGTGATCTTGCCTCATATCCACAGGATTTCTTCAGGCCCTATTCTTCTTCTGGGGCGCCTTGCTCTGCCTTTGGTTAATTCTTCTTCCTTATGTGAAATTAGAGTGACATGTGCCCATTGAAACTGCTACAGCTATTTTCTCACTGGTTCCCCCTATTCCCATTCATCCTCTGCACTAACTGCAGACTGTGCGATACCGGAACTTAAAGGCATTGACTCTCCATGTGGAGATGTTGTTAGTAAAGTGGCTGGAATGTTGATCCGGAGCCCCAGGAGAGGAAAATGAGGTGCATTTTAGAAACCTTTCCCGATCATATGGTATACCATCTGCTGGATTTCCCATGCATGGTTTAGCTGTAGGAAGATTCCCTTCAACTTGGAGTGTTGGGACCCTTGGAATAAGTAGCATGAAGTATTGCATTAAACTTTCGGCAGTTGCTCACCAAAGCTCACCAATCCTTTCAGCCCCAAGTGTCCAGCCTTATGTCTTATCCAGCTGTGGGTTTATATGTGGTCATTCCAGGTTGCATCACAGCCCCTGAGCGAATTTTGTAAGAATTTTTCTCTTTCATTGTTTCTGCGTTTTGGTTTTAAAATTTATTTCTATAATGGGGTTTAGCTCATTTTCACTGCTGTGTTTGTGCCGCTCTGTGCACACTTGATTCCCTTATGGAGATATATCAATACATGGGTTTTAAGATTCTTATTACTCAGATATATTTCTCTGCGGTGTATAGGGTGTGTTGAGGCCAGTTCATTGAGCAAGGTGTAGATCTTGTCTGATACCTATTTGGTTTATTGAACGGTATCTGTGCTAATTTCAAACTCTGGTTTTATGCATCACCCCACCTCTCCTTTCCCCTTAAGCTGACATAAGTGTGTTTTCTAAATGTGAGACACTGTTCTGTTTTGTAATTCATTTTTTGTGCAGCCATATTTATCCTCCCTCTATAAGTGTTATCTTATGATATGTTTCTTTTTCTGTTTGACTTATTTCAAGTAGTATTATCGGACCTCAATCCACTCTTTATCCTTCTACTAGCCTTATTACATTGATTTCATGGTGAAGAGATATTCCATTGTACATAAGTACCACATTTTCTTTATCCATTGTTCTCTTTCCTGGGATATTTAAGGTGTACTGAAGTTGAGGTTCTTGTAAACAGAGTAGCCCTAAACTGTGGTGTGCTTGTGTCTTGTTGATTTTTAGACTTCCCTAGATATACTCCCGTGATTGGAAGTGCCCTATGCTCTGTAGCTCTGTTTTTTAGATGATTTAGGAACCACCATACACTTCTCCAGAGTGGCTCTCGGCAGTTCACACACTGTCCATCAGCGTATAAATGCTCCCTGTTCTCCATGGCCTGTCCTGCATTTCTGGTTTTTACAATTTTTTCGGATGGCCCTTTTGACCAGTGGGAAATGAGACTTCTTTGTTGTGCACATTTGCATTGCTTGCTTGCTTGGTTGCCCATAAAGTGCGTATGCGTTTTTTCCTGGATATATTCAGGAAAAAACGCATACTCCCTTTTGGGCCAACTGCATCATTGTCGAAATTCTGCCGCTTTTCATGTGCTTTAAAGGCGAGTCCAATCTATCTCTTGAAATCTGTTTCTTGCAATTCTGTCTTGCATTCAGATCCTCTTCTTTGCCTTACCTCAACATATTTTTGGATGTTAGTTTTCATTTATAACTCTGCAGGTTTGTGAATTGCAGTGACCCTGAGCTCCATTTTTTAAGTTGCTCTTTTGTAAGCTGGCCTCAAAACCGCAGGATTGCTTCAGGCCCTATTTTGGCTCCGGCGAGGCGGGCTGAGCCTTTTTTTAATTCTTATTCTTAATGGGAAATTAGAGTGACATGTGCCCGTCCAAACCCCTACAACTATTCTCTCATTGGTTCCCCCTGTTCCCGTTCATCCTCCTCACAATTTGCAAAATGTGTGAAACAGAAGTTTAAATGTGCTGATTCTCTAAGTGGGGAGATTCTAAGTAACGTGGCTGGAATGATGAACAGGAGCACCAGGAGAGGATAAATGAGGTGCATTTTAGACACATCTCCCGATCACATGGTGTACAGTCCTCTGGGTTTTCCATGCATGTTTTAGCTGTAGGAAGATTCCTTGAACCTGCAGATTTGGGACCCATTGAATGGGTACCAGGTAGTATTACTTTAAAGGATGTGCATTTCCTCACCCAACCTCACATTTCTCTTAGCGCGAACAGTTTCCAGCCTTATGTCTCATCCTGCTGTGGGTCTAGATGTGTTCAATCCATGTTGCATCACCGTCCCTGAGGAAAAGTTGTAAGAGGTTTTCTCTGTCTCTCTGTCATTTATTTTTTTCAATTTATTACTATATTGGTTACAGCTGATTTTCAAAGCTCTGTTTCTTGCTGCTGTACATCCACTTGATTCACGTACAGAGAGACATCAATAAATTCTTTTTCAGATTCTTACCAGTCATAGATATTCTTTTCCGGTGACTTGAGTGTGCTGAGTGCAGTTCTTTTAGCTACCGTGTAGGCCTTGTTGATTATCAGTTTGGTATTTGGAATGGTATCTTTGCTAATTTCAACCTCCTGGATGATGCCTCACCCCTCCCCACCTTTCCCGTTTAGCAGCCTTACGCGTGTTTTCTACATATTTGACTATGTTTTTGTTTTGTAATTTATTTCATGTGTAGCCATTTTGGATTCCACATTTAAGTGATACTTATGATATGTGTCTTTTTCTTTTTGAATTATGTCACTTAGAACGATCATACGTAACTCCTCCGGAGTTGTTACAACTGGCCATATTTCATTGATTTCCAGGCTGAGTAATATTCCACTCTACATAAGTACCACATCTCTATTCATTTTTTCCCTCCAGAGACATTTAAGTTATATCCTAGTCGAGGATCTTTTAAACAGAGAGGCAGTAAACATTGGGGTGCCTGTGTCCTCTCGATTTTTGTTTTTCCCAAGATATACGCCCATGAGTGCAAGTGCCCTATGCTCTGTAGCTCATTTTTTAGATGCTTTAGTAAACACAATACACTTCTCCAGAATGGCCGTTGGCAATATACATTTCCACTCTAAGCCTCACAGGGCTCCCTCTTCTCCTTGCCCTGTCCTGCATTTCTGGCGTTTACACTTTATGAGGATGGCTCTTCTGACTGATGCGAAGTGATATCTTTTGTAGTATTGATTTCCAGTGCCCACCTGTTTGGTTGGCTAAAAAAGTGTATGCCCTTTTCTTGAATATATACAGAAAAAAACGCATACAGCCTTTTTGGCCAACTGCAATGTTGGCAATGTTCAGCCCCTTTTCTTGTGCTTAATGGCGAGTCCTTTCTACCTCCTCAAATCCCTTTCCTGCCATTCTCCCTTGCTTGCCAATCCTTTTCTCTGACTTTCCTCAAGACATTTTTCAGTGATAGATATTTTCAACTCTGCAGTTTCGTGAATTTTACTGCCCCTGAGTTCCATTGTTCAACTTGTGTTTATGGGAACTGGCCACAAAGCAGTGGGATTTCCTCAAGCCCTATACTGTTTCCATGGGCAACCCTAGCCTTTGGTCAATTCATCTTCCTGATTGGAAATTAGAGTGACATGTGCCTGTCTGAACACCTAGGACTTGTCTCTCATTGTTCCTCATCCTTCCGCTTCATCCTCTGGACAAATTCCAAACTGTACGCAACAGGATGTTGACAGTGTTGACATCTCCAAGTGGGGAGACTGTTAGTAAAGACGCTGGAGGGGTGAACCCGAGCACCAGGAGATGAGGAGATGAGATGCCTTTTCCAAACTCTTCCCGATCAGACGGTATACCATCCTCTGGATGTGACAGACATGTTTTAGCAGTAGGAAGAGTCCCATTCATGTAAGGAGAACACCAGGGCTTTTTCAAAATCAGTGTCTCCCCGAAACCCAAACTGGGGAGTTTTTTAAGCTACGGCTACACATATGTTCATTAAGGGCCTTGGGAAGTAGGCAGAGTCCAAACTTTAGATGACTGAAGTCTTCAGGGTCAGAAGCACTCACCACCGGCTTCCCTTAGGTTACACTTTAACTGTCATTGATAGATGATGTCAATAAAAATATCTGTTCTTTTTCCGATTATTTCCCCTTATAGGTTATTGCACAATATTGAGTGTAGTTCCCTGTGCTATACAGTAGTTCCTTGTTGATGATCTATTTTATACATAGCAGTGTGTATGTGTTAATTCCAAACTGTTAATTTATCCCTCCTCCCACCTTTCCCCTTTGGTAATAATAAATTATAAGATTTTATACTTCTCAGAAATGGGGGAGCTGAAAGAGAGGTATCATTTTCAATGGAAAAGCATTTAAAACAAGATTGAAGCTTTAACCAAGATTATTAGATGTACATCATTGGAAAGAAATCACTTCATTTCTCTAATATTGACCTGACAAATAAGACAAACCTTCTCACTGAACTTGCTTATAATAAAGTGATGGAAATATCAAATGGAAGTGTTAGAAACATCTTATTTTACCCGAGCCTTATAAACTGTTCTATGTTAACTACAGTTTGGCTCACACATCTGTTCATTGAAGTTACAATAGTCTCAATTTCTGTTACTGATCCTCCAGAGTGGACCCCAACAAGGGTCCCCCTGCCCAGTGTCATTGGGGCCAACAGATCGAGAGTGAGTTTGGTTCACAAGCAAAGGAAACTTTATATTTTGATCAGAGAATGGAGAGGTGAGAGCATGCACTACCCCGTGGGCTGTGGGCTGGGCTGCTGTGTAGAGATCCTGTCAGAGTCAGTGGGAGGGAGGGGGCGGAGCTCTCGAGGGCCGGGTTGGCTGCAGCTCAGGCTCTATATCTCGGAGTCTGCACTGGGCCCCAGGAGCTGAGGTGTCGACCCAGCCATTCTGCACCAGGAAATCTGGTCTGAAGTGCCGGGTGTGGAACCTCTGCATGCGGGACCCTAGGAGCATGTGAAATTAGACAAAGCACAAAGGATAAAAAAAGGTCAGACTTGACTTTATTGTCCAGATTCTATTTTTATCTCCCAGGGATTTTTAATGGGCTTTGCTGGGGACAAACCCCTCCTCTGCCTTTTGTCCCGTTCCTCATTCTTGGAGTGCTGAGGGTGCAGACCCTTCTTCTGTAACTGCTGAGTGCTGAGTTGGGAGCCCTCATACCAGGGGACGAGGGTCAGAACTTCTCCCCAGCAGCCTCCGGGTGACGTTGATTGGCCCCAGGACCCCTGCCTCCCTGCTCATCCGCCTGAGCACCAGCATTGGAAGTGTTATAGATTCTAATGACCTTTAAGGGTCCAGGAAAGAGATGTGCAGAGACGCTGTGGGGGCCGGTTTCACCCCGCCCCACATTTGTTCGGCCACCTTAGGCTGACCGTTTCTGCCAGCCTAGTAGCTCTGACCAGTAGTCTGCTCTTTCTTCAATTAGGCCCCTGAATTAACGTAAAAACAGCACCAGGTGTCAGAGCCCTGCCCGCTCAACTCCCAGACAGTCCAGGGTCAGTGGTGATCAAGGACCATGATGGCCACTGAGTCAACAGCCTTTTGAAGTAAACAGGAGTCCAGCCGGTCTTATTGGCCACCATCATCACGGTGTCTGTAGGCTTTTCTATGGTGACAGTGTGATATACGGTTCCCCCGCCAAGATTATTAGCTCCCCTCCGGGTGCAGGAAGTCCTGCAAGCAGTAGTCTACTCCTTCGGGACACACTATTGTTGTTTTATGAGAGAAACTCCAGGTCAAGTGATGTTCACACGAGTCGTCATGGTGCCCTGTTGCCCCCGGTTATCTCTCTGGATGTTGGAGTTGGAGGGCCTCCTCACTCGAGGTCGGTGTGCCCACGGAGCGAGCCCTGCAACTTCAGGGCATGGTTGGTGATTAGGATCACCACGTGGGGTCCTTTTCCCTTAGGAGGGAGGTGGCCTTTTGGGCTGCTGATTTCCAGGTTTTTAGATACCGCCAGTATCTTGGCCAGATGTGGCAGTGGGCCAAGCCCCTTGGTGACTGTAGTTTATCCTACCTGGATGGCATTCTTGCGTTGTTCCATTTCAAGTGGTCCCAGTTTTTGCACTAATTCTCCAATGGCGATTCACCTTTCACCGGGAATG
This sequence comes from Leucopleurus acutus, assembly GCF_964270905.1. NCBI lineage: Eukaryota > Metazoa > Chordata > Mammalia > Artiodactyla > Delphinidae > Leucopleurus > Leucopleurus acutus. Next base: position 4,532 of record NW_028139075.1, on the reverse strand, counting down.
GAAAGGTCAAAGGGTTTAGCTCAATTAGGGAGTTCCAGGGCAAGGGTCTGAATTGACTGCTCTTTCCATTCTTGAAAGGCCACTTCTGGATTCTGTTCAAAAGGATCATCATCTTTTCCTTTCAGTGTTTCATATAGAGGCCCAGCTAGTAGACTGTAGTTAGGGATCCAGAAGCAGCAAACCCTGGCCTCCCCAGGAACCCCTAAGCTGTCTTCTAGTTTTAGAAAGGGGTAAGGCTGCAAATGGTTTCTTCCCTTTCCTGGGATGGGCTTCTCTGACCTTGTGTGAGAATGAAGCCCAGGCAGGTCACCGCAGTCTGTGATATTTGAGCTTTTTCTTGGACAACTTCTATCCTTTATTGGCTTGGTAGTTCAGAGGTCTCCTTAGTAGGGCTGGCGATCAGAATGTCGTCTGCATATTGAAGGAGGGTTTCCTTTTCCAGAGGTAGAACTTTTCGGTCTTTAGCTAAGCTTTCCCCAAAGATGGTGTGGGAATTTTTGAACCCTTGGGGCAAGACGGCCTGGAAGTATTGTTTTAGTTGTATGTTGAGTCCTGCCACTCACAAGCCAAAATTTCTTGTGACTCTGGGACTAATGGAATACAAAAGAAGGCATCATTGAAGACTAATACAGAATACCATGTCCTGGTGGTTGGTAGAATGACCAGCAGGGTGTAGGAATCAGGAGTAACTGGAGGTATATCCTCGGTGGCTTCACTGACTGTCCTGACATCCTTTACCAGGTCCCCAGCAGCCCATGGGGCTCTCGTGGTCAGGCCAATCCCAGGATATGGAGCTCTCCTGGACAGGTACCCCACCCCCAACCCAGCCCACGGGGCTCTCATGGTCAGGCCCCTCCCAGGATACAGAGCTACCCTTGCAGGTACCGTGGCAGGGCTGGGCACACAGGAACCGTGCACATAGCCCTCATTGAAGAGCACCCCCAGCTCACCTGTCGCTCAGAGCTGACACAGAGCACCTCAGAGCAGGACTTGAACTAACAAACAGCAGCTCTGACAGGTCTGTGACCCTGGGCATCACTCTGTGTGGCCTCCCTCCACCTGGTCTTCCAGAGACTTCCACTGCACCCAGGGCACCAGGCCTCTGTCTCCAACCACCACCCACCCCTCCTCTCCCTGACTCCTGGGTTCCTCTCATTAGGAGAGGGTTTTCTTGAAGTTGTCTCCCACTCATGGGCCAGATAAAATGATTAGAAAACAAGCCAAAGCTGCAGCCCCTTGTCTATCCTGACTCTCAGGAGCCCACACCTGTTCCTTGGACCTGGCCGGTTCAGCAAGTTCCATTTCCTGCAACTGTGAGCCCCTGAGGGGTGATGATTGGCTGACCTGGGCAGCCTTACCATGCCGGCCAGCCCTCCCCAGGTGTGCCTGGGTTGAGATCAATATAAATACCACTCCAGGCAGCAAAAGCCCCTGCAGCTGTGCCTGACGCCATTTTCTCTGCCCTGTCAGCAGTCTCGGGGCTGGGCTGGTGGGAGGGAGTGAGAGGCCACGGCTTTGTGGGTGGCCCAGTGTGAGTGGGGCTCTGCTGGACTTTCTGCAGCAGTTGCCAGGCTGCCACCTGCTAAAGAAGAGGATGTGTCACCCATACCTGCTGCTGGAATTTCTCCCTGGGCAGAGGTGAGGAAGGAAAAAAGCAGTGGGGGCAGGGACAGGACGGGTATCTCAGGCAGGGAAATGGAAATCTTCCAGAAGAGCACCCAGGGCCAGGACCATCCTGGCTGGCCTGCAGGCACCAAGTCAGCTGGCATGCTGTCACTCGTGTGGCTCCATGGCCCTTCCTCTAGGCTTTCAAGTCCTTGTATATATATATTCAGGTGTTTTACCTGGGAAGGGCGGGAACAGTTCAGCAGCAACTGGCCTGGGGTTCAGCTCACGTTTACTCACGGATGCCTCGGCACGGTGCCCCAGCTTTGCAATGAGGACGCTTGTTGTGTGGGGGCTGCTGGCTGAATGGGAGACGATTCCCCACCACTGACCAACTTCAGAATTGTTTACAACTGGAGCAAGTGCCCTGATACGGTTTTCCTCTGAGTAACTGGTGGGTTCTGTTTTTTTTTCTCTTTTTCGTTTTTGGTTCAAGGTAGATTTTATTCCTCTTTTTTGTATTTACAGATATAAGCATGGAAATAATTTATTCATATAAATACATGTATGTGAAGGGAATAATTGTTTTTTCTGTTTTATTTTTTAAATTTTATTTCTTTTTAATTTTGAATTTTATTTTATATTTTTATACAGCAGCTTCTCATTGGTTATCTATTTTATACATATAAATGTTTACATGCCAATCCCAATCTCTCAACTCCTCCCACCACCACCCCTCCAAGAGCTTTCCCCCCTTGTTGTCCATACGATTGTTGTCTACATCTGTTGCTCTATTTATGCCTTGCAAAACGGTTAATCTGTACAGTTTTTCTAGGTTCCACATATATGCATGAATATACAAGATTTGTTTTTCTCTTTCTGACTTACTTCACTCTGTATGACAGTCTCTAGATCCATCGACGTCTCTACAAATGACCCAATTTCATTCCTTTCATGGCTTAGTAATATTCCATTTTATATATGTACCACAGCTTTATGCATTCGTCTGTCTGTGGGCATTTAGGTTGCTTCCATTACTTCGATATTGTAAATAGTGATGCAATGAACATTGCGGTGAATGTCTCTTTTTGATTTATGGTTTTGTCTGGGTATATGTCCAATACTGGGATTGCTGTATCATATGGTAATTCTTTTATTAGTTTCTTAAGAAACTCCATATTGTTCTCCATAGTGACTGTATCAATTTATATTCCCAACAATAGTGGAAGAGGCTTCCTTTTCTCCACACCCTTTCCAGCATTTGTTGTTTGTAGATTTTCAGATGATGCCCATTCTAACAGGTGTGAGGTGATACCTCATTGTTGAGTCCATTTCATTGAGCAAGGGGTAGGTCTTGTCTATTACATATTTGGCTTATGGAACGGTATCTGTGCTAATTTCAAACTCTGGTTTTATGCAGCACCCCAACTCACCTTTCCCCTTAAGCAAGCATAAGTTGGTTTTCTAAACTTGAGACCCTGTTCCGTTTTGTAATTCAGTTCCTGTGTAGCCAAGTTTACATTCCATGCATTAGTGATACCTTATGATGTTTCTTTTTCTGTGTGACTTATTTCACTTAGAATCATCATGCCTCAATCCACTCATTATGCTGGTACAGGCCTGGTGACACAGATTTCATTGCTGGGTGGTATTCTGTTGTACGTAAGTACCGCAACTTCTTTATCAATTATTTGTTCTCTGGGATATTTAACTTCTACTGTAGAAGAGGTTCCTGTAAACAGAGCCGTCGTAAATTTTGGGGTGGCTGTGTCTTTTTGATTTTAATTTCCCTAAGCTATAGGACCATAAGTGGAAATGCCCTAGACTCTGTTGCTTTGTTTTTCAGATGTATCAGGAAACACCATACACTTCTCCAGAGTGGCTGTTGGCAATTTACATCCCGCCCATCAGCATAACAAGGCTCCTTTTTCCCCATGGCCTGTCTTGCCTTTCTGGATTTTACACTTTTCTCAGATGGCCCTTTAGACCGGGGGGAAGTGACACTTCATAGTAGTTCGGATTTCCATTGCAAGCTTGCTTGGTTTGCCAAAAAGGGCGTATGTGTTTTTTCCTGAATATATTCAGGAACAAACTCATACGCCCTTTTTTGCCAAGTACATCATTGTCGATGTTCTGCCTCTTTTCCTCTGCTTTAAATGCAAATCCAGTCTACCTCCTGAAATCGGTTTCCTGCAATTCTGCCCCACTTTCAAGTCCTCTTCGCAGCCTTACTTCAATATATTTTTGGACGTTATCTGTCATTTATAACTCTGCAGGTTTGTGAATTACAGGGCCCCTGAGCTCCTTTCTTCAACTCGCTTTCTTGTGAGCTGGCCGCAAACCCGCAAGACTGCTTCAGGCCCTAATCTGCTTCTGGCAGGGCACACTGAGCCTTTGGTTAATTCCTCTTCCTGGTGGGAAATGAGTGTTAAATATGCCCGTCCAGACACCTACCTCACTCTCAACCCCTTGGTGATGTGGGTCCTCTGGTTTGTGGCCACCTTTGCTGGGTTCCTCACCTTTCGATGATGTGGCCCCACTAGTCTGAGGACACTCCTGCCTGGTTCTCATCCACGTGGTTATGTGGACCCCCTGGTGAGAGTCTGTTTCTGGCTTTGTTCCTCACCCACCTGTGAGGGAGACCCTCTGCTGATAGGTCACTCCTGCATGGCTGGCACACATTGCCTTGGTGAAGTCAGCCGTGTGGTGGCAGTTGGAGCGTGCTGGGAATCTCCTCCCCCCGGTGATGAGGGCCCTCTTGCGTCAGACCCTAACTGCTGGGCTCACCAACTTTACTTAGTGAGCCCAGTGATGCTTTGGCACTCCTCTTAGGATCCCATCTCCATGGGGATGTGGGCCTTCTGCTCTGAGGTCCCAACGGCTGGGTTGTTCACATTTTCATGATGTGGGCTCTCTGGTGTTAGTTC